>NW_012115899.1:1524029-1533131 GCF_000951035.1 Colobus angolensis palliatus
GTCTGAGAAAATCGGGTGACAGTACGAGACGGTGCACAAACTAGAAGAAACCGTTCCCCTCTGAAGCAGGAGTCCAGAAGCAGCTTCTGCCTGATCACAACACTAACGCACAGGGATTTTAACCTTCCCAAGCCAGCTCTCTCTGTGGTCTCCTTTGAAACTCACGGCACCTTTCCACCAGCAGGGACACCGGGGCCCCAGAAGGAGCCTGCTTGCCTAAGGTCACACAGCCAGTGAGTGGCAGGGCCTAGATTTGAAGCCGGGTCACCAGCTCACCAAGTGCATGAGGTACCCCACACTCTGTGGACAGCAGGGCTCTTGTTAACTGGGTAGATTGAGACGCTGCCTCTCCGGACTTCCCTGGGCTGAGTCACCTCGCAGCATTGTTCAGGAGGGCGTGGGACCGCCTTTCCCACTGGACAGGCGCTCCTCTCACACACACAGAGAAAGCCACCTGGGTGGCCCTACAGATCCTGTCCCAGTTGGCACACTGGGAGGATGGCGGGTGGGGGCAGTGAGGGCAGAAGTCTGTTCTGTTCGGCCTGCATTAGTCATCCCTGTCTGGGAACAGCCCCGAGGCAGGAGAGCAAACCTCCTCCCTTCCGCTCTGCCACACCACTCCCTCCCCTAATAACCTACCGCAGAGCCACTGTCCAGCACCGGGCCCTCTCTCCTCCAGTGCTGCCTCTGCTAGAGGTACTGTCTTCTTTTTTTTCTGAGACAGAGTCTCGCTCTGCCATCCAGGCTGAATGCAGAGGCGCAATCTCCCCTCACTGCAACCTCCGCCTCCCGGGTTCAAGAGATTCTCCTGCCTCAGCCTCCCGAATAGCTGGGACTACAGGTGTGTGCCACCATGCCCGGCCACAATAGGTATTATCTTTATGTCCCTTTCTCCCCTCAATGAAGAAATGAAGGCTCAGAGAGGGAAACCGACTTGACAGAGGATACTCAGCTAGAAAGTGTCAGGGTTAGAACCTGAACCCAGGACTGAAGGAGTCCAAAGCTTCTGCCTTCTCGCAATTCCTAGACTCTTGGGCTAGGAATCGGGAATCCTGGGTTCCAGTTTCAGCTCTTCACAACTAGCAAAGCGACCCGGGCGCTTCACTGCTCTGAGGTTCAGTTTCCACAAATGCAAGATGAAGAGAGATGGAGCTCAGGCTCAAGGCCCACGCGGGCACTCCATGGCCATCAGCGCCCCATGCGTGAGCTTCTTACTAACAGTGAATCCTCTGAGGCTGGACCCAGCGGGCACAGGGTACAGACTTAAACACCCGGAAATGTGGCTTCAACAGTCTCAACTGAAATGGAACAGACACCCCACCCATGGGTATCAGCCATTGCAGAGACAGAGGGAGAATAAAACAAGACCCCTACCCTAGAAAGCAACCAATCTAGATGAAAAGATAAGCCTGGCAGCCTCTACACAACAGGACACTCTGAGGCTGGTTAACTGGGGCTAAATGCTGTGCTCAGAGAGACCCTGTGTGGGGGAAAGTTGTGGGAAGGGGACTCCAGCTGGGGGAGAAGGAAGATCTGAGGAGCCACCGGAGAGAAGGCTGGGTGGGCTGCGAACCCCCTGCCAGCTTCCTAGAGTGCCAGGATCCCACTGACTAGAGGTGAAAATCCCAGCTTTGCTCCAAGCAATTGGGCACTTAATTATCTACCATCCCCTACCCCTCATCACTCAGGCAAGTGTCAGCCTTGAATCCGCAAGCTCATAAGTTCCCTAAATGCATAGAAGATGAGCCTGTCGTCTACACGATTTTAATAACTTGCTCTCGGTGACACGGCCACTAACAATACTTTCCCTTCAAACAGCATCTCCCCTCCCTCCCAACAGCATCTCCCCTCCCTCCCCTCCCATCTCACCCTCCCCACCCTCAGGGGACCTGGCTGCTTCCCAGCATCTCAGGACTGCAGTGGGGGCTACTTCCCACCCTCCCCACCCTCAGGGAGACCTGGCTGCTTCCCAGCATCTCAGGACTGCCGCGGGAGCTATATTTGCCCCTCCTCCTAGGACCTTCCAGACCATTATTACAGAATCTTCCTCCCTTGAGCCTGGAGCACCTACCTAGGGTAAAAAGTATCATGACATAATGGCTGGACTCCCTGGCTCTGAAGCCACTTATGAGCCATGCACCCTTTGAGTGCTGCCTTTAATCGTTCTGTGCCTCAATTTTCTCACTTGTCCCTATGGGGATAATAATAATAATAATACACCTACTTCCGAAGGCCTCAGCAGGAAGAAATGACGCCTGTCAAACTCTGAGCCCAGCAAAGTGCTTGAGCTACAGGTGGATTATCAGCAGCGTCGTCCCACTCTTCCCGCCCATGTCCATGAACCCTTCTGGGCCTCTGCACGTACTCTGCAGGGCAACGGCTCTTACCTGGGAGCCCTGACCCTGGTGAGGAATAGCAAAGAACCCCCAAACCCACACCACACACCGACTTTTATATAGTGTCTACCGAGTACTTACACTGATTATCTTGTTTCACCTCAACCACCACGTAAGTAGATGCTTTCCTTCTTATTTATTTATGGAGGCTTAGGACAGGCAAGGAACTGGGACTAGTAAGTGTCCGGTGCAGGATTTGAACTCAGGCCGGCCTCCCACCCCACCCCTCTGCCTCCCCAGGCAAGATGACTCCCCCAAGAAGCAGCTCGTTCTTTCAGGCCTTCTTTCTGGCTCATTCCAGGAACAACGGACCCTTCAAACCCTCCTCCATATCCACAGGGCTTATGGCCTCCCCAGCTCCCCTGCTGGGGAAGTTCTGCTTTTTATCCTCCCTGTCCCTCCACAGGAGTCTTCCCAAAGTGCTCAAGAGTAAAATGGCCTCAGGTTGCTGGGGCTAAGGGGATGTGATTGTCTCTTCTCTGCCCCTCCCTCCAGGGCGCCCGGCTTCTGCCTGTGGGTTCTGCCTGGTCCTTATGCCACCCACATCTGGGGCTGGGCTTCTTCCCCACCGCGGTGGGGGTACGTACTCACCTGCATTTTCTCCAGCATCTCAAAGAACTCCGACGACTGCAAGACAAAAGCAGGGGACAGAAAGACAGGGATCAGCCAGGAGGTCCACCGCAAAAGCCTCTTCCTCACCAACTATCAGGAAGCTGAGCCTGGGGCTTCTCCAGGAACAAAATTCACTTGGATCAACAGAGAAGATAATTTGATTTTGCCTTTGCAGGGCTGGAGGGCCGAACACCCCATACAACGGGAGAGAGGCGAAGGCACGCCTGGGCTGGCAAAGGAACGGTGCTGGGGGAGCAGACACTCGGCCTCTGTCAAGGAAAGAGGACTGCGGGGCCCTGGGAAAAGCCAAATTCCGCAAACGCCTGTCATCCTCGGGATTCAGCCTCTGGCAGGAGCCATCTTTAGGATGTTTTCAACCCAAAAATGGGGCCAAGGTGTCCAACACAAGCGGCGTTCCAGACCCTGATACAGAAAACCAACCAGTCAAAGCAGAGCCGCTGTGGCCAGAGCAGCCGGGGAAGGTGGAGGGAGGGCCTGCCATGCCACCTCTGCCTCTGCCTGACCGGTCCCCTGCCCCCAAGGCACCACTTTAGGACCCTAAAACTGGTAAAGCAAAGCCTGGACCGAGGCCTCCAGGGGCCTAGAGGGGCTATTTTTTTTTTCTTTTCCGTCTTCCTGAGTAGCTGGGATTACAGGCGCCCGCCACCACACCCAGCTAATTTTGGCTGGTCTCGAACTCCTGACCTCAGGTGATCCACCCACCTAAGCCTACCAAAGTGCTGGGATTACAGGTGTGAGCCACCGCGCCCAGCCTAGATGAGTTATTTTTAAAATCCCAATTGCACTTGTCCAAACCTTTAACCTACTTTGGTGCCACCCTTGTGTATCCGGGAAAAACAAAAAGGAGAAAAGGGAAGTGGCACGGAAGCGTGAGGGGCTGGCAGCTCCACCCCAACAAAACACGCAGAGGCCACCCCACTTCCTATCCCCTGAAAACAGCTACCCTTCCTCAGACTAACGTCACTGCCCGCGTCTGCACCGGGAAGCTAATGAGTGCCCAGAACAGACAGTCCCCAGTGAAAACGAGAGAAAAGAAAGCAGGGACGAGGAACACTGTGTGTGTGTGTGTCCTCGGTTCTTCTTGGGGCAGAGGTGGGGCCTCCAAGCACTCTCCTTACGGGCCAGATTCTTGAGGAATCTTTCCCAATGCCCCTGCTTGCCAGTTCTGGGGCCAGCCCACTGCCCAGGCAGCAAAGCAGCAGAAGTGATGGGAAAAGATAATGCTCATGTGAGTCCAGGACCCCCTCTCTCCATCTCACCACCCTGTGCCCTCCCTGCCTCCCCCTGGTCCACAGCAGCTCTACACATGGGCACGGCTTCTCCTGCAGACAGGCAGCCACCTGTTCCTTCCCTCTTGCTGCACCCCAGCTCGTGAGACCTCTGCCCCTGCAACACTCTTGCCTCTCTCTCCTCTCTGACCCTAGCTGGAGAAGTGACACTCATTGGCCCCACCTGCAGCGTGCTGGGTCCCTGCTGGGCTACCTGCCCCGGCCCTGGGCTCCTCTCCTCTGCTTCTGGAGGTGGGAGTGTGTTTATACGTCAGCAGCCTTGCTAAAAACCCTGCTCCTGGGAGGCACCACACACCCATGCTCATAGAACGACGCTGTCTGAGTGCTTGTGCCTTTGCGTGAGACTGAAAACACGACTGCTAACTTGCAGGGCTGTGGCAGGGCCACACAGGCCAGCGTGTGCAGAGCCTGGCACACAGGTCACTCAATGAGCCCTCATAATAGCCTCTTCACCCCCGTCCACCCCAATCCAGGACACACCAAGGGGGCAAGGCCACGTCAACGGGAAACGAGAAACATTACCAGAAGACAAGGATGGAGGAGAAGGGGTTTTGCACCTCCGTGGGTCCCAGGAAAATGAGGGGGAGATGCGGGCCGGAAAGTGCTGGGGCAAGAAGAAAACAGGTCGGAGTGAGTTTCTCATCCCGATGGAGAGGGAAGACATGACCAAGGAAAAGGATGTCTGGAGAGTTCTCTAAACCCATTTCTGGAAAGCTGGGGGAACTGGGCATGCCCTGGGAGTGGGATGGGACGTGTGCCATGTTGTCTGAGCACCAAGCACGCCACACTGCCCGGCTCCGCTGCTGGCCCAGCAGTCCCCATCTGCAGGGCAAGCAGGATGAGAACCAGCTGGCCACCAGGCTGGCTGCAGAACAGAAGGTCCTCGAGGCAGAGCTCTTTGTTTGCTGTGATCCTCATCGTCTCCCTGTGCTATTAACAGAACTGCCTAGCACACAGTAGATGCTCAATAAACATTTGCTAGATGAATGGCTAAGTATTCTGCTAAGCAAGATGCAACGAAGCAGGCAGTGGAAGCCGAGTCTTGGCCTGGGAATGCCCAGGGCGGGCTTCTCGGGATGGCTAGAGTCAGGGCTGGACGGGCCGGTGTTACTGCTATTAAGAGCTGTCTGTGCTCTGGCCACAGACTGCATTCCTCACCCTGGATGGCCAACCCTATGCCCAGCGGGTGCCCCCAGTAATGAACTGTCCTCCAGAATCAGGTCCTGTTCCAACCAAGTCTTCCCCCACCACCCCCGCCAAGTCACCTGCTTGCTCCTCTTTCCCTTCTCTGGTCTCCCTTTTCCACCAACTCCTGCTGTTCACGGCTCCTTTGCTGCCAGAGCGTTTCAGAGGTGCCATTTCACTGTATCACTGGGGCCAGGGCCTGCGATGGCTCTCTGTTATGCGTGGCCATGGTAATACCACAGAATCACCCAGCGGCTGGTTAAAACAGTTTCTGGCCGGGCACGGTGGTTCACGCCTGTAATCCCAGCACTTTGGGAGGCCAACGCGGGTGGATCACCTGGGGTTGGGAGTTCGAGACCATCCTGACCAACATGGAGAAACCGCGTCTCTACTAAAAACACGAAAATTAGCCGGGCGTGGTGGCAGGCGCCTATAATCCCAGCTACTTGGGGGGCTGAGGCAGGAGATTCGCTTGAACCCAGAGCGGGTAGAGGTTGCAGTGAGCTAAGATCACGCCACTGCACTCCAGCCCGGGCGAAGCAGTGAAACTCTGTCTCAAAAAAAAAAAAAGCTTCCTAGGCCCCACCCCTGGAGCTTCTGATTCTTGGCCAGAGAACGTGCGTTTCTAACAAGTTCCCAAGTGAACAGCCTTTGAGAACCACTGACCTATGGGGTTAACCGTGTGGAATGCCGGTGCTGTGCGGGAGGGACCATCTCTGAGCAGAGATGCCAGAGCAGAGACGTGGCAAGGTGGGGAAGGGTGGGAAGATGGTTGGGTTTTTATAGGACATCTTAAATTAGGCAGACTCATATTTAAATCCTAAGAAAGGACTAGAAGATGCAAATGACTTCAGGCACGAGGCAAGCAAAACCTAAACAGCGACGGGAGAAGGAAAGAGATGGAATCCGTAGTAATTAAAAACCTCCCAACAAAGAACGGTCCAGGGCCAGATGGCTTCATAGTGAAGCCGACCAAACACTTAAAGAAGAATTAACACCAGTCCTTCTCACACTCTTCCAAAAATAGAAGACGAGGAAACACTTCCTAACTCATCCTATGAGGCCAGCATTATCAAAGTGACACAAAGGAACCACAGAAAACTACAGGCCAATATCTTTATGGATAGAGTCAGAAATCCTCAACAAAACACTAGCAAACCAAATCCAACGACACACTGTTATATTCCATGACGAAGTGGGATTTACCCTAGGAATGCAAGCTTGGTTCAACACAAGAAAATCAATGTAATAGGCCGGGTGCGGTGGCTCACCCCTGTAATCCCAGCACTTTGGGAGGCAGAGGCAGGAGGATCACCTGAGGTCTGGAGTTCAAGACCAGCCTGGCCAACACGGTAAAACCCCGTCTCTACCAAAATTCAAAAGTTAGCCAGGCGTGGTGGCATGTGCCTATAATCCCAGCTACCCGGGAGGCTGAGGCAGGAGAATCACTTGAACCCAGGAGGCGGAGGTTTCAGTGAGCCAAGATTGCGCCACTGCACTCCAGCCTGGGCAACAGAGCAAGACTCCATCTCAAAAAAGAAGGAAATCAATGTAATATATCACATCAACAGGATGAAGAAGAAAAAAACATGATTATCTCAATTGATACAGAAAAAGCACTTGACAAAGGCTAATATCCTTTCATGATATAAACACTCAAAAAACTAGGAATAAAAGGGAACCTCTCTGACATAAAAGGCATTAAAAAGAAATAGCTAACATCATACTCCATGATGAAAAACTAAAAGCTTTCCCCTCAAGATGAAGTAGCAACAAAACAAGGAAACTGACTGTCACCACTACCATTCAGCGTACTAAAAGTACTAGCCAGAACAAAGAAAATAAAAGGTATCTACCATGGAAAGGAAACAGTAAAACTATCTCTATTTTCAGATAAGATGTTCCTACATAAAAAAACCTCACAGATTGCACACACACACACACACACACACACACACACAAAACCTACTAGAGCTGATAAAGGAAGTCTGCAAAATTGCAAAGTATAAAAATCAGTTGTGTTTCTGTATACCAGCAATGAACAATCAGAAAGAAACAATCAGAAAAGATAAACAATAAAAATAATAAATAAAAATAAACAATCGGAAAGAAAATTAACAAAACAATTCCATTTTAAAATAGCATTAGGCCAGGCATGGTGGCTCACGCCTGTAATTCCAGCACTTTGGGAGGCCGAGGTGGGCGGATCACGAGGTCAGGAGATCGAGACCGTCCTGGCTAACACGGTGAAACCCCGTCTCTACTAAAAACACAAAAAATTAGCCAGGCGTGGTGGCGGGCGCCTGTAGTCCCAGCTACTCGGGAGGCTGAGGCAGGAGAATGGCATGAACCCGGGAGGCGGAGCTTGCAGTGAGCCGAGATCCAGCCACTGCACTCCAGCCTGGGCGACAGAGCGAGACTCTGTCTCAAAAAGTAATAATACAATAAAATAAAATAGCATTAAAAATAATAAAATACCTAGGAACAAATTTAACCAAATGCTGGCACACTAAACACTATAAAACATTGCTGAAAGAAATTAAAGAAGACATAAATAAATGGAATGACATCCCCTGTTCAGCGATTGGAAGATTTAATACTGCTAAGAAGGTAGTACCATTCAAAGTGAGCTACCTATCTAACACAATCTCTATCAGAATCCTAGCTGGATTTTTTGAAGAAATTGAAAAGCTGATCCTACCTTCGATAAGGAAATTCCATCCAGAATACTCAAAATCTTCTTAAAGAGGAAGGTCGAAGGTGGAGAACTCCTATTTCCCAATTTCAATACTTACTATAAAGCTACAGTGATCAAAACTGTGTGGTCCTGGCCTAAAAACAGGCATTTGAACCAACACAGTAGAATTAAGAGAACAGAGATAAACCCACACATCTATGGCCAACTGTGTTTTGACAGGATTGCCAAGACCAATCCTAGGGAAAGAATGGTCTTTTCAACAAATGGAGCTGCAAAACAACTGGATATCCACATGCAAAGAATGAAGTTGGTAGTTCTTTTTTTAATGTTTTTAATTTTTTGAGCAATCTCTCTGCTGTTTCACATAGCGACTGCACCAATTTACATTTCTACTAACAGTGTTACAAGAGTTCCAGTTTCTCCATATCCTCACCGATGCTTGTTATCTTTTGTGGTTTGGTTTTTTTTTTTTTTTGGTTTTGTTTTGTTTTCAGACGGAGTCTGGCTCTCTCGCCAGGCTAGAGTGCAGTGGCGCAATCTGGGCTCGTTGCAACCTCCGTCTCCTGGGTTCAAGCCATTCTTCTGCCTCAGCCTCCTGAGTAGCTGGGATTACAGATGCATGCACCACCACACCTGGCTAATTTTTTGTGTTTTAGTAGAGACAGGGTTTCACCATGTTGGGCAGGGTGGTCTTGAACTCCTGACCTCAAGTGATCTGCCCGCCTTGGCCAACCAAAGTGCTGGGATTACAGGCATGATTACCGCACCTGGCCTAGTTACAAAATATTTTTATCATCCCCAAATAAGTACCCCTTTAAGCAGTTACTTCCCACTTTCTCTTCCCCCTAAGCCCCTGGCAATCACGAATCTGTTTTCTATCTTTTTTTTTTTTTTTTTTTTT
>NW_012115899.1:1533181-1538643 GCF_000951035.1 Colobus angolensis palliatus
ATGCTTGCATCTTTTAATAGCCAGCATTCTCTTAGATCTGCAGTTGGGCTCAACGCACTCAAGCCTTAGCACAATCTTCTTTGTAGTTTTAGCCTTTTTCCGGAAAATCGGCTTAGTTTGCCCACCATAGCCACTCTGCTTCCTGTCATAACGCCGCTTTCCCTGGGCATACAGAGAATCCTTGCCCTTCTTGTACTGTGTCACTTTGTGGGGTTGGTGCTTGCCACACTTCTTACAGAAAGTCCGGCGGGTTTTAGGGACGTTAACCATGCTTGCAACAGCGATATCGGCATGGGAAGAAAGCTGTTTTCTATCTTTATAGATTTACCCATCCTAGCTATTTTATAGAGATAGAATTATTATGCTTCTGCACAGCAAAGGAAACAATCAACAGGGTGAAAAGGCAGCCTACAGAATGGGAGGAAATATTTGCAAACCATATATCAGATAAGGGGTCAATTTTTAAAATGTATAAAGAACTCCTACAGCTCCATAATAAAAAAGCCTCACCTGATTTAAGAAGGACACTAAAGGGGCAGGTGCGGTGGCTCAAGCCTGTAATCCCAGCACTTTGGGAGGTTGAAGCAGGCAGATCATCTGAGGTCAGGAGTTCAAGACCAGCCTGGCCAACATGGTGAAGCCCCGTCTCTACTAAAAATACAAAAATTAAACTGGGCATAGTTGTGGACACGTGTAATCTCAGCTGCTTGGGAGGCTGAGGCAGGAGAATCGCTTAAACCCGGGAGGCGGATGAGGCAGTGAGTCGAGATGCACTCCAGCCTGGGTGACAGAGCAAGACTCTGTGTCCAAAAAACAAAAACAAAACAAAACAAAAAACGTGTACTAAAGACTTGAATAGACACTTCTCCAAAGAAGACATACAGTGGTCAACAGGTACATGAGAGGGTCGTTAATCATCAGGGAAATGCAAATCCAAACCACAGTGATAGATCACCTCACACCTGTTAGGATGGCTAATATCAAAGCCACAGAAGAGGCCGGTTGCGGTGGCTCATGCCTGTAATCCCACCACTTTGGGAGGCCGAGGCGGGCGGATCATGAGGTCAGATCATGAACTCTACTAATAATATAAAAACTAGCCAGGCGTGGGTGGTGAGCGCCTGTAATCCCAGCTACTCGGGAGGCTGAGACAGGAGGATCGCTTGAACCTGGGAGGCGGCCACTATTTACTTATCTCTCACTAAGCTGTCAAGCAGAAATGCAAGCTCAGTGTTGCTGAAGCGTCCAAGATAAGCCAGAAATCCAAGATAAGCCAGATTTTTGTGTGAGTCTCCCAATTTTTGTACCTGAATGACACAAAATTTTAAAAATCTCTCCGTGGACCAAACACAATCATTCTATGAGCCAAATCAGCCCCCAAGTTTCAGCCCCAAACACAAGTTTCAAGCGACGGAAGCTGCTGAACGTTGCTGAGCTGGAAGATGAGACGATATGACGCCGCGCTTTAGGAAGTCCCCAGGCATCCTCTGCTGGGCACTGGTGATGTGCCAGGCCAGCACGAGGCACTGAATCAGGCAGTTTACAGACGCCGCTCTGTACGCCTCACATGTACTCAGGGAGGGCAGACGGGAGGGTTGGAGACTTAGACTGGTTAAGCAACTTGCCCAAAATGAATCCTGATTCAAATTCAGATCCAGCAAGGTTTGCCAACTCAGCATCTCACGTGCATGTCTGACAGGCACCTCAAACTTCCCAACTTAGAGTCCAAAACAAGAACTCTCATTCATTCTTTCCCTCTAAAGCCATCTCGGTGACACTCAGGACAAAGCCCAAAGAGTCGGCCGGGCGCGGTGGCTCACGCCTGTAATCCCAGCACTTTGGGAGGCTGAGGCGGGTGGATCACCTGAGGTCAGGAGTTCAAAACCAGCCTGACCAACACGGTAAAACCCCATCTCTACTAATAATACAAAATCGGCCGGGCGCGGTGGCTCACGCCTGTAATCCCAGCACTTTGGGAGGCTGAGGCGGGTGGATCACCTGAGGTCAGGAGTTCAAAACCAGCCTGACCAACACGGTAAAACCCCATCTCTACTAATAATACAAAAATTAGCCGGGCGTGGTGGCGGGTGCCTGTAATCCAAGCTACTCTGGAGGCTGAGGAAGGAGAATCACTTGAACCTGGGAGGCGCAGGTTGAGGTGAGGAGGTTGCAGTGAGCCGAAATCGCACCACTGCACTCCAGCCTGAACTCTGTCTCGAAAAAAAAAAAAAAAAAACCCCAAGAATCATCACTGATTTCTTGATCCCTCATCCCCCACGTCCAATCCTCCTGGCAAGTCCACCGTCACAAGGCATCCCAAATCTCACCAGCTGTCGTCACCTCCACTGCCTCCCTCATCTCACGGCACCTCAACTGGACAGCGCCTCGGGCTCCTGCCTCCTTCCAACACCCCTCTCAAATCGGTTCCCCACAGAACAGCCACATGGCCTTTTTAAAATTTGTTTCTCAACAGGTGCCGGAGAGGATGTGGAGAAATAGGAACACTTTTACACTGTTGGTGGGATTGTAAACTAGTTCAACCATTATGGAAAACAGTATGGCAATTCCTCAAGGATCTAGAACTAGATGTACCATATGACCCAGCCATCCCACTACTGGGTATATACCCAAAGGATTATAAATCATGCTGCTATAAAGACACATGCACACGTATGTTTATTGCGGCACTATTCACAATAGCAAAGACTTGGAATCAACCCAAATGTCCATCTGTGACAGACTGGATTAAGAAAATGTGGCACATATACACCATGGAATACTATGCAGTCATAAAAAAGGATGAGTTTGCGTCCTTTGTAGGGACATGGATGCAGCTGGAAACCATCATTCTTAGCAAACTATCGCAAGAACAGAAAACCAAACACCACATGTTCTCACTCATAGCTGGGAATTGAACAATGAGATCACTTGGACTCGGGAAGGGGAACATCACACACCGGGGCCTATCATGGGGAGGGGGGAGAGGGGAGGGATTGCATTGGGAGTTATACCTGATGTAAATGACGAGCTGATGGGTGCTGACGAGTTGATGGGTGCAGCACACCAACATGGCACAAGTATACATATGTAACAAACCTGCACGTTATGCACATGTACCCTAGAACTTAAAGTATAATAATAAAAAAATAAAAAAAAACAAAAAATAAAAAATAAAATAAAATTTGTTTCTGTTGTTGTTTTTTATTTTCTTTTATTTTTTAATTTATTTTTTAGATGGAGTCTCGCTCTGTTGCCTAGGCTGGAGTGCAATGGCACACCTTCAGCTCACCACAACCTCTGCTTCCACCTCCTGGGTTCAAGCGATTCTCCTGCCTCAGCTTCCCGAGTAGCTGGGATAACAGGTGCGCGTTACCCCGCCCGGCTAATTTTTGTATTTTTAGTGGAGACGGGGTTTCACCATGTTGGCCAGGCTGGTCTCAGACTCCTGACCTCAGGTGATCCACCCGCTTCGGCCTCCCCAAGTGCTGGGATTACAGGCCTGAGCCACTGTTCCTGGCCCACGTGGTCTTTTGAAAGATCAATCAGATGAGATCAGTTCCCAGCTTAAAACTCTCTACTCTGCCACTACCCACACCCTGCCAGGGTCCAGAGAGGCTGGGCCATTTCTGTCTGGTCACAAGGTCCCTGGTCCCCTCACAGCATCCTGGAGCCCATGGTGGTGCAGCCTGAGACTGGGGAACTCCTTGGTCCAACCTTACAAACAAGTGTCCTGTCACTCCTCACACTCCTCCCTGAATGTTGACTCTCGAGAAAAAGATCTTTTTTCCCTAAAGAAAAACATGACACAGCCAAGGAGGGAGAAGAAAGGCAAGAACACAGCCAGTCCCGGGCTGGCAGCAGGCAGGGGAATGAGGAAGAGCCTCACAGTCCCCACCTGGCCCAGTCCGCCTGGGTCCCCCACGTTCACCTGGAGGAGGCACACAGGGCCTGCCAAAGCTGGAACAGGGCTCTGCAGAGCCTGCAGGGACAGTGTGGCTTGGCAGCAGAGGACCACGACTCACACTCTCCTCGCTGGGCCTCACACTAACCACACTCTGAGGCTCTGTGACAGGACACAGGATCCCCAGAACCACAGCCCAAAGACGAGAGGGCGGGACCCGCAGCCTGGCCAGCTCCAAGCATCCAGGCCAGGCGGCAGCCCAGCTGAGGAGTCCCTCCCTCTCTCGCCCTGGAAACTCCCACCTGGGCACACCCTTTGGCTGGCCGTGGGTCCCCTCGGGCCCTGGCAGGGAGCCGAGAAGGCTTCCCAGAGGGGCACAGAAGTGAGTTCTCTCCAGCCCTCTGCGAGGATCCACCTCGAATCTCCAAGCCAGGGAGGAAAGGCCCGGGTGCTGAGTCTGTCCCCTGCCCTCCACGTCCCCCACCCAGAGGCCCCTCTGTCCCTGGTCTCTGTTCCTCCTTCCCCTGAGTGAAGGGAGGCTTCCATGACCCATGGCAGGCAAACAGCCACTTGGGGCTCCCTGCCAAGTGACAACAGGAGAGGCTCTGTTCCCCACCCCCTCCAGGCAGCAGGGCCCGGACAGACATCCCTCCACAGCCCAGGGACACTCACGAAAATGTACTTTAAGAAATCCATCTTCCGCCAGGGCCTGTGTCCTGAGAGTCGGGGTCCTGCTGCCTTAGCACCACTGCAGCTGCTGCTACCACCACGGCAGCAGCTGCTGCTGACGCTGGACAACTTCCTTCAGATCAAACAAGGAACTAGAGGACTTGGGTGTCCGCCCGAAGCTGTCCGTCCACACTGACTAGCGCTGACCTTTGACCTGTCCTCTGCCGCGGTTGTTCTTCTGGGGAACCCAGGGCTGCTGGAGCTGCCACACGTCTTATGTCACAAGGGCAAAGGGGTCCCCTCCAAGGGCGAGGCCCCATGCCAGCAGGTGATGGGTGGACGCCCACTGGGGCCTAGGAAGGTAAAGGGGTGAGAAGCCTCCTCCCTCCATCCCTGCCCTGAGTTCTCAACACCGCTGGTCTGCGAGGTCAGACGGAAGGCAGGACTGGGACACAGGAAACCAGCAGCAGTGTCAGGCCTGAAGGAGACGCCGGGTCTAGTGTGTTAGGAGACTCCAGCAGGTCAGCTGGGCGTGGTGGCTCACGCCTGTCATCCCAGCACTTTGGGAGGCCGAGGCGGGCGGATCACAAGGTCAGGAGATCAAGACCATCCTGGCGAACACGGTGAAACCCTGTCTCTACTAAAAATACAAAAAACACTAGCCGGGCGTGGTGGCGGGCACCTGTAGTCCCAGCTACTCGGGAGGCTGAGGCAGGAGAATGGTGTAAACCCAGGAGGCGGAGCTTGTAGTGACCCAAGATCGCACCACTGCACTCCAGCGTGGGTGACAGAGCGAGACTTTGTCTCAAAAAAAAAAAAAAAAGGAGACTCCAGCAGGTTCCACTTGATGGGGGCCTCAATTTTCCCTTCTTTGAACTGGGAAGCCCTCTCT
>NW_012115899.1:1539613-1545960 GCF_000951035.1 Colobus angolensis palliatus
CTGGGATTACAGGCTTGAGCCACCGCGCCCGGCCCAGTTTTTGTATTTTTAGTAGACATGGAGTTTCACCATGTTGACCAGGCTGATCTCGAACTCCTGACCTCAGGTGATCCACCTGCCTAGGCCTCCCAAAGTGCTGGGATTACAGGCGTAAGCCACCGCGCCCAGCCAGATATTTTTTTTTTTATCCAAGATGTTTTGTGTAGGTTTTGTATGTGTGTTACTCTGTTTTAAAAACAATCATAACATGGTTTAAATAAAGATAGCAGTGCTCATGCCCTGTAATTATCTTACCAAAAGAAAAAAAATTAACAATAAATATAGCAAATGGCTGGGGGAGACACACCATGAGCTCAGGGCGCAGAGGCACCTGGTGCTGTGGGGAAGGAGGAGCCAGCCCCGGCTCAGCCCAGGGCTCCCCTGGCTCTCACAGTCTCCTTCCAACACTAATAACACGTCACACTCCAAACCCATCCAGGGCCCTCGGTTCTGTTCCAGCTTTGGGAGGAAAGCAAGGTCTCCAGCTTGGAAGGAAAAGAATGAATTTTTTAAACCCTCCAAACAAGGCAGTGTGGTGTGGGAGAAATAGCCCCAGACCTAGTGTGAGGCAGACAAGCTACTGGCTCGTGGCTCTGCTGCTGACAAGCTGCGTGGGCTGGTCACTCAGCCTCTGAGCCTCAGTTTCTATATCTATAAAATGCGAGAAATATAACCCACTCTGCAAAGTGGCTACAGAATAGGACATGACGTACGTGCGGTGTCCAGAGCAAGGTGAGACACGAAATGTCCTCTGTCGATGGCAATTGTGACGCTCATCGATCCTTCCTCCCAGCCCTGGCTCCGTGCTTGCTCCCCGCTCCTGCCCAGCCTGCCGCCAGACACAAAGCCTGTCTCCTCTCTCCAGCACAGCCCTATCCTGTGCTTGCTTCAGCTCTAGAACCTCACAGCCTTCCAAGGAAGAACAGAGGCCAGGAAATGTCTCCAGGGGCTGGGGGAAGACACAGCTTAATCCAGGCCAGGCAGAGAAGACCTTGGCACGGGTCCATCCCCAGGGGCTTGAAATGATGCTGGAGGTCACGGGATAAGGGAGGAGAGGAGCATATCTCTAGGATGCGAACTGGGCCACCTCCCTCCTTTGGAAGCTCCATGTGGTAGAGGGACCCCTAGCTGAAGACAGGCCTGGCAATGTCCCTTCCAACTCAAAATTCTGACATAAAAGACCATCTTGGAGAAGCGATATTGTCAAGTTCATGAGCCTCACTGTCCCTACTGAGCCCTTCTCTCTCTTCCTGGAAAAAGGGACCCAGCATAAGGCTGGTGCATCCTCTACATCCTTCCAGCTCCCTCCTGCACGTGCTGCTGGCCTGGCTCATCTCCACTCCTACTCAGAG
This sequence comes from Colobus angolensis palliatus, assembly GCF_000951035.1. Taxonomy (NCBI): domain Eukaryota; kingdom Metazoa; phylum Chordata; class Mammalia; order Primates; family Cercopithecidae; genus Colobus; species Colobus angolensis. The sequence goes on from NW_012115899.1 coordinate 1,541,005, forward strand.
CCAGTGAGTCATTCAGCACAGTGTCCCCCGGCACACCCTGCCATGCCCATTCCTGCAGCCCCAGCCTCAGGAACGTGGCATGCCCCGAGCTGGAAGGACACGCCATATCCAGAACACTTCTGCAACCCCCTTGGCCACAGCATCCCAGGGTCCAGAAAACCAAGGATCCAAGCTCCTGCCTCTTTGCAGGAATGCATACAGAAGGAGCAAGGAAGAAGAGAGATGGAGAACCAACTTACTGATCTCCTCCGGGCCAGGCACTGGCTAGAGCTGGAGACCCAAGGAAGATCACCCTCAGTCCCTCTCCTCCTTCCCACTCCACTTTATTTGCTAGACTCCCACTTGGCCTTTAGGTCTTAACTTGGAGGTCACCTCCTCCAGGAAGCCCTCTTGGTCTCCACCCTCCTCCCTGTCCCAACGTGGTACTCCCGCCCTACACATGCCCTATCCAATCACTTATGTCTCAGCCTTAAAACTTCCTGTTTAATTGTCTGTTTCCCCCGTGTCATCGGTAATCCCAGCACCTGGCACACAGGTGCTCAGTAAACGCTAGCTGAATGAATAACTGAATAAAGGAACTGACTTCGGTCTGGTGACTATGACCGTCAGAGAAGCAAATAATTACAATCCAGAAAACGAGGAGCAAGGAGCATGGGTAAAGCCCACGCCTGCCCGGGCGCACAGAGGAGTGGGCAACAGCTCTCCTGCAAGGAAGGGGGTCCTGCAAGGAAGGGGGTCTGGGAGGACTTCCCAGAGTTATTCCCTCTGTTTTGGAGATAAAGCCGTGGAGGTAAAAAGGAAGTCAGGTCTGCCTCTTAGGGTACACAGTAATAGAGCAAGACTCAATATCAAAGCCCAGGACCCATTCCTACCACCTCCCATTTGACCCTCGCGATGATCCATTTTGGCGCACCGGGGGAGGGTAACTAAAGCTCAGAGAGGTTACCTGGCCTGCTGAAGGTCGCACAGCCTGTTAACAGCACAGCCAAGTGTTCTGAGTGAAAAGACGTTCGAGGCAGGGAGGAAGGAGAGGAAGAGGGAGGAAGAAGGTGAGTGCGTTTGTCTGTGTTAACCTCAGAGGGCACAAAGGAGAATCTGGCTGGCGGAGAAGGCCCACGGCCCCTGGCAGGGTCATGAGCAGAGAGCAGTGTGGCCACACTCTGACATCCTCTCCAGGGCCAGGGGAGGGTCCGAGCCAAGAGAGGGAGTCCCAGAGGCAACCAAGCAAAGAAGTCATGAAGGCCAGCGAGACAAATAGTACCTAGGAGGCAAAACTGGCCACCCGCCACTGGAGGTGGAGGCAGGGAGAGGAGATGGCGGTCTGCACACATTTCCCCGCTGTCATGTTCCTCCTGAACCTCTGAATGAGACCTCTCTTCTCTGGAAACCAGAAACCCCACTATTAAGGATGCCCAGCCGTGATCATTCATTTATAAAATACCCCAGCTAGAACAAGCCCGCCAGATTGGCCGCCTTTCCTTCCTTGCTTGTGGTTTTTCGTCAGCAGCTGCAGTCCGGTGAAGAGAGCATGGCACGGAGAATCAGACAGACCAGCCTCCGAATCCCGGCGTGGCCACCGGCCAGCTGTGAGGCCTCGTGCCTCACTTGCCTCTTTTGTGACACTGGAGTAATGATCCCCAGCCTCCGGCACTTCCAGAGATCAAATGAGACCACAAATGGGAACGTGCTTGACATTGCACCAGCGACCGACCAACAAATGTCTGTCGGCTCTGCATGTATTGGATTTATAGAATCAATTTCAGGATGGGGGTGGGGGGGTGACATTTATTGAGCTCTCACTCTATCTGTCAGACCCTTGACTAAAGATGTGGGACGTTCTTTTGTGTGTGTGTGTGTGTGTGAGAGAGAGAGAGAAAGAGAGAGAGAGAGAGAGAGAGACAGAGTTTCACTCTTGTTGCCCAGGCTGGAGTGCAATGGCACAATCTCGGCTCACTGCAACCTCCGCCTACCAGGTTCAAGCAATTCTCCTGCCTCAGCCTCCCAAGTAGGTGCGATTACAGGCACCTGCCGCCACACCCAGCTAATTTTTTGTATTTAGTAGAGACAGGGTTTCACCATGTTGGTCAGGCTGGTCTTGAACTCCTGATCTCAGGTGATCCACCTGCCACGGCCTCCCAAAGTGCTGGGATTACAGGTGTGAGCCACTGCGCCCGGCCTGACTATGTTCTCTTATCTGATCCTCACAACCACCTGTGAGGCAAGCACTATCATCACAGCCACCCTGTTGTTGAGAAAACTGAGGCTGAGAGTTAAACATCTAGAACAACAGGCAATGCAAACCCGTAGTCAGCCTCCAGGGTCCAAGTTTGGAGCCTCCACACGCAGGGTTCAGATGTGTTGTCTAAATCAGCTGGTTGATACAGATGGAACAGGATGCTGAGAGACCAAATCCCACCCGTCTTCCCTAAAGCTTTTCTGAAGCCCCTCAGCCGGAATTCCCGTGGCCCTGGAGCTGGTTTTGGTAGGCTTCACATTCTGTTTCACACGAATAGCTAAGGCTGATCTTCCCTCTACATTGCACACCTTGCAGGCAGAAGCCATGTTTGCACACACCACGGTCGTGCACACACCAGATTTCATCAACTCTAAAAGGACATCCACCGTAAGGTACACATTATTTTGTGCTCCACTAAGAAAGCAAAAATGTTTCCAATTACCCATTAGGGTGTGCTTTTGCTTATGACATGCCTCCTGATTTCAGAGTTGTTAAATGGGAAGGAAGAAAGTGTCTCAGAAGCAATGAAATACAGTAGTAGACACTCAGTAACGATTTGTACTCAGTAATTATTTCTTGGGGTAATGGAAAGAACACTGGATTTGTAAATCTCAAGACTCAGGTTTGTGTCTTACCCACTGGCTAAAAGGACTATTTCATTTTCTCCTCTGCACAATGGGGAAATCATTCTTCTCTTCTGCAAGAACCAGAAGAGTTCAAGAAAGTGCTTTGTAAGGCTGAGTGCCATGGCTCACGCCCCAGCACTTTGGGAGGCCGAGGTGGGCGGACCATCTAAGGTCAGGAGTTCAAGACCAGCCTGGTCAACATGGTGAAACCCTATCTCTACAAAAACACAAAAATTAGCTGAGCGTGGTGGCGCATGCCTGTAGTCCCAGCTACTCAGAAGCCTGAGGCAGGAGAATCACTTGAACCCGGGAGGCGGAGGTTGCAGTGAGCCAAGATCGCACCATCGCACTCCAGCCTGGGTGACGGAGCGAGACTCTGTCTCAAAAAAAAAAAAAAAAAAAAGTGCTTTGTAAACAGTCAAGTACTGAACCAACCTAAAGTACAAACAGCATAAAGACGAGGCATGGATGACGGACGCCATCCGTGGCTACGAGCAAAGTCAGGTGACCCTGTGGGTATTTGCAAGAGGCTCTGTAAGAACGTGGCTGCCTTGGGGTAATCGGCCCCATTTTTCCAGGAGACAACTGGAGCTCCTGCTTCCAAGCTGCCCGCGCTGGTTAAGGCGCAAGGTTCCTACGCCACAGAGACTCTCCGAGGCAGGTTTTGCAGCATCAGCTGGCCGAGCTCCTGGCCCTGTTCGGTCCTCTACCTGAAACTTCCCAGTCTTCCCCCAAAGTGGGGCTCGGCTCCAGGTCAGAGCCTCTTGGTGGGGGAACTGGAAAAAAGCAGCTCTAGAAATCTCATCAGGTTATTCAAGACTGACCTTGCCAGGTCTGTAACAGGGTCAACCAGAGGGTTAGGCATTCTAGCAGGGGCAACAGCCCAGGTAAAGGCTTAGAGGCAAGAAAGCGAGCAGGGGGCTGGTTTGGCACCGGTCTCCCCAGCAGCCACAGCTGTGGCCCGTCTTCTCCTCCGTGTCTCTCTCCCTGAAGAATGGGAATAAAGAGCCCCCCAGGCTCAGCGGGTGGGAGAAAAGGGAGATGTTGGCCTCCTGGAAAATCTCTGCTTCCCTCCAAGCTTCCTTGTCCCTGGAAAATGCAAAGTGCGTGGGCTCCGCAGCTTGTGCCCTCTCCTAACTGGCCCTGGCAGGCAGGTGTCTGGCTGTGTCAGCGGCGTGGCTGGCCCCCTCCCTCACTCCCCGGTGGTCTCTGCCCCCCAGACAAGGTTCCTCTCTACACCAGGCACTTTCCAACTTGCTCACCCACCCACACAAGTCCATTTCCTTCCACTCGCCCTTCTCTCTTCCCGCGCTCTCCTGCCCACTGTCTGGCCGGCTGGCTCGTGGAGGAGGAAAACCACAGCCATGCTGCCCTGCACGTGAGAACACTGGGCCTCCTCCCCTCCGCCAAGCAAGTGTTGAGAACCAGGCACTCCAGATCCTGCAATCCCAGCCTCGACCTGTGCCTGGAGGAGGAAAGGGGCTAAAGAAGCTTCTGGGTTGGCCCATCCAGAAGGAACCCATCACAGACCAGATGTTGAACCCGCACCCTGCCCGCGGTCCCCGCTCTCCTTTTTTTTTTTTCTTTTTGAGACGAAGTCTAGCTCTGTCACCCAGGCTGGAGTGCAGTGGTGCGATCTCGGCTCACTGCAACCTCCGCCTCCCGGGTTCACACCATTCTCCTGCCTCAGCCTCCCGAGTAGCTGGGACTACAGGCACCCACCACCACGCCTGGCTAATTTTGTTGTATTTTTAGTAGGGACTGGGTTTCACCATGTTGGTCAGGCTGGTCAGGAACGCCTGACTCTTTATCTCAGAAGCTATCTCCTGTCTGAGCTCCCCTTCCATCTCCCCCACCCCTCTGGACAGAGTCCAGCAACATCTCAGGGGACCATGAACTCAGCAGCCACAGAGGAAGGTGGCCTAGTCCTGCCAGTAACTTGGCTAGGACCCACAGCTCACTTCACGCATCTCCAGAATAAAGATTCTCTATCTATTCTCACTGTCCAACCCACTCCCAGGGCTGTGCAGATCAGACTGAATCAAAAGTTGCAACCCTGCTGCTCTTGTTGTATTTTTAAAAAATAAAAAATAT
>NW_012115899.1:1546810-1560807 GCF_000951035.1 Colobus angolensis palliatus
TTCACCGGGTTAGCCAGGATGGTCTCGATCTCCTGACCTCGTGATCCGCCCGTCTCGGCCTCCCAAAGTGCTGGGATTACAGGTTTGAGCCACCGCGCCCGGCCAACCTCACAGAATTTTCAAAGTGAGAGGCATCATATGCCAAGACACACAACACATACCGACCACCCTTCCTCCCTCTCCACTCCCTGAGCTCCAGGTCGCATACTTGTTATGGGGTGTGCAGCTGGCCACTCTCCTTCCTTTTCCACTGGGGCTGCAGTTGTCCCCCAGAGAGACCATGAGGTGCCCCGTCACCACTAGCAGCCTTAACTGCTCCAGAACTTGGCTGCTCCCGCACCTCCTTCCTGGAGGCCCCCAGCCAGGCAGCCTCTGCTTCAGCGCAAAGGAGGAAAACAGTGTCCCATCCCCCATGCCCACATCAGCAGCAGCAAAAGCAGATTTACAGATGAGCTAAACCAGAATTTCAATGATCTGGGCTCTTCCTGTTAACATCCTCCTCCACCTGGGACAATGGATTACCGGGACTTTGCCGGAGCTGTCCGTGGCCTAGTGCAGAGCAGGTGTTCATCAAATGTGCTGGACTGAGAACTGAATACATCATTATATATCTTTGTGCTGCTGGATTGCACTGAGTAAAGGGTGGTGTCAGAAAAGGAGTCATGAGAAGCTGGAAACTGTGGGGGCTTGTGCTTCTGATGTGCCTGAGAGATACCATCTCCATAACCCCAACTCAGCCCCAGCATCCCTTCAAAGACCCTAACCCACCCTTCCCCTCACCAGAGGGAAGAGGAAGGCTGAGCAAGGCGCCAGCCTCCTCACTTGCTGGGAGTTTCATTTCAGGCTGACCTGCAGGAAGAGGGGACGTCTGCAAATTGCATGTTCTGTTCCTTTCCCATCTTCCAGTTCATGATTACTTAAATAAGTGCTTCGGTCCCGAGTGATTCCAACAGTCAGTCAGTCCCCAGGCTCCTACAGCCTAATTATACATGAACAACTGCGTGGGGACTTTAATATGAAACAGCTCTCTTCCCTATAAGCCGTATGTTAAATAACACGATTGCCCCACCCCCTTTTGCCAGCTGGGGCTGAAGAAGGGGGTGCTGGGACAAACGGAGGCCCTAATGAGGTTGGGGTAGGGCAATGGGCTGTCCTTCCCAGCCCCGCTGTCCTGGCTCGGCGAATCACTCAACTGCAGATACATTCACACCAGCGTGGTGTCCCACAATACCCACCCCCAAACAGACGTCCAAAACACCTGATACGACACAGAACTACCCAAAACATTCACAGTCACGTTCACCCGACACACCCACACCCACACCCACACAAGAAACACTCACACCTGGCAAACATACACACCTAGTCCTCAGCCAGGTTTATCAGTCCAAAAGGCAGGGACCATGGCTCGGCTGCACACACCCTCCTGCCATGAAGAGTTACATCTGTTGTGGTTTCTCTTCCTTTTTTTTTTTTTTTTTTTTTGAGACGGAGTCTCGCTCTGTCACCCAGGCCAGAGTGCAAGGGCGTGATCTCGGCTCACTGCAGCCTCTGCCTCCCAGGTTCAAGCAATTCTCCTGCCTCAGCCTCCCAAGTAGCTGAGATTACAGGGCGTGCCAGGCCTGGCTAGTTTTTTTGTACGTTTGGTAGAGATGAAGTTTCACCACGTTGGCCAGGCTGATCTCAAACTCCTGACCTCAAGCGATCTGCCTGCCTCAGCCTCCCAAAGTGCTGGCATTACAGGCGTAAGCCACCGCGCCCGGCTCTTCTGTTTTGTTTTATATTTTATTTCTTTGTTTCGATTTGGTTTTCTTTTCCTTTTGTTTTGGTTTTGTGCAGTTTCTAATTTGTCTGTCCCGTGGTCCCCCACTCACGCACACAGGCAACCCCAGAGGCACACAGAGTAAAGGAGGACATGTTGGAGACCTCAGTCTTTTTCTTACAATCCAACTGCTTTTCTACCAAAAGAGATCGATGCCTCTGTGCGTGTGTTTGATGTGGCATTCCCACCTGGCTCTGAGAGCTGGTGCTGCCTTGCAGACCTTGGGCTGAAGCTGCAGGCCAGGCAAGACGGAAACACCGGATGAGCCTGCAATGCAGGAAATGCAGGGCAAGTAGCAGAAGCTCCCACTCCGGGTGAGGAAGCTGCCACGCCCCCACTCAGGCCTGGTCTAACGAGGTCTCCAGGGCACCTGAGCACTGAGGCTGGCAGTGGACGCAGGGCAGGGGCCGGCCGCCTGACCCTCTGGGTCTACCCAGCTGGCACAGTGAGCAGCTGGTGGGCTTGTCACCCCTCCCCAGACCCCCAGCCCCAGCCACAGGCTCCCACCTGGTACTGATGGTATTGGCCACAAGAGGGCCTGGTGAGCCATTGTGGGAAGGTCTAGACCTACAGCTGGGGCAATCCGGCTCCCGGTCATCTCCCAGCCAGCGATGGATGAGGCTGAGGCATTTGACTGCAAGGCAGATCCATCCCGAAGAGAGTCCTGGCCTCTTACAGTCCCAGACACCCTTCCAGGAGGTTTTCTGTGCTACACATGGCAGGTGACACACTGTGACCCCAAGGCACTAAACTAGGAGGTCCTTTGGCCACACAGCTAATCAGAGGGAAGGGTGAGCAGGGGGCCCTGGGAGTGATGAGTCTGCTCATCTGGCCCTGCCCCCTCAGGCCTGAAGGACAGGCCATGTCTACTGGAGAAGGGGGGTGCACTGGTGATCTGGGCTGAACCTACAAGGCTCAGGCTGGGCACACACCCTCAGGACCATCATCTCCTGGAACTATCAGGCAGCCTGGATCGGGGCTGCCTCTGGAAAACAGTGTACCCAGGAAAGGAGCCCACTGCCTTTGTGGGGCAGGGCAGTCCTGGGGTCTTTGCTACCAGGGACATAACCTGGCCTTGAACATAAAAGCCAGGGAAGGGGAGGAAGCCTAAGCAACGGAAGACGGCAAGCATGAGGCACATGTATGGAAAACGATCAACCTCACCTGCTCCCTGTGTTGATGCCAAACGATCCCTATCAGGAATGACTTTACTAGGAACCAGCTCACCAAGTGCCCCGGGAGATGCCCCAGGCAGCCATGTGGCACCTCCAGCAAAGAGAGGAGGCTGGCCTACTTTCTCCCACCCTCCAGATGGAGCTCCCCTTCCTCTTAATAAATGCCGCCCATCACGGACACCTGGCGGGGCCAGTGGATTGCCAGATTCCAGCCCTCATTCATCGCCTGTGCCAGGTGCCCAGGCACACCCTCCACAGGCCCTGCCCCCTCTACAGCCTCTTTGCAGCCCAAGGCAGACAGAAACCTGCATGAGCTTCCCCTGCCCTTTTTTTTTTCCTGCTTGAGATGGAGTCTCACTCTATCGCCCAGGCTGGAGTACAGTGTCGCGATCATGGTTCACTGCAGCCTCAAATGCCTGGGTCCCAAGGACCCTGCCACCTCAGCCTCCCAAGTAGTTGGGACTACAGGTGTGCACCTCCATGCCCAGCTAGTTTTTGTTTTTCAGAGACGGGGTCTTGCTATGTTGCCCAGGCTGGTCTCGAACTCCTGGCTTCAAACAATTCTTCTGCCTCGGCTTCCCAAAGTGCTGGGATTACAGGTGTGAGCCACTGAACCCAGAGAGCTCCCCACCCTGGAAGCTCCATCCAGCCAGTGAATCCAGACCAGCCCCAGAGTCTCTCAGGAGCCTGCCCAGAGCGATCAGGATGATAGTCTGCATGAGGCTGAGGCTATAATGGGCCCCCCCACTCCCCATCCCTCACAACAGCTGATGACCAATTCCCAGAAGAGACCATCTGGGTCTTGGTGCAAGGCCCCCACACGCATCGAGCGAGGAGAATTAGAGATTATCGGTGGGCTGGAAGGCGCTGCTGGAGTGTTTGCCCGCCAGTGATATTGAATTTTAAACATGTGTGCCTGTTTACTCGTCCTGCCGGAGCCTCACTGACTGCCCCGTAGCCAGGCAACGCTATCTGACCTGGGGGACCAGGAGGGGGACTTTCCGTGCCAGGCAGGTCACCTGGCGAGGGTTATCTACACGCTGCTCGTCTGAGCAGAAGGCAGTGCCTCCCTCCCCTCCCACACCTTCCCACCCTCACCTCCAGGCGACCCCAGACCCGCAGGCTGTCAACCATGGACAGTCCACTTTGTCAGAACGAAACAGAGGGTGCCCCTGCTCCTGGGAATGAAAGCAGGGGTGTGATTAGAACCGGATAGAAGCAGATTGCAGGATTAGGTGTCATTATCAATGTGGGAGCCAGCTTTGCTGTTTCCCCGCCGGCCGCATGGAGAGCCAGCAGGCTGAAATTGCAACAGGAAAGATTCAGGTTAGATGGGAGGAAGGTGGCAATGTCTGAATGGGAAGCGGACAATGGCACCTTCTTTCAGGTAAAATTGGGCAGGTCCCAATCAGAGCTGGGCAAAGCTTAACGTGTGTGTCTTTTTTTCTTCCCCTCTCAAGGAGTGAGTGGTGGCTTTTGCACCAGTTGCTGGGGGATCAGCAAGCAGCTGACTCAAGGTAACAAAACCAAGGTCGTAGGTCCTCTAGGCTGGCAAAGTGTGTGCTGCGTCCCTCTTCTCTCTGTGGAAATGCTTAGACACATATGCCATCCCTGCCCCTCAAGTCCTATGGTCGCGAGATCAGGGCAGGGATATCTGATACCGTATCACCAGTCACCGGCTCGCAAAGCAACGAGATCAGGCAGGTGAAGAACTAGTCCCAAACCACGGAATCCCACAGAGGGAAGGCCAGCTATGCGGTGGGCCGGCTAGCGTTTCCTCTAGGAAGCAGGCAGAGATGCCCGTTTTACAGATGAGGACCCAGGTCTGAACACAGTCCATGAAGGTGGGTCCTTGTGTTAGGTCAAATAATGCCTCCCAGAGGTGCCCTTGTCCCAATCCCCGAAACCTGGGAATGTGTGAGGTTACGTGGCAAGGGGGAGTTCAGGTTGTGGCTAGAATGAAGGCTGCCAGTCAGCTGCCCCTGAGATGGGAAGAGGGGCCTGGATGATCCAGGTCCGCCCAGTGTAATCAAAAGAGTCTTTGTAATGAGGAGGCAGAAGAGAGGGAATCAGAGAGACAGACGGCAGTGTCAGAAAGACTTGCTCCAGCGTGGCCGGCCTTGAAAACAGAGGTATGGGGCCAGAACACAGGTGGCCTTCTAGGAGCTGACAAGACAAGAGGATAGATTGTCCCCTGGAGCCTACAGAGGGAATGCAGCCCTGGCAATGTCTTTTTGTTGTTGTTTTTTTGAGACGGAGTCTCGCTCTGTCACCCAGGCTGGAGTGTAATGGTACGATCTCGGCTCACTGCAACCTCCACCTCCTGGGTTCAAGAGATTCTCCTGCCTCAACCTCCCAAGTAGCTGGGGCTACAGGCACGCACCACCACGTCCAGTTAATTTTTGTATTTTTAGTAGAGACAGGGTTTCACCGTGTTGGCCAGGCTGGTCTCAAACTCTTGACCTCAGGTGATCCACCCACCTCGGCCTCCCAAAGTGCGGGGATTGCAGGTGTGAGCCACCGCACCCACCCCTGGCAATATCTTGATTTGATCCCAGTGACACCCATTCCATACTTCTAACCTCAGAACTGTAAGATGATAGATTTGTGTTGTCTTAAGCCACTAAGCATGTGGCCATTTGTGACGGCGGCCATAAGAAACTAACAGAAACCTCCTGACAGGTTCAAGGACAAGCTGACTTCGGGGGAAGGAGGAACTGTGACACTCTGGCACTGCGCCTCTGAACTGCTCGCCTGACTCCCATCCTCAAAACCGCAATGCTCTGGGGCGCAGATTCACAGTGTGTGGTGAGTTTCATTGTTGTAACTGCCTTGAAGCTCTGAGCTGCTCCTCAGGAAACCAAGTGTCTACTCCTGACTTCCACCAGGTCCAGGACTCATGCGCAAGGAGAAAGGCTGCCAAATGGGTTGTAGAGATCATGCTGTGTGAAGAGGATGAGGGCACTGCCCGTGGAGGTAGGGCTGTCCACGCCAAGTCAGGCTGGACCAATGGGCCAGGAGGCCTGGGCTTCCTGGCTCCTGCCTCCATGAATAACACTAAGCTCAGTTACCCCCGGGGCTCAGCCTTGCTCTGCTCTGACCAGGTTCCTTTTTTTTTTTTTTTTTTGAGACAGAGGCTTGCTCTGTTGCCCAAGCATGATCTCAGCTCACTGCAACCTCTGCCTCCCAGGTTCAAGCAATTCTCCTGTCTCACTCTGCCATATAGCTGGGATTACTGACACCCGCCACCATGCCTGGCTAATTTTTGTATTTTTAGTAGACATGGGGCTTTCGTCATGTTGGCCAGGTGGGTCTCAAACTCCTGCCTCAGCCTCCCAAAGTGCTGGGATTACAGGCATGAGCCACCACGCCCAGCCTGACCAGGTTCCTAACCTGGCCCGGCCCCACGCTCACTGGACCCTCCCCAGGCCTTGCGGACCCACCTTCCTGCTCCCCAGATCTGACCAGGGCTGCTGGCCTCTGCTTTCTGCTTTTCCATGCTGGTGTTTGAAGAACTCACTCTGAGCTCTGTGGCCTGGAAATAAACCTTCCAACCCCCCAGAATCAACCTCCTCTTAGAGAAACGGCAGGGAGAGCACCATCCAAGGAACTCCTGACCTTTTCAGCTTACCCTGGCACTGGTGTGGCTCTGCGTCCCCACCCAAACCTCATCTCCAACTGTAATCCCCACGTGTGGAGGATTGGGTCATGGGGGCGGTTTTCCCCAGGCTGTTCTCGTGACAGTGAGTGAGTTCTCACGAGATCTGATGGGTTTCGGTGTCTGGAAGCTCCTCCTTCCCTCTTCTCTTTCCTGCCGCCTTGTGAAGAAGGCACTTGCTTCTCCTTCATGAATGTAAGTTTCCTGAGGCCTCCCCGGCCACACAGAACCGTGAGTTAATGAAACCTCTTTCTTTATAAATTACCCAGTCTCTGGTATTTCTTATATCTATACTGCTATGAAGTATTTCTTTACAGCAGTGTGCAAATGGCTTATCTTGCATCACTTTCGGAGGAGGGTTTCTGTGGTTCTTGTCTCCTCACAGCCGTTATACTTTCAAAGAACAGAGATCACATCTTCCCGGTTCAACCAAGAGTCACCAAGCACGAGGCCAAGCAGACAAAACCACAGCTCCTGCCTCCTGTCTCCCACAGCCCAGCTCTCCGGACCACAGAACTGACCACCGCCAAGGGGTACTCACATACAGTCCCGAACCACATCTGGAATCCACAGCGGGATGAGGTCGGGGCACCACTGGGGATCTAATCTCATTCTCAGAATTCTCCTGATCCCCATGGCATCTCTGAGATGAGATGCAATTCTGGTCTCCTCTGAGCCTGGGCCACCCACCAGGACCAGCCCCTGGGAGGAAAGAGCTCTAGAAAGAGCCACACGTCATCTGGCGAAGGTCTCAAACCCAGAGGCCTTCAGGGGCCAGAGAGGATATAGGCTCCAAGACTAAATGGGAGTGGGGAGGGGACATTCCCCCTAAAGAGTATTGAAATATTTTTTTAACATCACATTGGCCAAATAAAACATATTTGATTTTTTTTTTTTTTTTTTTTTTTGAGACGGAGTCTCGCTCTGTTGCCCGGGCTGGAGTGCAGTGGCCGGATCTCAGCTCACTGCAAGCTCCGCCTCCTGGGTTTCCGCCATTCTCCTGCCTCAGCCTCCTGGGTAGCTGGGACTACAGGCGCCCGCCACCTCACCCGGCTAGTTTTTTGTATTTTTTTTAGTAGAGACGGGGTTTCACCGCGTTAGCCAGGATGGTCTCCATCTCCTGACCTCGTGATCCGCCTGTCTCGGCCTCCCAAAGTGCTGGGATTACAGGCTTGAGCCACCGCGCCCGGCCATAAAACATATTTGAAAACGAACTCAGCCCACCCCACCAATGTGTGATCCTCGATGAAGCAAACCCAACTCCTCCACCAGCCCCATCTCAGTCCTCTTTCCCCCCCAACCTCCAATGCCACTGGCCTCTCTTCTCCATCTTCTACCCTCCTTCCCTCCTTCCCTCTTTTCCCCTCCCCACCTCCGATTTTCTTTCTCCCAAATTCCTCCTCTACAGCAGATGATGGCACCCGGCCATCCACCCCCACTTCTGGCTTCCCGTGTAGAGACAACCAGCCCCAGCCATCCTATTAACATCTGACACTTCAGAAATATCTCAGTCCTGTGGCCAGATCCAATCAGCTCAGCCGTGTCACTTGCTAACAAACCCTATTCGCTCGTGTGACTGAGCCGCATTCGCTCCGGAGATGGGCTCTGCTTGATTCCCACATGTAACTGAGCCGCAGCTTGGAACACTCCCTCCAGGCCTCTGGAGGTGCAGACCCTGTTACTCAGCCTGCTCTTCCAAGAACAGCAGCTCCCCTTAAAAGCACTCTCAGCCAGGCATGGTGGCTCACGCCTGGAATCCCAGCACTTTAGGAGGCCGAGACAGGTGGATCACGAGGTCAGGAGATCGAGACCATCCTGGCTAATACGGTGAAACCCCGTCTCTACTAAAAATACAAAACAATTAGCCGGGCGAGGTGGCGGGCACCTGTAGTCTCAGCTACTCGGGAAGTTGAGGCAGGAGAATGGCGTGAACCCGGGAGGCAGAGCTTGCAGTGAGCCGAGATGGCGCCACTACACTCCAGCCTGGGCGACAGAGGGAGGCTCCGTCTCAAATAAAAATAAAAATAAAAATGGAGCACTCTCCAAGTTCCCAGGCTGCACCCTCTTTCCTCCAAAATCACCCGGCTCTCATCTTCAAAGCAGGGAGCCAAACTCTGTGTTTAAAGTTGAAATTATCTTTTAAAATTAATATCTCTACCCCCAAGGCTTGGTTCTTTTTATCATAATCTTTTTCCTCACTGTCAGAGAACTCTTAGAGAAATTAATATCTCTTACAGAGAGGAAACATTTCTCTAAACTTCAGCAACTCCTTCTGAGCCACTTGTTTATTTTTCTTCACTGGTTAATGCAAGGAAAATTGAATTTAACTCTCTTTATTACAGAGGAGCACAAACAGTGTGATCTCATTTATGTGTGCCTCTATCTGTGTGTATGATGCCAAGATGTCTGGACGATTAGCAAATGGTAAGAATGGATACTTCTGGATGGTAGGATTGTTATTAGGACATTATTCATTTTTTTAATTTTCTCTGTACTTTACGATTGCTTTAACTTTATCATAAGCATATATCATTTTACTTAAAATTGTCTGGGGTGTTTTATATTTGCTGGTTACTTGCACACACAAAAAAAAGTCTTATAAAAATTATCGAAGAAAACAGCTGGGCACGTTGGCTCATGCCTGTCTTCCCAGCACTTTGGGAGGCTGAAGCGGGTAGATCACCTGAGGTCAGGAGTTTGAGACCAGCCTGACCAACATGGTGAAACCCAGTCTCTACTAAAAATACAAAAAAAAATTAGCCAGGCGTGGTGGTGTGCATCTGTAATCCCAGCTACTCCAGCTGAGGCGGGAGAATGTCTGGAGCCCGGGAGGCAGAGGTTGCAGCGAGCCAAGATTGCACCACTGCACTCCAACCTGGGCAACAGAGTGAGACTCTGCCTCAGAAAAAAAAAAGGCCGGGTGCGGTGGCTCACGCCTGTAACTCCAGCATTTTGGGAGGCCGAGGTGGGCAGATCACAAGGTCAGGAGTTCGAGACCAGCCTAGCCAACATGGTGAAACCCCATCTCTACTAAAAATACAAAAATTAACTGGGCATGGTGGCACGTGCCTGTAGTCCCAGCAGCTCGGGAGGCTGAGGCAGGAGAATCACTTGAATCTGGGACGAGGAGGTTGCAGTGAGGCGAGATTGCGCCACTGCACTCCAGCCTGGTGACATCAGCGAATTTCCGTCTCAAAAAAAAAAAAGAAAGAAAGAAAGAAAGAAAATATTGGGCGCTTTTTTGTTCATTGCCACATCCTTAAGGCTGGATCAATCAATGAGGATTCATTGATAACCTACTGTGAGTATTTATTAAGCACCAACTACTAAGTGTTTATGAAGCACCTGCCATGGGCCCCATATGTACCAGATCCCGGGGCAGCAGGGATGGGAAGGTCATGCTCTGCCCCATTTGTGTGAGCTGGAGCTGCACCAGGTCCTCCCAGCCCCACCACACCCTGTACCTCACATGCACACCCTTGCAGTCTCACCTGAATGACACTCAACTACACAAGGAGGAGCAGGTGCTGGCAGAGCTCAGAGCCTCACCAAGCTCCCGCCAGGAGCTCCCAGGAGAGGGCAGCCCTGACCCCGTAATGGTGGCCCCCCAAAAGATAAGTGTGTATCCAGGAACCTGAGCGTGTAAAGCTTACTCGGAAAAAGGGTCTCTACCCATGCTGCAGGCTGAATGCACGTGTCCCTCCCAAGGTGATGGTATGAGAAGGCGAGGTCTGGGGAGGTGACCAGGTAATAAAAGTTTTCACCTTCATGGACTGGATTAACGTCCTCACAGAAGGCCTGGGGGGACGAGGGAATCCCTCCTGTCCTTCCGCCTTCCTCCCTGCGAGGACACTGCAAGAAGGAGTCATCTTAGATGCAGAATGTGAGCCTTCATCAGCGAGTCTCTGGGAGCCTTGATCTGGGATTTCCCGGCCTCCAGCATGGTGAGAAATAAATGGCTATTGTTTGTAAATCACCAAGTCTAAAGTATTTTGTTGTGACAGTCAGAAGAGACTGAGATAACAGATGTAATTTTAAGATACGAAGGAGTTTGAGACGAGATGATTCTGGATTACCCAAGTGGGCTCTAAATCCAAAGACAAGTGTCTTAAAAGAGACACACTGAGGAGAGACCCCCCAGGGAGGAGAGGAGGGAGCCACATGAAGAAGACAGAGAAAGAGGGCAGAGCCCCCAGCCAGAGATGGGCCTGGAGCCACCAGGCGCTGGAAGAGACAGGCAAGGAGCTTCCCCTCGAGCCTCTGGTGGGAGCACAGCCCTGTTGACACCTTAATTCCAGACTTTTGGCCTCCAGAGCTGTGAGAGAATAAATTCCTGGCTGGGTATGGTGGCTCATGCCTGTAATCCCAGGACTTTGGGGGGCTGAGGTGGGCGGATCACCTGAGATCAGGAGTTCAAGACCAGCCTGGCCAACGTGGCGAAACACCGTCTCTACTAAAAATACAAAAAATTAGCCGGGTGTGGTGGCGGGTGTCTGTAATCCCAGTTCGTTGGGAGGCTGAGGCAGGAGAATTGCTTGAACCCAGGAGGCAGAAGGTGCCGTGAGCCAAGATCCCACCACTGCACTCCAGCCTGGGTGACAGAGTGAGACTCTGTCCCAAAAAAGAAAAAAAAGAAAGAAAGAAAAAGAAAAGAAAAGAAATTCCTTTTATCCTTTTATTTCAACCCATCAAGTTCATAGCAATTTGCTATATAGCAACCCTAGAAATCCAATCTACCCCCAAGGCCTGAAACTCCATCTCCACACTCAGCCAAGAGCACAGATCTGCTGGGGGCCCCTTGGGCAAAAAGCCAGCAGGAGGAGCACACACAGGAGGAACCCACTGAGGCACAGATCTACGCAGGGTACATCCCTTCAGGAAGCAATACAGAACCCACCATCCACTGGCCTCTGAAGCCCCAGACACAGCAGGCTTGAGTGTCAGGTAAATGACACTCATAGATGGGGGTAGCGGGTGGGGGTGGATGGCAGCACACAGAATCTGGCGGCATCCCGCTGCTGGGCCGGTCTCAGTGGAGAAGCGTCTATGGCGGCTGGCAGAGAAGAAGAGCGGGATGATCAATGGAACCACCCTCCGCGTGTTTGGCATATTGACCATGATAACAACCACTCGTGTCCCTTATGTGCTGATATTCGACACCTGCAGGAAGCCTGGCACTTTATGGAGCCCTTGTCCGCCTGCTTCCTCCTTGAATCCTTGCAGTCACCCTACAGGGTGAGCTCCGTTCTATAAATGAAGAAACCGAGGTTCACAGAAGATGACTGAACTGCACGATGTTACACAGCTGGTTTCTAAACCCCAGGAAGAGGCAAAACCCAGACCCAGCACCATCCCGTGGGGGAGGCAGGACCTGAAAACAGGCAGGGACGTCACAGACCCAAGGACCAAGTTCTGGGGTGGGATGGCTGGTCAGGCCTCCAACGGCAGGTGGGATGCCTGGGGCAGGGCGGGGGGCGCTGGGAGCATCCCCTGGGCGACACCCTGAATGCCAAGTGCTCTATAAGTCTTCTGAACGCCAGCGAAGTGAGCCAGAGCCGAGCCCTCACCAACAGGCAGAAAGAGGCGAAGAGCACGATAAAAGGGAGTGGACAGTCTGGGAACACAGGGAGACCCCACCTCTACAAATTAAAAAACATATATCTGTTTAAGCCTAGCAGGGCTGGTGGTGCACACCTGTGGTCCCAGCTCCCTGGGAGGCTGAGGTAGGAGGACTGCTTGGGCCCAGAAGGTCAAGGCTGCAGTGAGCCCTGATCGTACCACTGCACTCGAGTCTGAGTGACAGAGAACCTGTCTCAAACAAAAACAAAAGAAAAAAGGAGGCTAGACATGGTGGCTCACGCCTGTAATCCCAGCACTTTGGGAGGCCAAGGCGAGTGGATTACCTGAGGTCAAGAGTTCGAGACCAGCCTGGCCAACATGGCAAAATCCCATCTCTACTAAAAATATAAAAATTAACCGGGTGTGGTAGCAGGTGCCTATAATCCCAGCTACTTGGGAGGCTGAGGTAGGAGAATTGCTTGAACCCAGGGGGCAGAGGATGCAGTGAGCCCAGATCATGCCACTGCACTCCAGCCTGGGCAACAAAGCAAGACTCCATCTCAAAAAACAAAAAAAAAAATTAAAAAAAAGAAAAGGAAAATGGAGAGGGCGAAGGAAGGAGGGCCTGGCAGCCGGTCACCTTTACCATTAGCCCAGACCCCCAGACCATGAGTCACTCAGGCTGAAAGGGCAGTTGTACCCCTGCCTGGCCCCCCATGGCTTTTAGGCCCTGCTCCCCCCCCCCCACTTTCTCGTGTTCCCCACAACGTCAGCATCTATCCCCGAAATACAGACTAATTTTAATATCAGCTGCAGGCGAAAAGAGTTAGGAAAGAAACTTCTCATGAGGACAAACTGCTCATAAAACATATTCCAAGGCCAGCCTCGGGCCTCTCCACAACCCCAAATGACCCAAGTCTCGACTCTGTCCCAAAAACCGTTATGAAGATGGCGAACCTGCAGGTTCTTTCTGGCTCCCCCCGCCGGGGGCCCCCTGTTTAGGTCAGATTCAGAAGGCAAGAGTTGGAAGCACAACTCAGAAAGATGTTCCTTCCTCCAGGTCTGGCTCAGATGCTGGGCTGGATCCTGGTTTTTAGCCTTTTTCCAAGACCCTCAAGGGCATCCACATTTATCAGGCAGGGTTTTGAGTCTGATACACAAGGCTCCTGTAGGGCGACTCACACAAAATGTCAACCCTTGTTCATTCCACAGACAGGCCCCTCAGCTGCGGGCATCTGGCAGGGCAGAAATCAGGGCATCCTGACAAACTATATTCACAGAAAACCTGGTGTACTTCCCCGCAGATGGTCTCTCTAAGCATTGCTATTCTCCGCACATTTCAGAAACACAGTTTTTTGGAGGAATAATAATGACTGATATTTATGTAGCACTTACTGCACACCTCTGTTCTAAGCGATAAAGGTATATCACCCCACCCAAATCTCACATGAGACTGTAACCCTCAGTGCTGGAGGTGGGGCCTGCTGGGAGCTGACTGGACCACAGAGTGGATTTCTCATGAACGGTTTAGCACCATCCCCTCCCTGGTGCTGTCCTCGACTTTGTGAGTGAATTCTCATAAGATCTGGTTTAAAAGTGTGTGGCACCCTCCCTCGCTCCCTTGCTACCATTCTGGTCCTGTGACGTGCCTCCTCCCGCTTTGCCTTCCGTCATAAATAAAAGCTTCCTGAGGCACCCCAGCAGCCAAGCAGATGCCAGCATCACGCTTCCTGTACAGCCTACAGAACTGTGAGCCAGTTAAACTGCCTTTTTTTTTTTTTTT
>NW_012115899.1:1561989-1565118 GCF_000951035.1 Colobus angolensis palliatus
AAGAAGAAGAAGAACTGGGGAAGCCTTAACCCCAGGCAGACTGGCTCCAGAAACTGTATTCTTAGCTACAGCTCTCTATTGCTTCAAGTTCTTAAGAAGAACCTCAGAGGGGCCCAGGACCAGGTCAAAGGAGCTGGATTAATCGCCCCTGTGGCAGGGGGGATCACTCGGCCAATCCAAAGGAAAGAAAGATGGGCTGGAAAATCAATGGAGAGGGCAAGAAGGTTCCCAGAAAGAGAATTCTGGGAACCCAGCCAGCTGTTCCTCCCACAGAAAGAGAAGGAGCACAGCTCAGCTGGCCTAGACACCTAGGCCAAAGCCCGTGGCTTGTGCTCTGTTAGCAAACTGGAGGAAGTGTGGCTCTACTTTGGGGCCTCCAGCTTGGAAGGCCAGGGGCCCAAGGATACATAGGAAGAGGCAAGGGACTCTGATGAGCCAGCTACTCTGGGTTCCCCAGAGAGAAGCCCTGACCTGTGTGTTTCTCAAGGGCAACAACTGAACCTAGATCATCATTGCTGTCATTGTCATCATTGCCATCATCACAGATCATCACTGCCATCATTGCCATTGTCACAGACCATCGTCATCATCGCCATCGTCACAGACCACCACTGCCATCATCGCCATCGTCACAGACCACCACTGCCATCATCGCCATCGTCACAGACCACCACTGCCATCATCGCCATCGTCACAGACCATCACTGCCATCATTGCCATTGTCACAGACCATCGTCATCATCGCCATCGTCACAGACCACCACTGCCATCATCGCCATCGTCACAGACCATCACTGCCATCATCGCCATTGTCACAGACCATCGTCATCATCGCCATCGTCACAGACCACCACTGCCATCATCGCCATCGTCACAGACCACCACTGCCATCATCGCCATCGTCACAGACCACCACTGCCATCATCGCCATCGTCACAGACCACCACTGCCAGCATCGCCATCGTCACAGACCACCACTGCCATCATCGCCATCGTCACAGACCACCACTGCCATCATCGCCATCGTCACGGACCACCACTGCCATCATCGCCATCGTCACAGACCACCACTGCCATCATCGCCATCGTCACAATCCATCACTGAGCACCTACGTGTCTGACGCTCCACTAGCGATTTTGTGATGACCTCATTACTGCTCACACCCACTCCTACTCACACCCACTCCTACTCACACCCACTCCTCCTGGTGGCCACCATCCCTATTATACAAGTGAAGAGACTGGAGGTCAGGGAGATTCAGTGACCTGTTCAAATGATTCATGCAAAGCAGTCTGTAGAGGTGGGGACAACAGCACAGGCTTCAGAGCCACACAGACAAACCTGAGCCCACATCCTGGCTCTGCCACTCACCAGCTGTGGGACCTTCAGCAAATAACTCAACCTCTTGTGACGATTTCAATCAGAGATGCCAGAAGGAATTTATCTCAAATGACAACTCCAACTGACTGCCAGTGGCTGCCTACAGTGCTTTGCTGAACAGGATTCTGAGACGACGTCTAAGCTCTTGGGAAAGAGGACCGTGATCAATTACCAATATCTGCCATGGAGCCGAACGGTGGACTGACGGCACGGATGTCACGTATTTTCCATCCCTGGTGCAGAGAAACACCATGGTGGGAGAGACACTAAACAAACACACGTGTGCACGTCCATGCCTGGCAGAGATTTGACTGAGGCACCAAAGCAATTAAACAAGGAAAGGAAAGTCTTTTCAACATACAGTACCGGAACAACAGAATATCCATACGGCAATAAATGAACCTAGACCCCAACATACTGTCATACATAATTAAATTAAAACAAGTTTATCTTAGACCTAGAGCTAAAATAATAAAGCTTCTAGCCAGGCGCGGTGACTCATGCCTGTAATCCCAGTACTGTGGGAGGCCGAGGCGGGCGGATCACGAGGTCAGGAGATCGAGACCATCCTGGCCAACATGGTGAAACCCCGTCTGTACTAAAAATACAAAAAAATTAGCCAGGTGTGGTGGCGGGCACCTGTAGTCCCAGCTACTCGGGAAGTTGAGGCAGGAGAATCACTTGAACCCAGGAAGCAGAGGTTGCAGTGAGCCGAGATGGTGCCACTGCACTCCAGCCTGGTGACAGAGCAAGACTCCATCCCCAAAAAATAAATCAATAAAAATAAAGCTCCTAAAAGAATACATGGAAGGAAATCTTTGTGAGCTGGGGTAAGCAAAGACTTCTTAGGACACACAAAGCTACAGACATAAAAGGAAAAGAGTCCATAATTAGACATCATCAAAATTAAAACTTCTGCTCATTAAAGACACTGTTAAGAAAAGAAATGGGCCAGGCGCGTTGGCTCACGCCCGTAATCCCAGCACTTTGGAAAGCCGAGGTGGGCGGATCACTGGAGCTCAGGAGTTCAAGACCAGCCTGGGCAACAGGGTGAAACCCTATCTCTCTCTACAAAAAAATTCAAAACTTAGTGGGGCATGGTGGCACAAGCCTGTAGTCCCAGCTACTTGGGGGGCTGAGGTGGGAGGATGGCTTGAGCCCAGGAGGTTGAGGCTGCAGTGAGCCATGTTCATACCACTGCGCTCTAGCCTGCGTAACAAAGTGAGACCCTATATCCAAAAACTAAAAACAAGAAAAAAAAAAAGAAAGGGGTCAGGAATGGTGGCTCAAGCCTGTAATCCCAACAAATTGGGAGTCCAGGCAGGAGGATCACTTGAGGCCACGAGTTTGAGACCAGCCTGGACGACAGAGTGAGACCCCATCTCTATTTTTAAAAAGAAGAAGGCCGGGTACAGTGGCTCACACCTATAATCCCAGCACTTTGGGAGGCTGAGGCGGGCGGATCACGAGGTCAGGAGTTCAAGACCAGCCTGGCCAACATGGTGAAACCCTATCTTTACTAAAAATTTAAAAATTAGCCAGGTGTGGTGGCGGGCACCTGTAATCCCAGCTACTTGGGGGGCTGAGGCAGGAGAATCGTTTGAACCTGGGAGGTGAAGGTTGTAGGGAGCCGAGATCACACCACTGCACTCTAGCCTGGGCAACAGAGCGAGGCTCCATCTCAAAAAAAAAAAAACAAAAAGAAGAAGAAAAGAAATGAACTTGACTAGAATATGTAAAGAACACCT
>NW_012115899.1:1570928-1571369 GCF_000951035.1 Colobus angolensis palliatus
AAGACTCTGTCTCAAGAAAAAAAGAAAAAAATCAAAACACTGTTTGGTCCTCAAGGGGTCAGTTATGATTAACTGGGTCAGGACATGAGAACTTTCTGGGGTGGCAGAAATGTCCTGTTTCTTGATCAAGGTATGGGTCACGTGGGTGTATCATTAGTCAAAGTATACAATACAGTTAAGACTTATGCATTTCCACATCTGCAAATTTTTAAAATTTCAGTGACACCTAGAGTAATCTTCAAGAAACATAAGTGAGTTGGCCTTAAAACATGAACAGAATCAGGGAAAACATGCACATGCTCAGGTGTGCACAGGTGAGGAGGGAGACGCGTGCAGGTACATAGGTGCACATGCAGACATCTTCATGTTCTTTTTTCTTTTTCTTTCTTTTTTTTTTTTTGTTTTGAGACAGTCTCGCTCTGTCGCCCAGTCTGGAGTGCG
>NW_012115899.1:1575799-1577671 GCF_000951035.1 Colobus angolensis palliatus
CAGGTGGATCACCTGAGGTCAGGAGTTCGAGACCAGCCTGGCCAACATGGCAAAACCTCGTCTCTACTAAAAATACAAAAATTAGCCGGGCATGGGGGCTCATGCCTGTAATCCCAGCTACTCGGGAGCATGGCACTCCAGCCTGGGGGACAAGAGCGAGACTTCGTCTCAAAAAACAAACAAAAAACCAAACCTCCTTGCTGATGTCCTTCAGCCCTTCCTGCCCCAGCCCAAAAAGGCTCCCGTCAACCCTCCCACAAATGCCTCCTCCCTTCATCCATCCAAAGCCGGTGGATGTAAGGAGGGCTGACACTGTCACTCAACCCTGACTGGGGGAGAGTCTCCTCACACAGCCTAACAGAAGAAGGAGACAGGAACCAGGAACAAACAAGAGAGATGAAATCAGGCCGGGGGCCGTGCTACAAGCTGGAACAGAAGCCCCCTACGCCACCCCCCAACCTCAGGGAGAGAGGGTGGCTGGTGGGCAACCCACGAGCTGGAAAGGGAGGCCCTGCCCAGCTCTGCCCAGAGGGACAGAGAGGTGCAAGGAGGAGGTTCCTCTGATCTCCATTCTCTTCCCTGGCATAGGGAGCTTGCACACCTGCCTCACCTAGCATGGAGGCGATGGGGGCATTCGCTGGCCGTGGAAAGCCACACGCCAAGGAGCGAGGGAGGAACAAGACTTTCTGCTGGTCCCTGCAGTGGGAACTTCAAGCCTCCATTATCCTCTTCTGGAAAGCAGAAGGTCTGAGAGCGGCTGGCCTCAGACTTGCACAAAGAAGGGTGTGGAAGGCTGAGCAGGGACCACCTCCCAGCTGACGGAGCCAACTCCGGGCCTGGTGCGGCTCCAGGGACAAGGTCAGGTCAAGTCCCAGCAGAGTGAACTTCAGTGAAATGCCCTGTGTCCTTCCCGTGAGCGCCGAGAGAATCAAGGAGAATCAATCCCTTTACTTCACAGGGCCTGGGAAGATTTTACTATGATCCCAGGGGGTCACCCTGACCCCCTATGCTTGCCATTAGGGCCCCTTCCGGCTGCCCCACCCCGCCCCACCCTGCCCCACCTCCCCACATAGCGTTTCCCCTCCTCTCCTCCCCAGTAAGAAGCCACATTTCACACCTGAGCCTTGTCACATGCTGAGCCACCTGGTTTCTCCCGCTCCGTTAGGGCCCCTGTAGACGGCAGGCTCTCTGAAGGTAAAGGACTGCAGCTTCGATGTGACCCCAAAGGACCCAGCACAATTCCGGGCATACCAATGGCCCTCCCTAAACGCCTGCTGACCCACTGGGGCACAAAAACCAGCTTCCTAAAAAAAAAAAAAATGTGGGCCTGGAAACCACCCACGACAATTCCCACAGACTCAGCCCCAAGCCCCTCTCCCAGCCCATCCGGCACCAGCCAGTTTGAGCTCTGGCTGGGAACTGGGATCTCATTCAGCCCATCTGGTCAGCATCTCTTTGGTTGCTTTTTATCAGCTTCATATTAGCAAAAAAAAAAAATCCCCTTGAAAAACAAACAGCAAAGAGGTGGGGGAGGGTGCATACAGGACGGGTAGCAGCAGGCACGCCAGTGAGGGTGGAGGTCCGGGGGGAGCACGGGGGAGACTCTCAGGCTGGAGGCCGGCTACTGCTCAGCCAGCCCTTCCCAGTGGGAGAGCCACGAGAGGCCGTCCCTGGGCCCGCAAGCTTGAGATGAGCCGACGAGCACTTGACCAAAACTAGTTTGGGTCTTAGAATTTAACTTATCCTGGGCCGGGCGTGGTGGCTCACGCCTGTCATCCCAGCGCTTTGGGAGGCCGAGGCGGGCGGATCACTTGAGGTCAGGAGTTCAAGACCAGCCTGGCCAACATGGCAAAACCCCGTCTCTACTAAAAG
>NW_012115899.1:1578696-1586278 GCF_000951035.1 Colobus angolensis palliatus
GACAGACTCCTATCTGCGGCCACAGGCTGTCTGAGGCACAGAAGGAACCCAAATGACAGTCACAAAGAGACCCCTCGGGCCAGGCACACCACACACACTGACCCCCATCCCCAACCACAGAAGGAACCCCACCCAGTCTGAGTTCCCACCACAATCCCTTGCCTCTTCCTCTGCTCCCAGCTCTGACCTTGCCCTTGGGGTCTGGGCAGTAAAGTCACAGGCTGGGAAATTCCTGAGCTGAGCTCAAAGAGGAGAAGGACGGAACACAGGGGAGGAGGAAGGAGGGACATCTCCTGACTGCAGCTGCTGAGTTTTCCCTGAGGCTGCTCTGCTCCGGGCCTGCCTGAGGCCCCTCCCGACAGCCTGTCATGGGAGAGCACAGCAGGCGCAGGCACCCGGTGGATGCTCATAAATCATTTTTTGAAAGAATGTGTTAAAAATAATTCCTGCTGTGGTCCAGATTCCTGAGCACCCCTGCCTCACTCCCTCCTTTCCACATTTCCTCGCACTCCAGGCTCCCCACCTCACAAGTTCCGTCTACACCCTCTGACTCTCACCATCTCCACCCATTCCTCAACACACGGCCGTCTGCTGTCCACCCCACCCCTCCCAGGGCTGGTCTGAGTTACATCCCCAGCAACTGCCAGGCCACGGAGCCCAGTGGCCACTGTGCACTCTGCACCATACTTGGCCTCTCAGCAGCAGCGGACACCGCTGCCAGTCCCACCGCCATGAAATGCTCCTCCCTCCATGTCTTGGCCCAGCCTCCTCCGCAGAGACCCCAGCACCAGCCTTTACCGGGGGGGTTCCCTCGAGGTGCTGCCCCAGGAACCTCTCTTCTCGCTCCATCCTCTCCCTGGAGAGCTCACTCATCCCAAAGCTTCCATTCCCTTCTCTAGGAGAAGGGCTCCCAGATTTTTACCTCCAGCCCAGAATGTTCTTCTGAGCTTCAGGCATATCCAACTTAGAGCTGACCCCTCGACAAGGTGCGGTGGCTCGCACCTGTAATCCCAGCACTTTGGGAGGTCAAGGTGGGAGGATGGCTCGAACCCAAGAATCTGAGACCAGCCTGGGCAACACAGCAAGACCTCATCTCTACAGAAAATGTTTAAATTAGCTGGGCTCAGTGGCATGTGCCTATATTCCCAGCTACTTGGGAGGCTAAGATGGGAGGATCCCTTGAGCCCAGGAAGTGGGAGGTTGCAGTGACCTAGGAATGAACCAGTATCCTCCAGGCTGAGTGACAGAGCACGACCCTGTCCCTTAAAAAATTGTTTTTCATTTAAAAGAAGAAGAACTGAATCCTAACCCTCCCTCCTGCACCAACCTTTATCTCAGAGAACGGCTGTCCCACGTTTGGTGGTTACAAACCTGGGAGCCATTCTCGCCGCCTCCTTCTCCCCAAATCTCCTATCTCATCAATTTACCACCTACAAAATCTGAGCTCCAACCACTTCCAAACCACCCCACCAGCCCCTCAAAGTCAGCCTTCCGTTCTCTCCCCTGGATCCTGCAACGGCCTCGGCTCATCCCCTCTCCACTCTGTTCCCTGCCACGCATTTGCCATATGACGCTGGGTGATTTTCCAAAAGTCTCATCTTAATCCTCTGGGTAATATCATCATGACTCCAGTGCTCTTAACTAGGAATAAACTCTAAAATCTTCAGCAAAATGTCCAAGCATCTGCTTGATCTGGTCCCTGCCTACATGCCCAGCAGCCTCTCCAACGCTAACTCTGGCTTCACCAGCCAGTCTGATCTCCTTCCAGTTCCTCTTGGTGCCGCCTTCTCTCTCTCGACTGCCTGAGGGCATGTGCAGAGGCCCACAGCAGTGCTTCTCAAGCTGCTGTGTGTATACAAATCACTGTGAAATGACAGTAAAATGCTGACTCTGGGCTGGGCACGGTGGCTCACACCTGTAATCCCAGCACTTTGGGGAGGCTGAGGGAGGCGGATCACAAGGTCAAGAGATCGAGACCATCCTGGCCAACATGGTGAAACCCCGTCTCTACTAAAAATACAAAAATTAGCCGGGTGTGGTGGTGTGCGCCTGTAGTCCCAGCTACTCGGGAGGCTTAGGCAGGAGAATCGCCTGAAGCCAGGAGGCAGAGGTTGCAGTGAGCCAAGATCGCGCCACTGCACTCTGGCCCAGTGACAGAGCAAGGCTCCATCTCAAAAGAAAATAAAAATATAAAAAGCTGACTCTGAT
This sequence comes from Colobus angolensis palliatus, assembly GCF_000951035.1. Classification (NCBI taxonomy): domain Eukaryota; kingdom Metazoa; phylum Chordata; class Mammalia; order Primates; family Cercopithecidae; genus Colobus; species Colobus angolensis. The sequence goes on from NW_012115899.1 coordinate 1,580,905, forward strand.
TCGGTGGCCTGAGGTGCAACCTGAGAGTCTGCATTTCTAAGGGGCTTGTAAATAACGCAGGTGTTGCTGGTCCCTTGGCCTCACTTTGAATAGCAAGAATCTAGAACACTCTCCTCCACTCGGACTCCACCTTAGCCTAACTAGCACCTATCCAATTTTCAGGGCTCAGCTTAAACATCCTTTCCTAACAAAAAGCCCTACCTGACCCTCTCCGAGACTAGGTTAGAGTCTGCCCACCTCCTAACCTTACCTTCCCCCTGAGCTATGCTGTGCTTCTCCTTTAGAATATTCACCGTGTTTAACTGTCCATTCCTGACATTATTTTTCCATTTTTGGCTCCCTCACTAGACTACAAGGTCTAGGAGAGCAGGGACCACAACGTCTGGTTTACTACAAGGTCCCCAGAACCCAGCACTGGGCTGGCTGAGCATGAGCGCATGTGGCGGAAAGCTGTGGGTCTTGCCTGCCCGGTATCCCTTTCCCCTTCTTCTCATGGCAACACTGCCATTTTCCTCTAGGTCCTACCCCCCCAATTCTCAGTTCTTACGGTTTAGGCAGGTGGTCATGAGACCCAGGTCTGGCCAATCAGAGTCCTTCATCTCTCTGGTCACAGTGATTGGTTCACGGACAAACACATGACCTAAGCCAGCCAATGAGCTTCTTCCCTGGGACTTTGTTAGAAATACTGGGGAAAAAAAAAATACTTTTCTTTGCATTGCAGTTACTTTGCAGGTAGGAGCTGCTGTCACCATCTGGCCACCACAAAGGCAGCTTGACAGAGAATGAAACCAACACAGAAGAGAGAAGGAATGAGAATGATCTCATGGATGCAGTCATGCCTGCCGTCTATGCTTGCAATTACAAAGGCAAAAAATTCCCTTTTATGCCTAAGCCAGAGTGAGTTATGTTTCTGTCACTTACAACCAAGAGTCCTAACTAATACAAAATTCAAATAAATACTGGGTATTAAACGAATTAAATTAGTGCATGAGTAAGTGAAGTCGGCCAAGAGAATTCAGGGACTCCTCCTACGAGACTGTCAAAGAGTTCTCCCTGCAAACTCCTGCCATCCTTGAGGACAGAGACACGCATCCCACAGCCACCTTTGTAGACCAACGGGACACTGGGAATGGTAACAGGTTTCTTAGCATTACCCTGTGCAAAGGGCCAGGCTGGCACCTGGCTCAGATACCAACACTGAGCTGGGCGCTAGGGCAGACACTAGGCTAGTGAAGGTGGTCTGGCTCCCACTGCCCCCTGGGTACTGTACCCTGTCCTGCCCCCCCGCTCACCGCCGACCACTTAACCCACCCAGGGCAGGCTCTGGCTGCCCCTCAACACGTAGGCTCCTCGAGGCATACCGCGCGGCTCTGTGTGTGACGGGCATCAGACGCAGGACAACAGCAGGAAGATGGATGGGTTTTATCTGCTTCCTATGGGTTGTCATCTTGCAAAAGATTAGGTTTAGGGCAGAGGAGGGGTGACGCAGAGCAGTGAGGAAGAGATGCCAGATGATCCCGTGGGCCACTCAGAGCACAGCCCCAGGATAGAGACAGGAGCTGGCCTAGATGTCCCCTCAGATGACTCAAGGGGCAGGTGACTTCTTCAGTGCTAGTCCTCACTCACCCCGCAGAGTGTGAAGGAGGGAGGGAGGGAGGGAGGGACAGCATGCCTGCCAGCTTATACAGAAACACTGGCTGAGCCAAAAGTCTTCTCTGAGGACCAGCTCAGGCCTGTGTGGCCATCCTACCAAGGCGTCGGACTGAAAAGAGATGGGGGAAGGTCATGGTGGCTGGAGGGCACTGCTCCCTCGGCTCCCGTCCAGGAGTGAGAAGGTCCTGGGCCTGGCGCCCTGGACTGTGGTCTCCCCAGGAAAAAGGCTCACGAAGGAAGTGCTGATAGGAAAATAACTGCCACCCCGACCCGAACCTCCAGCCAACCCTTCCACGGGTTCTGGCGTGAACAGGCCCAGCTCAGAAGGGCCAGCCAGAGGCCGGCAGACCAGCATGCAGGCACCCTTCAAGTCCCAGGAGGGCCACAGCCCAGCCCCGGGCAGTCCTTCCGGGCAGCTGCCTTCTGTCCCCCGACTTCCTCCTGGCTGGGCCCCTTGTTCCCAAACTCCACTACCAATTACCAAGAGTCCTGCCAACCCCATTTCAACCCCAGTCAATGTCCTCACCGCCCCTTGACACAAACACCCTGAGTCTCCTGTCACACTGCCCCCTCACTGGTGCTTAACTGGAGCTTAACTGGACGTCGCCTCCTCCGAGGGGTCAGGACACTCCACAGGCCCACTGCAACGGACGCTGCTGGGCCCGGAGGCGAAGCCACAGCAAGGCCTCACGACTTCCCCACACGCTCCCTTCCCTGCCTTCCTGAATCAAAGCCTCTTACCTTCATGGTGGGAGGTGCCGTGAGAGGAGGGGAGAGCGGCCGGTCTGGGAGGGTCACATCCGAGCTGTTGGCCAGCTCCTGCTTCCTGTGAAGAGGCCAAAAGAGGTGAGTGAGGACCTGCCTGCGCCTTCCCTTCTCTCCTCCAAGAGTCACTAGGCTCTGGGACACAGTTTACATACAATGCAGGCCAGGCCTGTAATCCCAGCACTTGGGGAGGTCAAGGCAGGCGGATCCCCTGAGGTCAGGAGTTTGAGACCAGCCTGACCAACATGGAGAAACCCCGTGTCTACTAAAAATACAAAAATTACCTGGGCGTGGTGGTGCACGCCTATTGTCCCAGCTACTTGGGAGGCTGAGGCAGGAGAAACACTTGAACCTGGGAGGTGGAGGGTGCAGTGAGCCCAGATTGCACCACTGCACTCCAGCCTGGACAATAAGAATGAAATTCTGTTTCCAAAAAAAAAATGCAGAAACCATAGTTGGGAGCATTTTCTTTTCTTTTTTATTTTTTAGATGGAGTCTCGCTGTGTCGCCCAGGCTGGAGTGCAGTAGCGCAATCTCAGCTCACTGCAAGCTCTGCCTCCCGGGTTCACGCCATTCTCCTGCCTCAGCCTCCCGAGTAGCTGGGGCTACAGGTGCCCACCACCACGCCCAGCTAATTTTTTGTATTTTTAGTAGAGATGGGGTTTCACGGTGTTAGCCAGGATGATCTCGATCTCCTGACCTCGTGATCCGCCCTCCTCGGCCTCCCAAAGTGCTGGGATTATAGGTGTGAGCCACCACGCCCGGCCAGGAGCATTTTCTTTACTCCAATGCACCAAAATCTAAAGCAGTGCTACTCTAAGTATGGTCCCTGGATCACCAGCAGCACCTGGGAACTTGAAAGATATGCACATTCGCTAGTGCACACCAGACTCTCCACTGATGAGCCTGGGAACCTGCACTCCAACGAGTTGTCCAGGTGATTCTGCCACACGGTGGTCTGAGAACCACGGGGCCAAAGAGACCCAGGTGTGGGGCTGGGTGGGAGAAGAGGAGGGGAGAAACAGGGATTCATTCTCTCTTGAGCCCCTCTACACACACACACACACACGCACACACACACACACACACACACACGCACACACACACACACACACACACACACACGCACACACACACACAGGCCCTGGTCAAACAGCTGTCCTCGGGAGGCAGGGCTGCCTGCCGTGCAACTGCAGGTAAAACTTAATTTAGTCCGTGTGGGCTAGGACAGTGGACAGGCAGCTAAACAGAGTTGTGTCGCCATGGCAACATGACTGCGACGAGTTTGCCGCGCTCACACACTCCCCACTTTCCATCTGGCCCTCGCTGGTGACCGGGGAGTGCTGTCTGCGGCCCCATCACCAGGCAGACTGTTTGGCATGGGATCAGCCTTCGGAGCCACGGCTGCACAACAGGGCCAGCTGGGCAGAGCCTGGGGAATCCCCGGGCGAGGGACTCCAGTGTCCTGAACAAGCCCCGGCTGTACCCAGGAGGGGACGAAGGGGCTGGGAGAACCGTATTAAAAGCCGAACAGGACCAGGCTGAGCCGTCAAAGCCCCCAACTTTACAAGTGTTTCCTCCTCTAGAGAGCCCCGCTCTGAAGCAGCCGAGAGTCAGCCCAACCCCCAGGTCCTGCGTAAATGACCAAAGCACCCCCACTGCCACCTCCGGAGAATCCTTCTACGCCTCTTCCCAGCCCAAGTCCTGCCAGCGAAGCGACAGTTCCAACCCCGCACCTTCATGACGGAAACCCACACTCCCTACAGAGCCCAGCCCTCCAGCTTTCCAGGCCCAGACCCCATCCTGCCTGGCTCCCCGTGGCCCACGGGGCAGGACCAGCCTGAGAACACTTCCACGCTAGATCCACAGGGCCATGTGTACCCCTGCCTGCCCCTGCGGTTGACCACCCCACCCTGTGGTCAACTAGGGAGCCAGATGAAGGGCCTGGGGACTACCTGGCTTGGCAGAGGATCCATTCCACCCCATTAACCTGAACCTGGCAATCCCTGTCTTCTCCTCCCCATCTCCCTCCTTCTTTCTTCCTGGACCTTGTTGATATAAGCTTTGATAGCTGGAGAGGGGGGACCCTCCCGCCTGATTCAGGGCTGCAACTGGCTCAAGAAACCATCAGGCCAAGACAGCACCTAGGTGTGTGCACACACTCACACACACACACAGGCAGGAACCAGCTCCTGTTACCTCTCAGCTAGAGCTGCCAGCCTCCTTCCATGTACGGCCTTGGACGTTACCACCGTAGGCTCCAGCCTGGCTGCTCTGCCAGACACTCACCTGCCTATGCACACAACAGAGCTGGGTCCACCAGAGGCTCACCCCCTCCTCCACCTAACCCACTCCCAAACAGCCACAGCTCCTCCTCAGTGGGCCTGGTCTTTGAGAGCCATGATGGGGGAAAGGAAGAATGATCAAGTAGGAGGGCATCACCCTTGGGTCCTCTCAAGGCCCATGGTGAGAATGAAGGCTGCTCCTCTGTGAGGCTAGGAGCCTGGCAAGGAAAAGCATGCAGGGGGGGAAGTAAAGCAAGCCCCCACCAGATGCTATAGGGCTACTCTGGGCTTAGGAGAGGACCTCTGGAGATGGCTCACACACACCTTGATGGACAGCAGCCCTGGCTCTCCAGGCACACACAGTCCAGAGGAGGACAGAGCTGGCTTTAACATCACCAGTCATGGGATGCTCATACACACAGTCATGCCGTCTGCTTCTCCCCATCAGGCACAAGATGTCCACGCCCATGGCACCAGATTATTGTCCAAGGCCCTGCGTCCTGGTCAAAGGGGCACAGCAGCCAACATTCCCTGAGCTGAGCCCCTCTCCCCTGCACCAGCCCTTTCCCCCTGGATGCTGGCTAAGCTCCTGGGGCCGGTCTCTACCGGACGCTGGCTAAGCTCCTGGGGCCGGTCTCTACCGGACGCTGGCTAAGCTCCTGGGGCCGGTC
>NW_012115899.1:1587818-1591592 GCF_000951035.1 Colobus angolensis palliatus
GGAGGCGGAGCTTGCAGTGAGCTGAGATCCGGCCACTGCACTCCAGCCCGGGCGACAGAGCGAGACTCCATCTCAAAAAAAAAATAAATAAATAAAAATAATGTGAAGAAACACACAGTGAAAACGCCTCATGACAACGAAGGCAGACACAGGAGCGATGAAGCTGCAAACCAACGCATGCATGCCCAGGCTTGCCGACCCTGCCAGAGGCTAGAAGAGGCGAGAAAGGATTCTTCCCTAGAGCCTGCAGAGGGAGTGTAGCCCTGCTGACACCTTGATTTTGGACTTCTGGCTTCCAGAACTGAAATGATAAATGTGGCTTTAAGCCATCTGAGGTCCTTCGTAACGGCAGCCCTAGGAAATGAATGCAGCACCCAGGCCCCAGGTTCTAGCCTTGACCTAAAGAGCCGAAAACAATGAAGATAAAATCCTGCTTCTGCCTCACCACCCCTGCTCTCATCAGCTCTTCTCAGCCTTGTCCTTTCCCAGGACAATGACATTTCCATGTAAGCCACTCCCCCAAGGATGGCCAGGCACAGCCCAGCCCAGCCACCAGCTGGCACTGAGATAAGAGAGAGTTAAGTGACACGGTGCTTGATGCAATTCTATCCCTTTTTCTCCCACTCAGGCAAACATATCACACATGAGGAGGTGGAAGTGATGTGATTTTATCAAGGGATCACCTTGAATGTGCTCTCATTAGATGCACAAGGTAAATCCTTAGCCGAGGTGACAACTTCCCTGTGACGCACAGGGATCCATCTCGCCACGTGTCAAGGCACTGAGATTGAAAGCTGCACCCCTCAAGCAACCCGGCCCCACAGCTGCATGCAACTCTAACAACGCGGGGTCCCAGACCCACCCAGGCGCCCACAGGGACCCATGAGGGGGGGGTTGGAGATGGAGACAGCTTGGAAAGCAGAGAAGGGAAAAAGAGCATGGAGAGAAGCCAGAGGAAGAGAAGAGGAAGATTATGTACTCAATTCAAAGAGAAGGGTGAGGCCGGGCGCGGTGGCTCAAGCCTGTAATCCCAGCACTTTGGGAGGCCGAGGCGGGCGGATCACAAGGTCAGGAGATTGAGACCATCCTGGCGAACACGGTGAAACCCCGTCTCTACTAAAAAATACAAAAAACTAGCCGGGCGAGGTGGCGGGCGCCTGTGGTCCCAGCTACTCCGGAGGCTGAGGCAGGAGAATGGCGTAAACCCGGGAGGCGGAGCCTGCAGTGAGTTGAGATCCGGCCACTGCACTCCAGCCTGGATGACAGAGCCAGACTCCGTCTCAAAATAAAATAAAATTAAATTAAATTAAAAATTTAAAAAAAAAAAGAGAGAAGGGTGGTAAGGGCAGACTGGAGGGGCAGGTCAGAGAGCCTCTGCCACCTGCAGGGGTCCTGCAGGCGCTGCCCATTCTCGTATGGCACTGAGGTTCCCTGCTCTGGGATGCTTTCCCTTCCTAGAAGCACAGGAGACACAGGGGCACACGGGGCGGCTCAGGGAGACCAGGACGCATCCTAGACGGCTTTGGCCAAATGCAAATCTCTGGAGGAAATGGTCAGAGGGGCCTGGAGTGGAAACTGAGGAGTCAAAGGCCATGATTCACCCAGATGGAGCTGGGCAGACCCCTGGGGGAGCCCCTGTGACAGCACCCAGGCCTGCAGGCTCCTCGCCTCCACCCTCAGAGGGCTCTGCCTCAGACCATCTGGAGGTCACTGCAACCGTCACGTCTCACACATCGCTATGGAGAGTATCCTACACTCGGAATCAAGGGACTCCTGGGTTCCAGTTTGGCTCTGCCGGCTACCCAGCTGTGAGGCCTTGGTTAAGTTACCTCCTTGTGTCTTGTTTCCTTCATCTGCAAAGATAGGGGTAATAACGTACCAAGGAGTTAAAAATAACAGCTGTGGCCGGGCGCGGTGGCTCATGCCCGTGATCCCAGCACTTTGGGAGGCTGAGGCAGGTGGATCACCTGAGGTCAGGAGTTCGAGACCAGCCTGGCCAACATGGTGAAAACCCATCTCTACTAAAAATACAAAAATTAGCCAGGCGTGGTGGCGCACGCCTGTAATGCCAGCTACTTGAGAGGCTGAGGCAGGAGAATCGCTTGAACCCGGGAGGCGGAGGTTGCAGTGAGCTGAGATCGCGCCACTGCACTCCAGCCTGGGTGACAAGAGCGAAACTCCGTTTCAAAAAAATTAGTTAATTTAAAAAAAAAAAAAAAGCTGTGAAATAAAACATGAAGTCCTATATAAATGTAGACTATGATGATGATGATTCTTATTATTATAACTCATAAAATGTTGATGTGCTCTCCAAGGCGAGACAGACGCAAGGGTCCAGGGCTGTTTAAATGCCTTGGAAAACATTCCTGGCATCTCAAAAGAGTACCAGTTCTAGCCTGGGGATCGACGCTCAGGATCATAACCACTGGTTAATAATCAACCACAGGAAAAACACTCACCTAGCAGCAGATGGCTCTGGGGCCAGGAGTAAGGCCCCGTCCACACAGGGTTCTCCCAAAGCCTGAAACTCCCCTTTTCTGCATCCCTCCCCACGCCCGCTCCCAGCCATCCACCCACACTCAGCTACGCTTTCTCTTGCTTTCCAAATAGCCAAGCTAGAGGAATACAGACAGCTGGGCTGCAAAGAGCTTCTCGGGAAAACCAAACCAAAAGGAACAAGAAACATGATTCATAATGGCCAAAAGAGGGAAGCAATCCAAGTGTCCATCCGCCAACGAACAGATAAATAAAATTCAGTTGTTCCATACTGTGGAATATTGCTCACCCATAAAAAGAAATGAAGTAAAAATAATTAATTTCCAAAAATAAAAATAGGACCATGAGCAGTGGCTCATGCCTGTAATCCCAGCTCTTTGGGAGGCCGAGGCAGGTGGATCACCTGAGGTCAGGAGTTCGAGAACAACCTGGCTAACACGGCGAAACCCCATCTCACTAAAAATACAAAAATTAGCCAGGTGTGATGGCACATGCCTGTAATCCCAGCTACTCAGGAGGCTGAGGCAGGAGAATCACTGGAACCTGGGAGGCAGAGGTTGCAGTGAGCCAAGATTGCACCACTGCACTCCAGCCTGGGCGACAGAGAGAGACTCCGTCTCAAAAAAATAAATAAATTAAATTAAATTTAAAAATAAAAATAAAAACAAATAATGATAGCTTATGACTATAAAGACAATAGAAAGAAAAGGAATGAAGAACTGATTCATGCTACAACACGGATGCGCCTAGGAAGCACGGTGCCGAGTGACAGGAGCCAGGCACAAAAGGCCACATGCTGTGTGACTCCAGTTCCATGAAATCCACAGAACAGGCAAATCCACAGAACGGTGATGAGTGGTTGCCAGGGGCTGCAGGGAGAGGGGAACGGGATGCAATTGCTAATCAATACTCCTGCTAATCAATACTCCTGCTGATCAATACTCCAGCACCACTCCGGTTCACTACACGGTCAGGTTATCTCACCTCTCTGTGCCTCAGCTTCCTCATCTGTAAAACGGTGTGACTACTATCTGCCTCATGGGGTGTTATCCATAAGGCCCAGAAAGCACTTAGCACAGTGCCTGGTACGCAGCAGAAACACAATAGCTAGTCGCCTTGTGGCCAAGGTTCAAATCAGCTGGAAGAACGGGTACGGAGGAGGAGCCAAGGTAGAACGGGTACCGGGGAGGAGGAGCCAAGGCAGAACGGGTACGGGGGAGGAGGAGCCAAGGCAGAACGGGTACAGGGGAGGAGGAGCCAAGGCAGAACGGGTACGGG
>NW_012115899.1:1593052-1597524 GCF_000951035.1 Colobus angolensis palliatus
ACTTTGGAAGGCCGAGGCGGGTGGATCACCTGAGGTCAGGAGTTCGAGACCAGCCTGGCCAACATGGTGAAACCCCATCTCTACTAAAAATACAAAAGTTAGTCAGAAATCACTTGATCCCGGGAATCAGAGGCTGCCGTGAGCCAAGAGCGTTGCCCATTCCAGCCTGGGCAACTGTGCGAGACTCCATCTCAAAAAAAAAAAAAGTCTCCAGGAGGATCACGTCAGGAAGCACAACTAGCTTCTGGACACCCATTTTTCTGTTTGTTTTTGTTTTTGAGATGGGTTTTACTCTTGTTGCCCAGGCTGGAGTGCAGTGGCACAGTCTTGGCTCACTGTAGCCTCCGCCTCCTGGGTTCCAGCAATTCTCCTACCTCAGCCTCCCAAGTAGCTGGGATTACAGGCGCCCGCCACCACACCCAGCTAATTTTTTGTATTTTTATTAGAGACAGGGTTTCACTATGTTGGCCAGGCTGGTCTCGAACTCCCGACCTCAGGCGATCTACCCGCCTCAGCCTCCCAAAGCGCTGGGATTATAGGCGTGAGCCAGTGCACCTGTCCTGGACACCCGTTTATAAAGTGTCAGGGCCCTCAAGTGAGGGGACAGAAAGGGGAGAAGGTCAAAGGGGGCTACTGGTCCCCTGCACGGAGCAGACAGAGAGCAGGGGGCCCAGGCTGTGCGGGAGATGTGCCAGCTGGAGTCTCTGCTGCAGGCTACACCCTGCACAGGACCACGTGGCTGCATGTGGGCACAAAGGGAGACCTGGGTCAGACTCTGGCTGCAGCTTCAGAAGACACTCCTGCTGCTCTCCAGGTGCACTGGATGAGGACAGCACTGTCCTTCCCTAGAGGACCTGAAGTCCTACACTGAACCAGGACTAGGAGAAAGGGCAGGAGCCAGGAGGAACAGGACCCTGTGGGCAGACCCCCCACAGAACCTCTACAGCCCTTCCACAGCCCTCTGTTCGGGGGCATCTGGGCCTCCTTGTGCACGAGTCTCAGAGTGATGGACCAATGTACCCACGTAGGCAAATCCTCACACTGGGAAAATAAGCCTTCACCAGACAAGCAGCTTTTAGAACTGACGCATGCTTTATGGTTCACACCCAAGCCAGCAGAGATTCTGAGTTCTATGTGAGCCTGGGGTCAGAGTCAGAAAATACGAGAGCTGGACCTCCACCCTGAGATCTCTGACTCCCACTCCAGTGCTCCTTCCCACTGCAACGGGAAAGCCAGCTCCACCGAGCCCAAGGACCACAGCGGGGAGCGAGGAGAGGACACTGGCCAACGTCTTCTTCTTGTGTGTCTGAAGTCTGAGTTCTCGGGGACTAAGGGTGGTGTCTCAGCATGGGAGGCGACATCTGTGAGATTCACAGGCATCTGAGAAAACGATCCGGGCAAAATGCAAAAAACCATCCTGCAGGCACGGCACAGCCACGTGAAAGACCCAAGTGCCAAACATGAATTGTGGGGTCATGGGGGGAAAACGAGAGAGGCAGAATCAAGTGCCATGAGGTCACAAGGAGGAGAGGGCTGGCTGTCCTTGGGAGACCAGCTACGAGATTGCACAGGAGGCAATGGCTAGGCCCAGGGAAGAGTCCAGCAGTGACCTACGGGAGAAAGGGGGAAGGGGAGGGCACACAGGCAGAACACAGAGGAAGGTGACCAGCACAACCGAGAGACCACCAGTGTCGCTGATGCCCAGGAGGCACATCACACCATTCGAGGGCACAGCAGGCTGGCAAAAGGGAGGGCAGGCCAGCACAGTGGCTCACAGGTATAATCCCAGCACTTTGGGAGGCCAAGGCAGGTGGATCACTAGAGGTCAGGAGTTTGAGACCAGCCTGGCCAACATGGTGAAACCCCGTATCTACTAAAAATACAAAAAATTAGCCAGACAGGGTGGCGGGCGCCTGTATAATCCCAGCGACTCAGGAGGCTGAGGCAGGAGAATTGCTTGAACCCGGGAGGCGGAGGTTGCAGTGAGCCAAGATCGTGCCACTGCACTCCAGCCTGACAACAGAGTGAGATTACAACTAAAAAAAAAAAAAAAAAAAAGTGGCAGGGGAGGGCAAATGCCAGCAAACAGGCCTCAAGGGTTGGGGCACTGCGTGAAGTGATCCACGTACACTATCTCATTGAATACCACAGTCCACTGAAGGAAACAGTATTAACCCCTTTTACAGACGGGGAAAATGAGGCTCAGGGAGGTTAACCGGACCAAGGTCATGTTGCTGGAAAGGAGCAGAGCGAGGCTTGGACACACGCCTGGCTCCAGGGTCTGTGGCCTTAACCACGTGCTACACTCCCTCTGAGGAGGAGAAGAGGCCCGCTGGAGAGGAGCTCCCTTGGCCCACGGCTTCCCAGAGCAGATGCATGCATCCCTGATGGCCCCGAGGGCACCTGGCATGGTCTTCACTATGACAGTCACTTACGGAGCTTTGACAGAGACCCTCTTTGTGGCAGGCCACCCCGATTTTCCTTTTATGGTAGTGACGTAAAGGTGCCTTCTGAAACAAGTCCATTGAATTTTTTTTTTTTTTTTTTTTTGAGACGGAGTCTCGCTCTGACACCCAGGCTGGAGTGCAGTGGTCCGATCTCAGCTCACTGCAACCTCCGCCTCCCAGGTTCACACCATTCTCCTGCCTCAGCCTCCTGAGTAGCTGGAACTACAGGTACCCGCCACCACACCCGGCTAATTTTTTTGGTATTTTTTTAGTAGAAACGGGGTTTCACCATGTTAGCCAGGATGGTCTCAATCTCCTGACCTCGTGATCCACTCGCCTTGGCTCCCAAAGTGCTGGGATTACAGGCGTGAGCCACTGCGCCCGGCCTGGGATTTTGTTGTTGTTGGTGGTGTTGAGACGGAGTCTTGCTCTGCTGCCCAGGCTGGAGTGCAGTGGCGTGATCTCAGCTCATTGCAAGCTCCACCTCCTGGGTTCAAGTGATTCTCCTGTCTCAGCCTCCCTAGTAGCTAGGATTACAGGTGCCTACCACCATGCCTGGCTAATTTTTGTATTTTTTTTTTCTTGACATGGAGTCTCGCTCTGCCCCCAGGCTGGAGTGCAGTGGCGCGATCTCGGCTCACTGCAAACTCTGCCTCCCGGGTTTACGCCATTCTCCTGCCTCAGCCTCCCGAGTAGCTGGGGCTACAGGTGCACGCCACCACGTCCGGCTAATTTTTGGTATTTTTAGTAGAGACGGGATTTCGCCATGTTAGCCAGGATGGTCTTGATCTCCTGACCTCGTGATCCACCGCCTCAGCCTCCAAGTGTGCTGGGATTACAGGCATGAGCCACCGCACCCGGCCTAATTTTTGTATTTTTAGTAGAGATAGGGTTTTGCCATGTTGGCCAGGCTGGTCTCAAATCCTTGACCTCAGGTGACCCGCCTGCCTCGCTCTCCCAAAGTGCTGGGATTGCAGGCATGGGCCACCATGCCCTGCCTAATTTTTATTTTTTATTTTTATTTTTTGTATTTTTAGTTGAAACAGGGCTTCGCCATGTTGGCCAGGCTGTTCTCAAACCCTTGACCTCAGGTGATCTGCCCACCTCGGCTTCCCAAAGTGCTGGGATTACAAGCATGAGCCACTGTGCCCTGCCGGCTTTCATGAAGCAAAAATGAATAGGAGCCCTCCAAAGGGCAGGGAAGGAGAGGTAAGAGGGCAGACTGCTGGGATGAGCTGGGAGGGGGGCGCCCAGAGAAGAGCATATGCCAAGCAGGGGGTGGCAGGCAAGTCCCCTCTTACACCAGAGGCTCCGCTTCCCCTGCGCTGAAGAAATCACCAAGCCAGGTGCCTGCGCACCCAGCCCTTCAAACGCACGCCCTCACTCAGAAACTGCCCTCACTCAGAAACTGCCGACAGAGCAGTTCCCCTCCCGCGGTCAGCGGCTCTGCCTGGCACTGCCTGGCCTACGCCACGGTCAGAGCAGAGGCTGCCAGCGCACAAGGTCATAGCCTCAGGCAGCTTCAGAACCCACTCGCAAAACCCAGGAGTCACCAGGTGTGGGGTATCAGCATTTTTCCAACCCGAAAGCGCCCTTCACCTGGACGGCGAGGACAGGCGTGTTCATCTTACGATTCATTCAGTGTGGATGTATGACATTTATCACAATAAAAAATCATGTTTAAGCAGTGGTAAGTATGTACCCTCACTTCCTTTAGGAGATATAAATAGAGATACTCTGCAGTCTGTTGAGGCTTCCAGGATGAACCTGTCAGACTGACCACACGCATTTATTATCCCACTTCTTCTGAGGCCCATTAAAATAACAGTAAGGGGGCCAGGTGCGGTGGCTCATGCCTGTAATCCTAGCACTTTGAGAGACTGAGGCAGGCAGATCACCTGAGGTCAGGAGTTCGAGACCAGCCTGGCCAACATGGAGAAACCCCGTCTCTACTAACAATAAAAAAATACTAGCCAAGCCTGGTGGTGGGTGCCTGTAATCCCAGCTACTTGGGAGGCTGAGGCA
>NW_012115899.1:1598271-1603131 GCF_000951035.1 Colobus angolensis palliatus
TACTCGGGAGGCTGAGGCAGGAGAATGGCGTGAACCTGGGAGGCGGAGCTTGCAGTGAGCTGAGATCCGGCCACTACACTCCAGCCTGGGCAACAGAGCCAGACTCCGTCTCAAAAAAAAAAAAAAAAAAAAGAGGGAAGAGAAAAAAGATCAAATAGCTGACCAAGAAAGTTCCCAGAAAGAGAAAGGGGAGGGGAGCTGGCAGCTGGTACCCAAGGCTGGCATCTCTTGGTACTGATGGCTTTGTGCGCTCCCCTCTTGAACCTGGGCTGGCCCTGTGACTCAGTCTTGACCAACAGAATGAGACAGACAAAACATTACCTCACTTTCAGGAATGAGTCACAGGAGCTCTTGTAGCTTCCACCTCAACCTCTAGGAACATTTGCTCCAGAGAAAGCAAGCCCGCACATGAAAGGCCTGACTGAGACTGTCAGTGCTGTGGCTGGGAACAGGGAGTGGCTGCATGGAGAGAGAAGCCAAGATGCTCCAAACATCCCCCGTCCATGCACACGAAGAAACCACCTTGGGCATCTCAGCTCCAGCAGATGCTATGAGAACACAGCCCAGCTCCCGGGCATACGGCCCCAGCTGACTGTCGCAGTCATCTCCAGCCATCTGAACCACCCAAGATGAGGTCCCAGACATTGCAAAAGCAGAGACAAGCCATCATCTCCAACACACCCTAGCTGAATTCCTCACCCGCAGAACTCGAGCATCACAAAATGGCTGCTGTTTCACCGTAACAGAAAGATTAGCAGGGAAATAGTACAAGAACATCTTCCAGAACTGAAGGTCCTGAGCCTCTGGGTCCACCAAGTACACAGCACAGTGAAGACACAAGATCCATCCCAAACACTGTCAGGACATTTCAGAACACCTGGGCAAATGAAAAATTCTCAATGACTCCAGAGAGAAAATATAAATACATACCATATACAGAGAAACAGGAATCTGGGCCACGCGTGGTGGCTCACGCCTGTCATCCCAACACTTTGGGAGGTCGAGGCAGGCAGATCACCTGAGGTCAGGAGTTCGAGACCAGCCTGGCCAACATGGAGAAACCCCATCTCTACTAAAAATACAAAAATTAGCCAGGCATGGTAACACATGCCTGTAGTCCCAGCTACTTGGGAGACTGAGGCAGGAGAATCGCTTGAACCCAGGAGGCAGAGGTTGCAGTGAGCCGAGATCACACCATTACACTCCAGCCTGGGAGACAAGAGCGAAACTCTGTCTCAAAAAAAAAAAGAAAAGAAATATGAATCTGCATATCATCAGACTTTTCAACAGCAACTCTGGAATCTAGTAGGCAATGATGTAATAACTTTCAAAATTCTCAAAGAAAATTATTTTCAACCTAAAATTTTATACCCAGGCAAACTATCAATCAATAAAGACATTTTGAAATATGAAAGAGCTCAAAAAAATTCACTCCCTTGCACCCTTTCTTGGGAGGCTACTATCACTAGAGGACAGGGGGCTCTGGAAGTGAGATCTCCAGGGGGAAAAAATGGAATTGACAGGATATCTGATGGATGCAAGATTGGTGGAGATGGGGGAGGGGAGGAAGGGGCTATCTATTAAAGTAATTGTGGTAGAAAAAATAAAAATAGAAAAATAGGCCAGGTACAGTGGCTCTCACCTGTAATTACAGTACTTTGGGAGGCCAAGGAGGGAGGATTGGCTGAGCTCAGGAGTTTGAGACCAGCTTGGGCAATATAGTGAGACCATATCTCTCCACAAAAATTAGCCAGGCATGGTGGAAAGCACCCATGATGCCAGCTATTTGGGAAGCTGAGGTAGGAGGATCGCTTGAACCCAGGAGGTCAAGACTGTAGTGAGCTGTGATTGTGCCACTGCACTCCAGCCTGGGTGACAGAGTGAGACCCTATCTCAAAAATTAAAAAAAAAAAAAAAAAAAAAGAGGCCCGGCGCGGTGGCTCAAGCCTATAATCCCAGCACTTTGGGAGGCCAAGATGGGCAGATTACGAGGTCAGGAGATCGAGACCATCCTGGCTAACCCGGTGAAACCCCATCTCTACTAAAAAAACACAAAAAACTAGCCAGGCGAGGTGCCGGGTGCCTGTAGTCCCAGCTACTTGGGAGGCTGAGGCAGGAGAATGGCGTGAACCTGGGAGGCGGAGCTTGCAGTGAGCTGAGGTCCAGCCACTGCACTCCAGCCCAGGCGACAAAAAAAAAAAAAGAAAAATAATGATAGGTCCATACAAAACAATACTAATGGCAGAAACAGGAGTTAATCATTAACTCCAAGAAACATGAAAAGCTATGCAAGAAAGAAAACATAATTATGGTGCCCTCTCACATAACAATAAATAACATTTACACAGTCATAAAAAGTAAACATTGACCGTTGAATTGGACCAAACACTGGTGCTACTGGTAGGATACGCTGTGTAATAAGGGGTCCCATGTGTTGGCTGAACTCCCAGTAAGCCCAAGAAGAGAAGGAGCCCGTCTTATAGAGCCCAGCACAGGGGCGTGCTGAACCATCCATGCTAAGAAATCCCCCAGCAGACTGCAAGCACTGGGAGTTTCCCTATCACAGAGCCAACCGGCCTCCCAGCTAAGCCACTGCTACACTCTGCCCTGAGACTCTGTGTCTTAAGTCTTAACTCTTCTGAATAAGATTACTTGGTGACATAATGGATTAGGAGCTTCCATCATTGGTTCAAACTAAATAACGGTTTCAGTGGAGACAGACTACAGCATTTCAGGATAAATCTGCCTGGTCTATTCAATTACTATAATAATGTTATTCTCTATCTATGAAAGTCTCACTCATTAGAAAGACAAACGCATGGAGCTGTTTTCCAGCACTAAGACAGGGCCCCTGGCCCATCCTCATTCCTCCCCTTTCTTGCTTGTGACCGTGGTACATTACTGGAAGATGAGTGTCCAGAACAAGGGGTTCTACCCATGACCATGCAATCAAGCATCGGTGACGTGGCTCTCAGGGACCAGGGCTGGGATCTCATTTCAACAATATGCTCTAACCCAACCTACAGAACCCAGCGCAGGCCGGGTGCAGTGGCTCACACCTGTAATCCCAGCACTTTGGGAGGCCAAGGCAGGCAGATCACTTGAGGTCAGGAGTTCAAGACCAGCCTGGCCAACATGGTAAAATTAGCCGGGCGTGGTGGTAGGTGCCTGTAGTCCCAGCTACTCTGGAGGCTGAGGCAGGAGAATCGCTCGAACCCGGGAGGCAGAGGTTGCAGTGAGCTGAGATCGTGCCACTGCACTCCAGCCTGGGTGACAGAGTGAGACTCCGTCTCAAAACAAACAAACAAACAAACAAAAAAACCCCAGTGCAGATCAATCAAACCTCCTGCCTCCTCCCAGCGCTGGCCTCTTTCTCTGGGACATTAGAAAAGAAAGGACAAGAAGCCTGCGAGAGCCTCCAGGGGCATACTGGAATCTGGCCGTGGCCCTTGCAGAATGTCATGGCTGTGAAGTTCAGAAAGAGGGCTCAGCGCCGGGAGCTCCACTGGGTGATCAAGATCACGTGATCAGCAAAACTCACTCCCCCGGCCCAGCCTACCTCTGACCCAGAGAGAACAAAGGCCTCCGGCTGGGCTCTAACACGCACCCTGACCACTGGCCTGCCCCAGCACAGGGCCTGGCACCGAATGAACTGACAAATGTGTCACACATGGGGAGCTCCTAGACCCCAAGAGGTGGAGGACTCGGCTGAGCTGGCACCCGGCTCGTCGCCACTGCAGTTTGGTCCATCAGTGCTTTGGCTGACCTCATCTCCCTGCTCAAGAGCCTGAGACACGACTGGTGGGAACGTACGTGAGCACAGCCACTGTGGAAAACAGCACGGAGGGTCCTCAAAACAGTAGACACAGAACCACCACGTGACCCGGCGATCCCACTGCAGGGCATACATCCAAGGCAAAGGCAGTCAGTCCGCGGAAGAGCCTCTACGCTCCCGTGTTTACTGCTTACGACAGCCCAGGTGTGGGATGAACCTGAGTCCACCAACGGATGAATGTATAAAGAAAAGTTGGTATGGGCCGGGCGCAGCGGCTCACGCCTGTAATCCTAGCACTTTGGGAAGTCGAGGCGGGTGGATTGTCTGAGCTCAGGAGTTCAAGACCAGCCTGGGCAACATGGTGAAACCCCAGCTCTACTAAAACACACACACACACACACAAATCGCTGGGTGTGGCAGTGTGCACCTGTAGTCCTAACTACTTGAGAGGCGGAGGCAGGAGAATCACTTGAACCCGGAAGGCGGAGGTTGCAGCAAGCTGAGATCGCACCAATACACTCCAGCCTGGTGACAGAGCAAGCCTCTGTCTCCGAAAAAAAAAAAGAAAAGGCGGTATATATGCACGGTACTAGCCAGCCATAAATAAAGAACAAAATCCCGTCATTCGTGGTGATGTGGATAAAACTAGAGGACATTATGTGAAGTGAAATAAGCCAGGCACAGAAAGACACACTGCAGGTTCTCATTCAAACACAGACGCTAAAAAAGTTGATCTCATAGAAGCAGAAAGCAGAATAGTGGTCAGCAGAGACTGAGAAGGGCAGGAGAAGGGTTAGAGAGAGGTTGGCAAAGATACAAAACTACGGATAGGAGGAATCATTTCTAGTATTCTGTAGCATTGTAGGGTGACCACAATTAACAATTTACTGTATATTTTCAAATAGCCAGAAGAGCAGATTTTGAACGTTCCCAATACAAAGAAATGATCAACGTTTGAGGTGACAGACATGCTAATTACCTTGATTTGATCATTACACATTGTATACATATATCAAAATATCACACTGTACCCCCAAAATGGGTATAATTATGTGTCAATTAGAAATCATCATCATGGGCCGGGC
>NW_012115899.1:1604179-1607085 GCF_000951035.1 Colobus angolensis palliatus
AAAAAGAAAAAAAAAAAAGTGAAATGTATTCTTCGTCATCAGCCAGGTGTGGTGGCTCACGCCTGTAACAGTAGCACTTTGGGAAGCCAAGGCAGGCAGATCCCTTGAGGCCAGGAATTCAAGACCAGCCTGGGCAATACGGGGAAACCCCATCTCTACTACAAATACAAACATCAGCTGAGCGTGTTGGTGCATGCCTGTAGTCCCAGCTACTCAGGAGGCTGAGGCACTGGAATCACTTGGACCCAGGAGATGGAGTGCAATATGCCACCGCACTCCAGCCTGAGCAACAGAGCAAGACCGTGTCTCCAAAAAAAAAAAAAAAAAAAAAAAATCATCATCATCATCATATCAGCTGATATTAGCACTATGCTAAACTCTTTACATACGTTATTTCATTTAATCTTTTTAACACCCCTATGTGGTAGACACAGAATTTTTCTCCCATTTTACAGATGAAGAAACTGAGGCTCAGAGAGGGCAAGTGATTTCTGGAAGGTCCTACAGCAAGTAAGTGGCAGAGCTGGGATTCTAAGGGACCCCGAGGGGCAATCTCTGGATGACATGCGTGTGGTGCTGCTGCTTTGGAGGCCTCGGCCTCGGCCTCGGTGCCACTCCCCTACCCCAGCAGCTCTGGGGTGCTGAGCCACTGGGCTCATTCATCATGCCATCTGCTCCCCAGCAGATTTGGTCTATGACCAAGCTCCTATTATTTCCTGGGGATTGATTCTGCTCCCAGCCTTGGGCTCCTTGTCTGGACATAGATAGCAGAGATAATAGTTAGGCCAGGTGCAGTGGTTCACACCTGTAATCCCAGCACTTTGGGAGGCCGAGGCAGGAGGATCACCTGAGGTCAGGAGTTTGAGACCAGCCTGGCCAACGTGGTGAAACCCTTTCTCTACTAAAAATAAAAAAATTAGCTAGTAGTTTTTGTATACCTCGAATGGGTAGTTCAAGGGCCGTGCAAACACCCACCTAGACAAACCTGAAGTCCACAAGCAATGCTGCGTGGGAAAGCGCCTGAGACAG
This sequence comes from Colobus angolensis palliatus, assembly GCF_000951035.1. Classification (NCBI taxonomy): domain Eukaryota; kingdom Metazoa; phylum Chordata; class Mammalia; order Primates; family Cercopithecidae; genus Colobus; species Colobus angolensis. The sequence goes on from NW_012115899.1 coordinate 1,605,209, forward strand.
GCATTACGTTTTTCTAAGAGAAAGTTATTTTTTCTTCGCTAAATGCCTACAAAAGTACCCTGTTAAATATCAATAACCCATTCTTGGATTGTTACAAAGGGTACCACTGACTATCATTCTGTTTTCTGATTTTTAAATTTTTATTGTAAATATTAATCCATATGGCCAGGCACGGTGGCTCACACCTGTAATCCCAGCACTCTGGGAGGCCAGGGCAGGTGGATCACCTGAGGTCAGAAGTTCGAGACCAGCCTGGCCAACATGGTGAAACTTCATCTCTACTAAAAATAAAAAAATTAGCTGGGCATGGTGGCATGCACCTGTAGTCCCAGCTACTCCAGAGGCTGAGGTGGGAGAATCACTTAAATCTGGGAGGCGGAGGTTGCAGTGAGCTGAGATCATACCACTGCACTCCAGCCTGGGGGACAGAGCAAGACTCTAGCTCAAAAAAAAAAAAAAAAGATAGATAGATAGATAAATAGATAGATAGACAGAGATAGAGACATATATAAACACATATTCATTGGGAAAAAAATTTAGAGTCCAGAGGCATCTAGTAAAGTGGGTGGGGTGTGGGGAAGGCCCTGCCACATTTGCCTTCTGCTCTTCTCATGCAACATCTCAACCCAGAGCAGAGGCCCCAGGGGGCAGACCCGACACCTGCCACAGGGAATCAGGGCCGAGAAAACGCCGTCATTTCAGCCTGCCTGCCGAATCATTTCCAGTGGCCCTGGTCACCTAAGTGACAAGATGATGCATCATTGTCAATAATGCTGGAAGGGTCTATCCACAGACACGGCAATATTCTCCCCAGGAGGCATGAGATTGGCCTCGCCGGGCAGCTGGAGCCACTGAGAATACCAGGGCCCTCTTCAGGATCTCTGTCTCCCCTTCCCAGATCCTCTCCCTGCCACAGTTTGCGCAACCAAATGGTGACAGGAAGAGGCCACTCCTAGGCCAGCCAGAAAAGCACCCAAGTAAAAAGGCATCGCTTCAGCCCCTAGACTCGGAATTTAGTGTGCGTGGTGGGATGTGAGGAGCTGCTAAAGGGAGAGAACACAGAGGCTCTTCCTGCTGGAGGAGCCAGTCACAGCTACGAGTCTTGGTGGGGCTGCCGGGCCTCACCATTGCTCACCTCCAACGTACTCCAAGCCCACCAGTCTAACCTCCGAACACTGCCTGGCTCCTGTGGACATGCAGGGACTATGTGTTGAATGAACTGAGGTGCTCAAGGGCTCTGTTGAGTCAGTGCCCAATGAGAAAGCATGCTGAGAACCTTCCAGCCAGATCCACCAAAAAATGTCTATCTGCCGGGGGCAGTGGCTCACGCCTGTAATCCCAGCACTTTGGAAGGCAGAGGCGGGCAGATCACGAGGTCAGGAGTTCGAGACCAGCCTGGCCAAGATGGTGAAACCCTGTCTCTACTAAAAATACAAAAAATTCGCCGGGTGTGGTGACAGGCACCTGTAATCCCACCTACTGGGGAGGCTGAGGCAGAAGAATGACTTGAACCCGGGAGGCGGAGGTTGCAGCGAGCCGAGGTTGCGCCACTGCACTCCAGCCTAGGCGACAGAGTGAGACTCCGTCTCAAAAAAAAAAAAAAAAAAAAAAAAAAGCAAAATTTTTAAAAAGTCTGAGACAGAGTTAACCACTTCCTCACCAATTTGGTCTGTTACTAAGCTCCTGTTATTTCCTGGGGATTGATTCTGCTCCTGGCCTTGGGCTCCTTGTCTGGTCATAGATAGCAGAGATAATAGGCTGGGCACAGTGGTTCACACCTGTAATCCCAGCACTTTGGGAGGTCAAGGCAGGAGAATCACCTGAGGTCAGGAGTTTGAGACCAGCCTGGCCAACATGGTAAAACCCTTTCTCTACTA
>NW_012115899.1:1608196-1610521 GCF_000951035.1 Colobus angolensis palliatus
TCCCTGGACCAGAAGGTGAGCAGGGAGTAGGGAGAAAGGGCCACCCACCTCCCTATCTGGGTCACAGCCTTGGAGCCCTGGCTGGCGAGGCCCCAGGCCACAGGCAACCGCCCTGGGGTTCTCTGCCGATCGTCCTGTGACCATCAGGAACAGGGCTGGCTCATGCCCAGAGCTCAAAAGCCCACTCCCAAGGGAGGTAACAGCTTTATCCCGCTCTAGGCTGCAGACAGAAGAGACAAGTGACATTTTTAAAAGCGTTTGTTTTACAGATTTACAGAAAACAGGCGAGGAAAAACAAATAAACAGGAGAAGAGAAAATGAGGGAGAGAGCGAGGAAAGACAGAAGGGTGGAGAGAGAAGCTTTTGAAGCTTTTAGATCGAAGGCGCTTCCCTCTCCACCGAGGCCAAAATCCATCTGTTAAAAGGCTGCCCGGCTGGGGAAGGCACCGAGGGCAGGGCAGCAGGTGGAGTGGAAGCCGGACGAACGGGAACCGCAAAGGCTGGGCAAGGCCTTTCTAGGCCCTCCCAGAACCCTGAGAGAAATGCCGAGAATGGAGGAGCGTCCCTGGGCTCGGACACCAACCTGCAGACAGGAAGTGCTTTCCTCGCAGCCTTGGGGAGCTCAGGAAAGGCTTCGCTGCCCCCTCAGAGCTGGCAGCGCAGCCCCCAAATGCCCCCCTGCCAAAAGACCATCCTCTCCAGCGCCCCAGCACCGCCCACGTGGTCTCCCCGGGGGGCTGTGGAGCTTGAACGCAGAGAAGATGGAGGTGGTCCCTGAAAGCTGCCCTGCTGCCCACCCCACCTTCACATAACCCCGACCAAGGTGACCCCGCAGCCTCCCTCAGAAGAGGGGCTGCCCAAGTCCAAGACCATCCAGGGCCCTCAGAGGAGGGGCCACCAGGAAGAGCACCAAGAACTTCCAGGTTCCCATTTCTTCTTAGGGATCTGTCATTCATTCCGCGAGTGTCTGTAAAGCACCCACAGTGCACCAGCGTAGCACTAGCCGCCAGGGACACGACATGAATCAGTCACGTTTGAGTCCCTACTTCTCCCATCCATGGCCTCCAAGGTATCACAAAGTCCTCACCACCTCCCTAGCTGTTCCAGCGCTCCACCCCGAAGCATCATCTCTCACCTAGACGATGGCACCCGCATCCCAGCCCACCTCCATCCACGGCACCCCATCAAGCCATTCTCCAGGAAGGAGATGCAGGGACCACGCTGAAATGAAAAGCAGATCAGCCATCCTGGCCAACGTGTTGAAACCCCGTCTCTACTAAAAATGCAACAGTGAGCCGGGCATGGTGGCACGCGCCTCTAATCCCAGCTACTTGGGAGGCTGAGGCAGGAGAATCACTTGAACCTGGGAGGTGAAGGTTGCAGTGAGTTGAGATTGCGCCACTGCACTCCAGCCTGGGGGGCAAGAGTGAGACTCTATCCCAAAACAAAAACAAAACAAAACAAAACAAAATTAGCTGGGCGTGGTGGCGGGCACCTGTAATCCCAGCTACTCAGGAGGCTGAGGCAGGAGAATCGCTTGAACCCGGGAGGAGGAGGCTGCAGTGAGCTAAGAATGCACCACTGCACTCTAGCCTGGGCAACAGAGTGAGACTCCATCTCAAAATTGAAGAAAAAAAAAAAAAAAGCCCAGGCCAGGCACAGTGGCTCACGCCTGTAATCCCAGCACTCTGGGAGGCTGAGGCTGGCGGATCACAAGGTCAAGAGATCGAGACCATCCTGGCTAACACGGTGAAACCCCATCTCTACTAAAAATACAAAAAATTAGCCAGGTGTGGTGACGGGCGCCCTGTAGTCCCAGCTACTCGGGAGGCTGAAGTAGGAGAATCACTTGAATTGGGAGGCAGAGGTTGCAGTAAGCCGAGATCGTGCCACTGCACTCCAGCCTGGGTGACAGAGCGAGACTCGGTCTCAAAAACAAACAAACAAAAAAAGCAGATCACACCTACTAGGATGGCCATCATCGAGAGGGAAAAAAAAACAACAACAATAACAAAGGTTATCAAGAATACAGAGAAATTGCAGCCCATTGTAGAAAAGTCTGGAGGCTCCTCAAAAAGTTACACAGGCTGGGCGCGGTGACTCACGCCTGTAATCCCAGCACTCTGGGAGGCTGAGGCTGGCGGATCACAAGGTCAAGAGATCGAGACCATCCCAGCTAACATGGTGAAACCCCATCTCTACTAAAAATACAAAAACAAAATTAGCTGGGCATGGTGGTGGGCGCCTGTAAGTCCCAGCTACTTAGGAGGCTGAGGCAGGAGAATGGCATGAACCCAGGAGGCGGAGCTTGCAGTGAGCTGAGAT
>NW_012115899.1:1611861-1613033 GCF_000951035.1 Colobus angolensis palliatus
TTTTTTCTGAGATGGAGTCTCACCCTGTCGCCCAGGCTGGAGTGCCGTGGTGCAATCTCAGCTGACTGCAATCTCCGCCTCCTGGGTTCAAACGATTCTCCTGCCTCAGCCTCCTGAGTAGCTGGGATTACAGATGTCCGCCACCAGGCCCAGCTTATTTTTTGTATTTTTAGTAGAGACAGGGTTTCACCATGTTAGCCAGGCTGGTCTCGAACTCCTGATCTCATGATCTGCCTGCCTTGGCCTCTCGAAATGCCGCGATTATAGGCATGAGCCGCCACGCCCAGCCAAGGGACTTTCAATATAAGATGGGCTATGTGGCCGGGCATGGTGGCTCACACCTGTAATCCCAACACTTGGGGAGGCCAAGGTGGGTGGATCACTTGAGGTCAGTAGTTCAAAACCAGACTAGCCAACATGCTGAAACCCCATCTCTACTAAATTCACAAAAATTAGCCAGTTGTGGTGGTGGGTGCCTGTAATCACAGCTACTCAGGAGGCTGAGGTAGTAGAATCGCTTGAACTCGGGAGGCAGAGGTTGCAGTGAGCTGAGATTGGGCCATTGCACTCCACCCTGGGTGACAAGAGCAAGACTCCGTCTCAAAAAAAAAAAAAAAAGAAGGGCTTGGAGGTGGAGCCAAGCCACGTGTATGCAGTGGGTAGGGCAGAAAGGAGGAGGCAAAGCCAGGATCCATCCTGACTGTGCCACACCCTCCAGAGATAACTGTTAGAACCTCGCTGGGTACTTGTCAGTGCCGGCCTCTGGGCTCAGCATGTTACACACCCCATCTCACTGATCCTCACAACTGCCACGTGGAGGGCACTACTATTACCCCATCAAGCGGATGAGAAAACCGGGACCCAGAGAACTGCAGCACCTTGCCCGTGCTCATGCAGCTACCAAGTGGCTAAGTGGGCTCTGGGGCCCAGGTTTGCCTGAGTCCACCGTGGGGCTCCTGGGCAGCAGGGACACCCAAATGCTTCAAGACAGGCCCACTGGACAGCTGCACAGAAGCAGACATGCTGCTCTGCCTCCTCCTTGAGAGCCAGGGCTGGCTGGCTTCCCTCATGGGCCCGCAGGCTGCCGCCTCCTTCAGGGGAGAGGCTCCTGCTCCCTTCCTTAGTTAATCTGATGAACCAGCAGGAGCCAGCGAGGGAAACTCCTGCCCCAA
>NW_012115899.1:1618428-1619102 GCF_000951035.1 Colobus angolensis palliatus
GGGGTGGTCAGACATGCCTGGTTATGCTCTCCTCGCCTTTGGAATTCAGCCCCAGCTGACCAGCAACAACATGAGCACAGGGACCTAAAGACTCATAGAGAAGATTCCAAGTCTGTAAGAAACATGTGCAATCTCCTCTCTCGGAAACCTGCTACCTTGGAGGCGTCACCCGCATGATGAAACTTTGGTCTCCACAGCCGCTTATCTTAACCCTGACATTCCGTTCTGTGGATTCCAGGTCTTTAGATTAACCTACTCAATGAACTGCCAATCGGAAATCTTTGAATCCACCTAGGACCCTCCAAAACCCGCGATTCCAGTCATCCTGCCTTTCCAGACCAAACCAATGTACATCTTACATGGATGGACTGATGTCTCACGTCTCCTAAAATGTATAAAACAACCTGGAGACCAACCACCTTGGGTACTTGTTCTTGGGATCTCCTGGGGCTACACTACAGGCCGTTGGTCACTCTTATTTGGCTCAGAATAAATCTCTTCAAATATTTTACAGAGTTCGACTCTTTTCATCTATAAAAACAATGTAGCCAGGCGCGGTGGCTCAAGCCTGTAATCCCTGCACTTTGGGAGGCCGAGGCGGGCGGATCACAAGGTCAGGAGATCGAGACCATCCTGGCTAACACGGTGAAACCCCGTCTCTACTAAAAATACAA
>NW_012115899.1:1621910-1622276 GCF_000951035.1 Colobus angolensis palliatus
CCTCAGCCTCCCAAGTAGCTGGGACCACAGGCACCCGCCACCTCGCCTGGCTAGTTTTTTGTATTTTTTTTTAGTAAAGACGGGGTTTCACCATGTTAGGCAGGATGCTCTCGATCTCCTGACCTCATGACCCGCCTGTCTCGGCCTCCCAAAGTGCTGGGATTACAGGCTATTTTATTTTATTTTATTATTTTATTTTATTTTATTTTATTTATTTTTGAGACGAGGTCTCATTCCATTACCGTGGCTGGAGTAGAGTGGTGGCAAAATCTTAGCTCACTGCAAACTCCACTTCCCGGGCTCAGGTGATCCTCCCACCTCAGCCTCCTAAGTAGCTGGAACGACAGGCACGCCCCACCACACCCG
>NW_012115900.1:0-485 GCF_000951035.1 Colobus angolensis palliatus
TGTTTCCTTCAAGTGGGCAGAAAAGGAGAAAGGGCAGAGGAGACAATTGGAGGAGAAAGTACAAGGAGAGGAAAGAATGACAAATCCAATGGGAGTCAAGTCCCTCTACAGTTTTTGTCTGACTATATTTCCCATTTCACCATAGGCCCAACTGTGATCTCAAGTATCCCTTCGTGGATCCATCCACGAGGGAGTTTCCAAGCTGTGTAATGTAAAGAAAGCTTCATTTTGTGAGATGAATAATCACAGTAAAAAGCAGATTCACAGAAAGCTTCTTTCCAGTTTTCATCTGAAGATATTTCGTTTTTCACCATAGTCCTGAATGTGCTCCCGAAGGTCCCTTCGTGGATCCCTCCATGACAGTTTCCAAGCTGTGTAATATAAAGAAATCTTTATCTATGTTAGATGATTACACATATCACAGAGTAGTTTCCTAGAAAGCTTCCTTCCAGTTTTTGTCTGAGGCTATTTCCCTTTTCACCATC
>NW_012115900.1:1305-1650 GCF_000951035.1 Colobus angolensis palliatus
TTTATCTATGTTAGATGATTACACATATCACAGAGTAGTTTCCTAGAAAGCTTCCTTCCAGTTTTTGTCTGAGGCTATTTCCCTTTTCACCATCGGCAGCAACATACTCCCGAATATTACTTGGTACCGAAGAGTGATATTTGGAGCATATTGAAGACTATGGCAGAAAGTGAAATTTCTTCCAATAAAAAACAAAAAGAAGCACTCGAAGAAACTACTCTCTGACACGCCCATTTTTTTCTCAGGATTAAAGCCTCCTCTATATTTTCCAGTTTGAAGGTCAGTCTTTGAGGGTTCTGCAAAGAGATAGTAAGTGGCAATCGGAGGCCTGTGTCGACCAAGGAA
>NW_012115900.1:7250-7556 GCF_000951035.1 Colobus angolensis palliatus
GGAGGCTTTTGGTGAGCATGGAAACATCTTCCAATAAAAACTGAAGAGAAAGTTTCTGAACAACTGCTTTGTGATGTGTGCATTCATCTCATATAATTACAGCATTCCCTAGATTGAGCAGTTTGGAATCACTGTTTTTGTGGAATCTGAGGAATGACATTTGGGAATGCTCTTTAGAACATGGATAAAGACATATCCTTAGGTAAAATCTAGAAGGAAGCTTTCTGTGAAATTGCTGTGTGTCGTCTTAATTTCTCTCACTCAGTTAAGCCTCTCTTTTCATTGAGCAGTTGTCTGACCCTGTTT
>NW_012115901.1:0-1274 GCF_000951035.1 Colobus angolensis palliatus
AGATCACCTGAGATCAGGAGTTTGAGACCAGACTGGCCAACATGGCAAAACCTCATCTCTACTAAAAAACAAAAAATAGCTGGGTGTGGTAGCACATGACTGTAATCCTATCTCTTTGGGAGACTGAGGTGGGAGAATTGCTTGAACCTGGGAGGCGGAGGTTGCAATGAGCTGAGATCTTGCCACTGCACTCCAGCCTGGGCGACAGAGTGAAACTCCATCTCAAACAAAAACAAAAACAAAACAAAACAAAAATATATACGTGTGTATATATATTTTATATATGCAAAACTTTAATAACCATTTAAAAATATACAATTTAGTGGCATTTAGTACATTCCCACAGTTCTGTCACCACCACTTCTATCTAGTTCCAATATACATACGTGTGTATATTTAATTTTTTTTTTTTTTTTTGAGATGGAGTCTCCCTCTCTTGCCCAGGCTGGAGTGCAATGGCGCGATCTCGGCTCACTGCAACCTCCACCTCCCAAATTTAAGCAATTCTCCTGCCTCAGTCTCCTGAGTAGCTGAGATTACAGGTGCGTGCCACAAAGCCCAGCTAATTTTCGTATTTTTAGTAGAGATGGGGTTTCACCATGTTGGTCAGGCTGGTCTTGAACTCCTGACCTCATGATCCACCTGCCTCGGCCTCCCAAAGTGCTGGGATTACAGACAGGAGCCATCGCGCCCGGCCTGTATGTTTAATTTTTCAGTAGAGACAAGGTCTCGCTATGTTGCCCAGGCTGCTCTAGAATTCCTGGCCTCAAGTGATTCTCTCACCTTCGCCTCCCAAAGTGCTGGGAATGCAGGCTGAAGCCACTGTGCCCAGCTGTTCCAAAATAGTTTAACATCATGAAAAGGAAACCTCATCCCATTAAGCAGTTACTCCTCATTCTACTCCCACCCCAGCCCCTGGCAACCACGAATTTGCTTTCTGTCTCTATGGATTTACTTACTCTAGATATTTCCTATAAATGGAATCATAGAATATGTGGTCTTTGTGTTTGGCTTCTTTTACTTAGCCTCATGTTTTTGGGCCAGGCATGGTGGCTCATGCCTATAATCCCAGCACTTTGAGAGGCTGAGGCAGGAAGATTAATGGAGGTCGGGAGTCTGAGACCAGCCTGGGCAATATGGCAAGACTCCATCTCTATTAAAGATAATGTTTCTGGCCGAGCGAGGTGGCTCACGCCTGTAATCCCAGCACTTTGGGAGGCCGAGGCAGGTGGATCACGAAGTTTAGAGATCGAGACCGTCCTGGACAACATGAT
>NW_012115901.1:7355-8566 GCF_000951035.1 Colobus angolensis palliatus
CTCTGTCTCCCAGCCTGGAGTGCAGTGGCGCAATCTTGAGGGCTTACTGCAATCTCCACCTCCCGGGTTCCAGATGTTCTCCTGCCTCAGCCTCCTGAGTAGCTGGGATTACAGGCTCCTGCCACCACGCCTGGCTACTTTTTTGTATTTTTAGTAGAGATGGGGTTTCACCATGGTCTTGATCTCCTGACCTCAGGTGATCCGCCCGCCTCGGCCTCCCGAAGTGCTGAGATTACAGGCGTGACCGTACCCGGCCTCTACTTCTCTTTTAAGCAATACTGCATTTTGTTTGTTTTTGAGGTTCGATCATCCTTATTCCCTCGTGGCCCTTCCCAGTCAATGCCACCCAACCCCAGGTAGCCCCTGTGCAGTTGGGGCCCTCTAGGAGGCAGTTAGAAGTGGGGGAGCTCATTCAGGGCTGCGTGGAGAGGGAGCTGGATAATAGGGGAAACTTCTAGTACAAATGGAACATCAGGAAAAGACAAGAAGGAAGGGCCTCTGCTGTAGTGCAGCTCTCAGCGTCTATGGCCAACTCGATGGGGGCCCAGAGTAGCAGCTGCCAGGGGAGGAGCCCCAGGATGCCCTTGTCCCCTGCTGTCCACCCAGTTTCCCCGCTGGGTGACACCTCATGTAACTGTAGTAAAATATCAAAACCAGAAGTTCGACATTGGCGTAAGGGGTGTATGTGTTTCTGTGTCATCGTATTACACGGGTAGATTCATGCAACAATCACCGCAATCGGGATACAGATCTGGGTCAGGCTTGGTAACTCATGCTTGTAATCCCAGCACTTTGGGAGGCAGAGGTGGGCAGGTCACTTGAGGCCAGGAGTTCAAGACCAGCCTGGGCAATAGCCATCTCAACAACAGCAACAACAACAAACTTAAAAAATTAGCTGGGGCCGGGCTTGGTGGCTCACGCCTGTAATCCCAGCGCTTTGGGAGGCCGAGGCGGGCAGATCACGAGGTCAGGAGATCGAGACCATCTTGGCTAACACGGCGAAACCCCGTCTCTACTAAAAATACAAAAAATTAGCCGGGCGTGTGGCGGGTGCCTGTAATCCCAGCTGCTCGGGAGGCTGAGGCGGGAGAATGGTGTGAACCCAGGAGGCGGAGCTTGCACTGAGCTGAGATCTCACCACTGCACTCCAGCCTGGGCGACAGAGTGAGACTCCATCTAAAAAAAAAAAAAAAAATTAGCTGGGTGTGGTA
>NW_012115901.1:14926-15532 GCF_000951035.1 Colobus angolensis palliatus
TTCGGCCTGCCAAAGTGCTGGGATTACAGGCGTGAACCACTGCACCCGACCTTATGATTCATTTTGAGTTAATATTCGTAGAAGTTAATTTTTGTCAGGTTTCTTTTTTTTTTTCAATTTTATTGGCTACTCTTACATTACTATACTTTTTTTGGGCCTATAAATATCCAATTGCTCCAGCACCATTTGTTGAAAGACCATTGAATGGCTGTTACTCCGTTGTCAAAAAATCAATTGACTGTAATCCTAGCACACGTCTGTAATCCCAGCACGTTGGAAGGCTGAGGTGGGCAGATTGCATGAGCCCAGGAGTTCAAGACCAGTGTGGGCAACGTAGCAAGACCCTGTCTCTACAAAAAATACAAAAATTATTCAGGCATGGTGGTGTGCACCTATAGTCCCAGCTACTTGGGAGACTGAGGTGCGAGGATGGCTTGAGCCTGGGAGGTGGAGGTTGCAGTGAGCCGAGGTCATGCCATTGCATTCCAGCCTGGGTGACAGAGCCAGATCTTGTCTCAAAAAAATAAAAAAAAAATCAGGTGGCTGTACTTGTGTGGTGTTACTCCTATCTACTGTATTCCATTCACCTGTCTATCTGTCTTTCTT
>NW_012115902.1:0-547 GCF_000951035.1 Colobus angolensis palliatus
AAATCTCAAAGATTCAAAGTAGCTGGACCTTTTTGGGTTTGAGGACAGAGACACTGTAGCTTAGAGAGCAAGATGACGTCAGAGGAACACAGCTGGCTCAATTATTCAGGGCCTTATAGGCCAGGGGATGGAATTTGGATTTTATTCTAGTACAGTGAAATAAAATTATTCAAAAGTTTTAAGCAGGGAAATGACACAATCTGATTTATGTTTGAAAAGATAATAATGCCCTAGCTTTATCAGATTTTGCAATTAAAGTTGTTTTTGCTTCAAAAATGAATTGGGCACTTTTTAAACACATTAGATAATAGTTCTCCAATTTTGTTATGTGTCAGAATCACCTGGAATGCTAATAAAGAATACAGAGACCCAAACTTTTTGAAGTAAAGCAGACGCTACCCCTTCGGGTTTTTCCACTAACTTACCTAGATGATTCTTATTCATACCAGTGTTCAAAAGCCACTGGGTTAGAAAGCAATGCAATTATCTGTTGTTTAAAAGTCAGTTAAAATGCAGCTATAAGCACATCAGTTCCTGGTGACTTTTT
>NW_012115902.1:804-1352 GCF_000951035.1 Colobus angolensis palliatus
AAAATCTCAAAGATTCAAAGTAGCTGGACCTTTTTGGGTTTGAGGACAGAGACACTGTAGCTTAGAGAGCAAGATGACGTCAGAGGAACACAGCTTGCTCAATTATTCAGGGTCTTATAGGCCAGGGGATGGAATTTGGATTTTATTCTAGTACAATGAAATAAAATTATTCAAAAGTTTTAAGCAGGGAAATGACACAATCTGATTTATGTTTAAAAAGATAATAATGCCCTAGCTTTATCAGATTTTGCAATTAAAGTTGTTTCTGCTTCAAAAATGAATTGGGCACTTTCTAAACACATTAGATAATAGTTCTCCAATTTTGTTATGTGTCGGAATCACCTGGAATGCTAATAAAGAATACAGAGACCCAAACTTTTTGAAGTAAAGCAGACGCTACCCCTTCAGGTTTTTCCACTAACTTACCTAGATGATTCTTATTCATACCAGTGCTCAAAAGCCACTGGGTTAGAAAGCAATGCAATTATCTGTTGTTTAAAAGTCAGTTAAAATGCAGCTATAAGCACATCAGTTCCTGGTGACTTTTT
>NW_012115902.1:7252-8467 GCF_000951035.1 Colobus angolensis palliatus
TCACAAAATGAGTAAAATAACCTGGGAATATAGATAATCAGGGAGGTGAAAGATCTTTATCAGGAGAATTACAAACCACTGCTCAAAGAAATCAGAGATGACACAAACAAATGGAAAAACATTCCATGCTCATGGATAGGAAGAATCAATACAGTTAAAATGGCCATACTACCTAAAGCAATTTACAGATTCAATGCTATTCCTATCAAACTACCAATGGCATTCTCCACAGAACTAGAAAAAGCTTTTTTAAAATTCATATGGAACAAAGAAAAGTCCAAATACCCAAAGCAATCCTAAGCAAAATAAACAAAGCTGGAAGAATCACATTGCCTGACTTCAAACTATACTTCAAGGTGATGGTAACCCAAACAGAATGGTAATGGTACAAAAACAGACACATAGACCAATGGAACAGAATAGAGAGCCCAGAAATAAAGCCACATACCTACAACCATCTGATCTTTGATAAAGCTGACAAACACAAGCAATGGGGAAAGAACTCCTTATTCAATAAATGGTGTTGGGATAACTGGCTAGCTATATGCAGAAGATTGAAACTGGACCTCTTTATTACACCATATACAACAATCAACTCAAGATGGATAAAATATACCAAATGTAAAACCTAAAACTATAAAATCTTGGAAGATAACCTAGGAAATACCATTTTGGACACTGGAACTAGCAAAGATTGTATGATGAAAACACAAAAAGCAATTGCAACAGAAGCAAGCATTGACAAATGGAACCTAATTAAACTAAAGTGCTTCTGCACAGAAAAGGAAACTATGAACAGGGTAAACAGGCAATCTACATAATGGGCGAAAATATTTGCAAACCGTACATCTGATAAAGGTCCAATATCCAGAATCTACGAGGAACTTAAATGAACGTTCAAGCAATAAGCATTGCCCATTACAAAGTGGGCAAAGGATATATGAACAGACACTTTTCAAAAGAAGACATACATGCAGCCAAAAAGCATTTAAAAAATGCTTAGCATCACTAATCAGTGGAGAAATGCAAATCAAACACAATGAGATACCATCTCACACCAGTCAGAAAATGGCTATTATCAAAAAATCAAAAAATAACAGATGTTAGTGAGGTTACAGAGAAAAGGGAACACTTATACACATTTGGAGGGAGTGTAAATTAGTTTAGCTTTTGTGGAAAGCAATGTGGTGATTCCTCAAAGAACTAAAAACAGAA
>NW_012115903.1:0-925 GCF_000951035.1 Colobus angolensis palliatus
CTTTTTTTTTTTTTTTTTGAGACAGGGTCTTACTCTGGAGTGCAATGCGTGATCTCTGTTGACTAAAACTTTCGCCTCCCAGTTGAAGTGGTTCTCCTGCCCCAGCTTCCCGAGTAGCTGGGACTACAGGCTTACATCACTATACCTGGATAATTTTTGTATTTTTTGTAGAGACGGAGTCCCACCAGGTTGACCAGGCTGGTCTCAAACTCCTGACCTCAAGATATCCCCCCGCCTCAGCCTCCCACAGTGCTGGGATTACAGATGTCAGCCACGACTCCCAGCCATTTTAAAAATGTGTTTATTGACCGTCTTCCCACAACCAAAGGTAAACTCCATGTCATTTCTGTATTCTGTATTCCTGTATTCTCAGTACCCAGAACAGTAGCTATCACATGAATGACGCTCAATAAGTATTTATTAGATAAATGAATAAATGAATAACATTTTACTCTTTCTGCCTCGTGTTCATCTCTTCTCAAATCTGTCTTCCACCTGCAAGTCAGAGTGATCATCCCATACACGGAATCATATTAGACCCTCGCTTAAAATTCCTTTTTTTTGTTTTGTTTTTTGAGACAGAGTCTCGCTCTGTTGCCCAGGCTGGAGTGCAGTGGCACGATCTCGGCTCACTGCAAGCTCCACCTTCCAGGTTCACGCCATTCTCCTGCCTCTGTCTCCTGAGTAGCTGGAACTACAGGTGCCTGCCACCACACCTGGCTAATTTTTTTGTATATTTAATAGAGATGGGATTTCACATGTTAGCCAGGATGGTCTCCATCTCCTGACCTCGTGATCCGCCCACCTCGGCCTCCCAAAGTGCTGGGATTACAGGCGTGAGCTACCGCGCCCGGCCTGCTTAAAATTCTTTAGCTTCCTATTATGTTCAGCAGAAATCTAATGGAGTTTGTTTTTTTTTTTTTTT
>NW_012115903.1:7205-8345 GCF_000951035.1 Colobus angolensis palliatus
TCCTGTGATCCATCTGCCTCGGGCCTCCCAAAATACTGGGATTACAGGTGTGAGCCACTGTGCCCGGACCATTTATTAATTTTTTTTTTTTTTTTTGAGATGGAGTCTCGCTCTGTCACCCAGGCTGGAGTGCAGTGGTGCGAACTCTGCTCACTGCAAGCTCCATCTCCTGGGTTTACGCCATTCTCCTGCCTCAGCCTCCTGAGTAGCTGGGTCTACAGGCACCCGCCACCGCACCTGGCTATTTTTTTTGTATTTTTTAGTAGAGACGGCGTTTCACCGTGTTAGCCAGGATGGTCTTGATCTCCTGACCTCACGATCTCCCGCCTCAGCCTCCCAAAGTGCTGGGATTACAGGCATGAGCCACCACTCCCGGCCCATTTATTAATTTTTAGAGAAACAAATCAGTGCCCTAGCAATCTCCAAAGGTGACCCATAAAGAGTATTTTTGTGTCATTATAACATCATAAATTTATGTATTATTATTTTTTATTTATTTTTTAGAGATAGAGTATTGCTCTGTCACCCAGGCTGGAGTGTAGTGCCACAATTCTAGCTCACTGCAGCCTCAAACTCCTGGCCTCAAGGGATCCCCCTGCCTCAGCCTACCGAATTGCTGGAATTACAGACATAAGCCACCACACCTAGCCCATCTTTGGCTAGTGGGAATCCCTTTCTAGTTGGCAAGTATGTCATTTTGACACAACATCAGTAGTCTTTGATAGTTTCCTTGATATCAGGCACAAAAAGATATTTCAGGCTTATCTTGCCATCTCTTGTCTCAGTTCTGGAATCAGTTATTTCTCAGAGGAGCACTACATCGTTTTTTTTTGTTTGTTTGTTTGTTTTTGTTTCTGTTTTTGTTTTTGTTTTTTTTTTGAGATGGGGTCTTGCTCTGTCGCCAGGCTGGAGTGCAGTGGCCTGATATCAGCTCCCTGCAACCTATGCTTTCTGGATTCAAGCAATTCTCCTGACTGAGCCTCCCGCGTAGCTGGGATTATAGGTGGGTGCCACTACGCCCAGTTAAGTTTTGTATTTTTAGTACAGACAAGGTTTCACCATATTGGCCAGGGTGGTCTCCATCTCTTGACCTTGTGATTGGCCTGCTTTGGCCTCCCAAAGTGCTGGGATTACACTGCG
>NW_012115904.1:0-3212 GCF_000951035.1 Colobus angolensis palliatus
TATTTACTTATTTATTTATTTATTATTTTATTTTATTTTATTTTTTGAGATGGAGTCTCACTCTGTTGCCCAAGCTGGAGTGCAGTGACACTGTCTCAGCTCACTGCAACCTCAGCCTCCCAAGTTGAAGCAATTTTCATGCCTCAGTCTCCTGAGTAGCTGGGAGTACAGGCACCTGCCACCACAGCTGGTTAATTTTTGTACTTTCAGTAGAGATGCAGTTTCGCTATGTTGGCAGGGCTGGTCTCAAACTCCTGGCCTCAAGTGATCCACCAGCCTCAGACTCTCAAAATGCTGGGATTCCAGGTGCAAACCACTACGCCTGTCTGATACCCTCTTTAAACACAAAACAAACACAAAATAACATGCCAAAACCAAACCATTACAAACAAACAACTACACAAATAAAGAAAATTCATAAATGCTCATCAATCCTGCAGGTTCTACTTTCAGGTATTTTTTTGGGGTGGGGTGAAGTTGGGACAGCCTGGTAGGAGGGTCTTTCACTCACTTCCCATTTCTTAAATAACAGATTTTCAGGAACAGCACTGATCAACACTAGCAGAGTTCAGAATCTGTTTTTCACCAAGCACAGGTTTCCTTTGCTGACTCACCCCTGGGATGTAGCACACAGACCCCTAGTCTTCCCTACAGAGGAACGACTGCAGGTACAGAAGCCAAGTGCATTTCAACATTGTCTGCCAGCCCTAATGTACTGGCCTTTGTGTCATCCATCTTTGTTAGTGATCAGGCAAGACATCATACAGTATTTCTGTTCTCATATATTTTTTTCTTTAAATAACATAATGACTATTGATGTAGCCAAGAGTTCAGTGAGTAGGCAATGGATAGTTACTAGGAGTGAAAAAAAAAAAAATCAATGTAGTATAACCTCAAGATTCAATCTGAATTCCACTTTGGGAACCTGTTTTGTGGTTTGGAAAGAAATGAATTCAGTATCAGCTGTTCGTGACTTGACAAGATAAAGAGATCTGACAGTTCCGTTCAAAGGATGAAATTTCCGACATTGGAGGGTGGAAATAGTTCAATCTCACTGAAACCTGGATGGGATGCAGCAGCATTGGGAACAGATGTTTCCTCCTGCAATGCCAGATCCTTCTAGTAGTGAGAGGAGTCATGGTAGGAAGCTGTGTTTTAGGGGACAAAGCTTGGGCTTGGAAGTTAAAGCTGGATTTGAATCCAGCATTGCAAATTGTAACCATGGGCACCGCGTGGAACCATTCTGAATCTCACTTTTTTTATCTCTAAAATGGGGATAATGATGTCTGCTTTGCTGGTAAATATTAGCAATAATACTTATGCTGTCTGACATATGCATGTGCTTAGTTGAGAGTAGCAATTTGTTGCTCTTGTTGTTTATTAAGATGGGATCTCGCTATGTTGCTCAGGCTGGTCTCAAACTCCTGGCCTCAAGTGATCCACCCATCCTGGCCTCCCAAAGTGCTGGGATTATAGGCATGAGCCACCATGTCCAGCCAAGCAATTATTCTATACTTTATACCATGGGATTGTTTTGTAGCGAGATAAAGTATAAGATCTTTTTTTTTTATTGTTGCACACCTGAATATTTTTGAATATGATTTACTCAAGAGTGAATAGTGTTATAAAATTCCCACATTCTGCCTGTAATCCCAGCACTTTGGGAGGCTGAGGCAGGTGGATCGCTAGGTTAGGAGTTCCAGACCATCCTAGATAAGATGGTGAAACCCCGTCTCTACTTAAAGTACAAAAAATTAGCCAGGCATGGTGGCACGCGCCTGTAGTCCCAGCTGCTCAGGAGGCTGAGGCAGGAGAATCACTTGAACCAGGGAGGCGGAGATTGCAGTGAGCCAAGATCGCACCACTGCACCCCAGCCTGGGTGACAGAGCAAGACTCTGTCTCAAAAAAAAAAAAAAAATCCCACATTCTTTCACTTAATTAACTTGGTCTTAATATGGAAAACAGTAAGGCTAATGCTAATAGTAATATCTGCCTGTAAATATACACTGCATATTGCTATGAGAACAACTGAGATGAACTATGTGAAAATACTTTGCAAGACATAAAATGTGTTGCAGCGGTATTTTTAGGCTTCTTTTCCCTAGTCTTGAATGTTAATATGCTTAGGAGACTCAACCTTCTGTAACACGTATAGCAAAGGAGATACGCCCTTTCTTACATGCATGCTGAGTAGCAAACCCCAAACCAATATAGGTGATGGACAGGAAAAGGCATTCCTTGTGGGAATTTGTCATATCTGACAAGCAGGCTTTCTTTTCTCATTTGTCTTCTAGTCACTCTAAGTATACAGCTGTTGCACACCATTAAGCAGTGGAGATAAAAATCTTCCATGAGAATAGCTAATAATAATTTGGGTTGCTGATGATGGAGAATGTCATGCAAAAAGCCACAGGAGCAGAGTGGCCACTTCCTTCTCTTTAACCAGCATCGTACAGGTGTGGGGCTTTTATTTTTTAAGGAGTATGGAAGTGGTGGGGATGGGTATCATATATACTTGTTAAAATAAGCCAAATCATACAAAGGTGCATAGGAAAAATAAATATTCTTCCCCTCTCTGTCTTTTGTATTCCCAGCTTTCAGAGGTACACAATGTTGACAGTTTGATGTGAGTTCTTCCAAGTATGAATGCGTTTTTCAGCCATGAACAATATAGTGAAACCCATTAGTGGAATGACTTTGAAAGTCCATTTGAAAGTCCAATCAATATCTGTATCCTTGAGAGATAGAACATCCTGCTCTCAGGCTTTCTGGAGAATCATAAGCAGGTTATCTGGGAGATAAATAAATTCTTGGAAATGGTTTATTAAAATGCATTTTTTATGCTAATGGCAGAGTCCCACTGATACATGCAAATGGAAAATAATTTAGCATCTGATCTTGGAATGGCAGGAAAAATGAGTTGAAGATTCCCTACCCTTTCTTCTGATTTAATCCAAAACTCCTTTTCTAGTTTCTTTTCCATCCACACACAAAATCCTATGTTTGGGAATTTCAAAGAGCATTCTTTCGCGGTGCTATTTCTCCAACTGTAACATTTGTTACACCTGGGGATGTTTAAACATGGATTTTTTTTTTTTCTTTGTTTTGTTTTGTTTTTTGTTTTTGTTTTTTTTGGAGACACTGTCTCACTCTGTTGCCCAGGCTGGAGTGCAGTGGTGAGATCTCAGCTCACTGCAACCTCTGCCTCCCA
>NW_012115904.1:7122-7638 GCF_000951035.1 Colobus angolensis palliatus
ATGCTTGAGGAATTGCCACACTGTCATTCACAATGGTTGAACTAATTTACACTCCCACCAACAGTGTAATAGTGTTCCTATTTCTCCACATCCTCTCCAGCACCTGTTGTTTCCTGACTTTTTAATGATTGCCATTCTAACCGGCGTGAGATGGTATCTCATCGTGGTTTTGATTTGCATTTCTCTGACCAGCGATGATCATTTTTTCACGTTTGTTGGCTGCATAAATGTCTTGAGAAGTATCTGTTCATATCCTTTACCCACTTTATGATGGGGTTGTTTTTTTCTTGTAAACTTAAGTTCTTTGTAGATTCTGGATATTAGCCCTTTGTCAGGTGGATAGATTGTAAAAAGGCTCTCCCATTCTGTAGGTTGTCTGCTCACTCTGACCTTAAGTTCTTTGTAGATTCTGGATATTAGCCAGTTTCTTCTGTGCAGCAGCTCTTTAGTTTAATCAGATCCCATTTGTCAGTTTTGGCTTTTGCTGCTATTGCTTTTGGTGTTTTACCGGCTTCA
>NW_012115905.1:0-578 GCF_000951035.1 Colobus angolensis palliatus
GAGGGGCGGGGACAGCCGCTGAGGGGCAGGTCTGCGACAGCCAGTGGGGGCGGGGCCTAGAGGGGGCGAGGACTGTCCTGTGGGTCCGCATCTGGGACAAGCCGGGCCCAGATGGCAGGCAGGGCTTAGGGCTGCCTAAGGTAAGAGGCGGGGCTGACTTGGAGCGGGCTGGTCTATAGGGTAACCTGGGCCGTTAGGGTCAGAAAGAGGCCAGTCCTCGATGATCAGAGTATAGGGAGGACGTGGGCCCATTCATTGTAGGTAAAGGTCTGTGGAAAAGGCGAATTCGAGGGAAGGGTTGGGGACTGGTAACGAAAAGGGACTAGCCCCAGATGGCAAAATCTGAGGGAGGGGTAGGATCTAGGATCAGCGCAGGAAGAAGTCAGTTGAAAAGGAATGGGCCCGGGCGCGGTGCCTCACGCCTGTAATCCCAGCGCTTTGGAAAGCCGAGGCCGGCGGATCACTTGAGGGCACAGGAGTTTGAGACCAGCCTGGCCAACATGGTGAAACCTCGTCTCTATGAAAAATACAAAAATTAGCCGGGCGTTGTGGCGGGCGTCTGTAATCCCAGCTGCTCG
>NW_012115905.1:8668-9454 GCF_000951035.1 Colobus angolensis palliatus
CAGGCCAGGCGCAGTGGCTCACACTTGTAATCCCAGCACTTTGGGAAGCTGAGGCAGGCAGATCACCTGAGGTCATGAGTTCGAGACCACCCTGGCCAACATGGTGAAACCCCGTCTCTACTAAAAATACAAAAATTAGCCAGGCATGATGGTGGGCACCTGTAATCCCAGCACTTTGGGAGGCCAAGGCGGGCGGATCACCTGAGGTCAGGAGTTCGAGACCAGCCTGGCCAACATAGTGAAACCCCATCTCTACTAAAAATACAAAAAATTAGCTGGGCATGGTGGTGGGCACCTGTAATCCCAGCTACTTGGGAGGCTGAGGCAGGAGAATGGCATGAACCTGGGAGGTGCAGCTTGCAGTGAGCAGAGATTGTGCCACTGCACTCCAGCCTGGGTGACAGAGCAAGCTTCAGTCTCTAAAAAAAGAAAAAAAAAGGTTCCACCTCCTAATTCCCAATACCATCACAATGGCAATTAAATTTCTTTTTTCTGAGACGAAGTCTCGCTCTATTGCCCAGGCTGGAGTGCAGTGGTGTGATCTAGGCTCATTGCAACCTCCACCTCCTGGATTCAAGCTATTCTCCTGCCTCAGCCTCCCGAGCAGCTGGGACCGCAGGTGCCTGCCACCACACCTGGCTAATTTTTGTATTTTTAGTAGAGATGGGGTTTCACCATGTTGGCCAGGCTGGTCTGGAACTCCTGACTTCAAATGATCTGCCTGCTTCGGCCTCCCAAAGTGCTGGGATTCCAGGCATGAGCCACCGCACCCGGCTGGTTCTGTCC
>NW_012115905.1:10029-10789 GCF_000951035.1 Colobus angolensis palliatus
ATTTTTGTAGAGATGGGGTTTCACCATGTTGGGCAGGCTGGTCTCAAACTCCTGACCTCAGGCGATCAGCCCACCTCAGGCTCCCAAGGTGCTGGGATTACAGACATGAGCCGCTGCACCCGGCCGTAAATGTCAATATGAGTTATGCAGCGGACAGACATCCAAATCATAGCTTGCCTGTTTGGGAGCCTGTTTGGGAGCCTGCAATGCTGGTGTGGCTGGAACATAGTGGGCAAGGGGAAGGAAGCTTGTGAAGGGCCTTTAGACCAGGAGCAGGGGTTTGGACTTCATTATTTATTTATTTATTTATTTATTTATTTTGAGACAGAGTCTCACTCTATTGCCCTGGCTGGAGTGCAGTGGCGTGATCTTGACTCATTGCAACCTCAACCTCCCTCCCGGGTTTAAGTGATTCTCCTGCCTCAGTCTCCAAGTAGCTGGGATTACAGGTGCCCACCACCATGCCTGGCTAATTTTTGTATTTTTAGTAGAGACGGGGTTTCACCGTGTTGGCCAGGCTGTTCTGAAACTCCTGACCTCAAGTGATCTGCCCCCCTCAGCCTCCCAAAGTGCTGGGATTACAGGCGTGAACCACCACACCCAGCCTGGACTTGATTCTGAGAGTAGTGGGAAGTTCACCAGAAATAGTATTCCAGTCAGGAAACAGCACGTGCAACAACCCAGAGGGGAGAGAAACTTGGGCAGATGGTGGGACCACAATAGTTCGGAGCAGATGAAGGCCACAGAATTAGGAGTCAGA
>NW_012115906.1:0-656 GCF_000951035.1 Colobus angolensis palliatus
CACTGTACAGAAGCTGTCAAACTACCTTTTAAAGGAATTGTTTCATTTTGTTTTCTGTCCAGCAATGAAGGAAAATTCCTTTTGTTCATTTCCTCCCTAATATTTTTTTATGGGCAATTTCATCCCTGCCCCCAGCCTCTGCCCATTTTAGCTATTGTAGTAAGTATGCAGTGATATCTCATTGTTGTTTTAATTTGCATTTCCCTAATGGTATTTGATGTTGAACATAGTTTCATATATTATTTACCATCTGTATATCTTCTTCAGCAAAGTAGCTGTTCAGATCTTTTGCCCAATTTTTAAAAAATAGAGCTGTTTGCTCAATTTTTTGAGCAAAAATTCAGCTCATTGCTGAATTTTCAGTGTTATTTGTGTATTCTGCAACAAATCTTTATCAGATTAGTGCTTTGCAAATATTTTTTTCACCAATTGTGGCTCCTTTTTTCAATATCTTAACAGTATCTTTCATAGATCAAGAGTTTTACTTAAAAAAAAGTCTAACATCATTGTTTATGGATTGTGTTTTGTTATATATAAAAACGTATCACCAGGCTGGGCGTCGTGGCTCACACCTGTAATCCCAGCACTTTGGAAGGCTGAGGTGGGTGGATCACTTAAGGTCAGGAGTTTGAGACCAGCCTGGCTAACATGGTGAA
>NW_012115906.1:4915-6120 GCF_000951035.1 Colobus angolensis palliatus
AGCCACAAAGTTGGAAAAGGGAAAAAGAAAACGGTCTGGGGGAAAACTATGCACAGGGGGCCACAGGTTTTTTTCCTTTTATCTACTTAATGTAAGCATCCTGAAATGAAAGGTGTTGTCCAGGTTATTTAAATGCGATTGACTGAGTGTATGATACCAGGGCCTGCATGCCTGGATAAATGATGGTCTGACAAGTTTCCCTTTGCTCTCTTTTGGCATATGCCATTGTTCCCACTGCTTATTTGTAAAAATATGGGCTGTTTTTGTTTGGTTTTCTTTTTTTGTTTTTTTGTTTTTTTGAGGGGAAGATATCTCTGTATTAACTTTTAAGGATTATCCTGCTTTATATTCTGATCACTATCTATAGCACATATTTCACAAAGTAGAATTTTCAATTAAAGAAATTCATCTTGTCTAGTTTGTACAACTCAAAGTGATAAAGAACAGACTTTAGGTAATACAAAACAAATGCTGACTTACCAATTCAAGTGTTAAGTGTGTTCCCCAAGTGGACTATTTATTTATTTGCTATATAACTCTGCATTTCTTTCAGATAATACATGTGATATTAAATTTTGGCAGCTGAAGAGTCCATACAAGATGAACTAAATCATGGTTGGTGTAAAATATTGCTTATTTTTCACTGTCTACTTCTCTTCTTCAGGAAGCAAGACCAGTCTCGTCAGATAATGGAATCTGTTCTCCTTTAATTTTTGTTTATGTTGTTTATAAAGGACTCATTTTACTGTTCATTTCTAAGGTGGGCATGCAATCTGGGCCTAGCCAATCAGATCTACGGATGTCAGATCCAAGTTGGGCCAGCTACATCAGCTTAGTGTTAATTGATGTATCTGTAGTGAAAGACGTTTTTGTTCCTTCAAAGATCATAGATGCCAAGAATAATATATTGGCAATACTGAAGCCCAACTTTACTGCTACATGGAAGAGAGCTCTTTTGAGGATGAAGAAAAGGAAAACAAATCAGAGAGAAAGATCAGATCTGCTAAATAACATTCTTCCTTTTATTTTTATTATTACTATTTTTTAAAATTTTTAATTGTAATTTCTGTGGGTATATAGTAAGTGTACATATTTATAGGGTATATGAGGTACTTTGATACAGACATGTAATGTATAATTACCACATAATGATAAATGGGGTATTCATCACCTTAAGTATTCTTCTTTGTGTTACAAATCATCAA
>NW_012115906.1:12485-12871 GCF_000951035.1 Colobus angolensis palliatus
TTATTTTTTGAGGAGTATCTTTATGGCCAATGACTCTTAAATTTTCCCTTTTGAGGCTAGGTGTGCTTCATTGTTTTTATTCTTTTTTTCGTTTGTGTCCTCTGACCATATATTTTCAAATAGCCTGTCTTTAACTCACTAATTCTTTATTCTGCTTGATCAATTCTGCCATTAAGACTCTGATGCATTCTTCTGTATGCCAATTGCATTTTTCAAAAACTCCAGAATTTCTGCTGAAGTCTTTTTAATTATTTAAACCCCTTACTTAAATGTATCTGATAGGATTCTAAATTCCTTCTCTGTGTTATCTTTTCGTTTGTTTGTTTGAGACAGTTTCACTCTGTCGCCAGGCTGGGGTGCAGTGGCACGATCTCAGCTCACTGCAA
>NW_012115907.1:0-1462 GCF_000951035.1 Colobus angolensis palliatus
CACTTTGGGAGGCTGATTCAGGACAGTGGCTTGAGGCCAGGAATTTGAGGTTACAGTAAGCTATGATAGTGCCACTGCACTCTAGCCTGAGTGACAGAGTGAGACCCTGTCTCTTAAGAAAAAAAAAAAATGTTCTTTAACTCAAAAAAAAAAAAATCCTCTGCACTGTGGCCAATGAATAATTTTATGGCAGATGGGTGTTGTGCCCCTCCTTTTACACTAATATATAATTATTACATATTGAACATAATACTGAAGCCCACTGTATTCACCCATTTGGTGAAGTTGAGATTATAGCCCATGTTTCCTGATAGGCTGTGCACACATCTGTTGGTTCTCATCGGCCTGGCATCCCTTAATCCTACTTACCTCTCCTTTCTTCCTTCTCCATTTCAACCATGGGACTCCAGGGAGGTTACCAATCATGTTATTCCCTCCCTTTGGCTACCCAGCCATAAACTGGACCCATCAATTTATTTCTCCATAAAGTTTGAAACTCAAATGAAAGGCTCCTGAAGTCTCATAGATGTGCCCTGAGAACGGACCCAGGGTCTCCTGCTGGTAAGGACCTGGAGCTTCCCAGTTTCCTGTCCTTCCAAAGATCACGACCTCTAGCTCTTCCCTCAGTTCTGGAACTACTCAAGAATCCTCTTTCCAATAAACCCCTTCTTCCCTTAGTCAGAGTCAGTTTCTATTGTGTGTTAGTCAGAGAACTAATATAATCCCAATTCTCTTTTTTTTCTGCCACCATCAATGAACAAAATGGGAAATTTTAAAATTATTTAATTGCAATATACTTATTTATATTTTATTACATTTTGTAAATAAGATTTTCATGGCCGGGTGCAATGGCTGATGCCTGTAATCCCAGCACGTTGGGAGGCCGAGGTGGACAGATCACCTGAGGTCAGGAGTTCGAGACCAGCCTGGCCAGCATGGTGAAACCCTATCTCTACAAAACCATAAAAATTAGCTGGACATAGTGGTGCGCACCTGTAGTCCTAGAAACCTGGGAGGCTGAGGCAGGAGAATCACTTGAACCAGGAGATGGAGGTTGCAGTGAACTGAGATTGTGCCACTGCACTCCTGCCTGGGCAATAAAGTGAGACTGTCTCAAAAACAAAATTGGCTTTTAATTTCCTAAATTGGCTTAGTTGGTCATTGCATGTAAAAACCATAACTGTAGCTACTCAGAAGGCTGAGGCTGGAGTATCCCTTGAGCCCAGGAAGGAGTGGTTGCAGTGAGCCAGGATCGCAACACTGCACTCTGGTTGACAGAGTGAGATCCTGTCTCAAAAAAAAAAAAAAATTGGCCGAGCATGGTAGCTCATGCCTGTAATCCCAGCGCTTTGGGAGGCTGAGGTGGGTGGATCACCTGAGGTAGGGTGTTTGAGACCAGCCTGGCCAACATGGTGAAACCCCATCTCTACTAAAAATACAAAAATTAGCCAGGTGTAGTGGT
>NW_012115907.1:11468-12258 GCF_000951035.1 Colobus angolensis palliatus
AACAGAGCAAGACTCCCTCTCAAAAAAAAAAAAAAAAAAAAGGCCGGGCGCAGTGGCTTATGCCTGTAATCCCAGCACTTCAGGAGGCTGAAGCGGGTGGATCACTCAGGAGTTCGAGACCAGCCTGGCCAGCATGGTGAAACCCGTCTCTACTAAAAAATACAAAACATGACCTGGGTATGGTGGTGCACACCTGTAATCCCAGCTACTTGGGAGGCTAAGGCAGGGGAATAGTTTGAACCTGGGAGGCAGAGGTTGCGGTGAGCCAAGATTGTGCCACTGCACTCCAGCCTGGGCAACAGAATGAGACTCTGTCTCAAAAACAAACAAACAAACAAAATAGTATTATGCTTCTCCCCTGCTCCCATGTACCCATCACTAAGCCTTAATATGTATTGACTGGCCAGGTGCGGTAGCTCACGCCTGTAATCCCCCAGCACTTTGGGAGGCTGAGGCGGGCGGATCACGAGGTCGGGAGATCAAGACCATCCTGGCTAACTCAGTGAAACTCCATCTCTACTAAAAATACAAAAAATTAGCCACGCGTGGTAGCGCGCATCTGTAGTCCCAGCTACTTGGGAGGCTGAGGCAGGAGAATCCCTTGAACCCGGGAGGCAGAGGTTGCCGTGAACAGAGATCATGTCACTGCACTCCAGCACGGCCTGGGAGACAGAGTGAGACTTTGTCTCAAAAAAAAAAAAAAAAAAATTAAACGTAACTTAATTTAAAAAACCATAACTGTGAGTTTTTGAAACATGCATCATTTGAGTACCTATATCCCAGGTTTATT
>NW_012115907.1:17277-17701 GCF_000951035.1 Colobus angolensis palliatus
AAAAAAAAAACCACTTAGCTGGCTGTGGTGGTGCGCACCTGCAATCCCAGCTACTCGGGAGGCTAAGCAGGAGAAACGACAATCTGTTAAACCCAGGAGGCTGAGGTTGTAGTGAGATCATGCCTTTGCACTCCAGCCTGGGTGACAGAGCAAAGCTCTGTCTCAAAAAAAAAAATCTAACAATAAACTTTGCCTTAAGGAGAAATATTTTCCTGAAGAACTAAAATGTAAGACCAAAATCTCTAAACATACTTGAGCAATATTTCCAGGATTTTCTACCTGTTCTCTGATTTTCTCCTTTTCCTTTATCCAGTTTACTGGCTTTTATTTAGTGAATTTTTGGTGTCTGAGGCTAAAAATTGACTTCTCTGGCACCCCTACTAATGATTTCTTTTCTTTTCTTTTCTTTTCTTTTTTTTTTTTT
>NW_012115908.1:0-371 GCF_000951035.1 Colobus angolensis palliatus
AGGTGCTGCTGGGTCTCTGGGCTCTGGGAGCAGCTCTGTCTTTGACCGAAGTCATCAGGACAGCAGCGCCTTCTATCGCGTGTGGACAGTAAGGCCGTGCTGTGCCTTACTTTGGTCACATGATATCACCCCATTAGCAAACACCAGGTTTCAGGCACAGGGAAAGAGAGACCCAGAGAAGAGAAGCTGCCCGAGCCACACTCCTCATCATGACTGTGTGGACCGACCCCGCACCCTGAGCCACACCCCTCATCATGGCCGTGGTGACCATCCCACGCCCCGAGCCACACCCTTCATCATGGCTGTGGTGACCACCCCGCACCCTGAGCCACGTCCCTCATCACGGCCTGTGGACCACCCCGCGCCCTGAG
>NW_012115908.1:5611-6006 GCF_000951035.1 Colobus angolensis palliatus
CGGTTCTGGGCCAGCAGCAGGTTGGCCTCAGCCAGCTTCTCTTGGATGACCTCCTGGTAGACCATGTTCAGCTGCAGGCAGGTCTCCGGGTCTTCGGGGAGGGTTTTATCCTTGGGGTCCTCCTCGTCATTGCTTGCTTCACCCCACCTTTCTTCTTCCTGGTTACGAGTCAGAAATGGCACATGAGGGGATGAGACGTGGATGTTGCCCTGTCCTCGGGAGCCAGTCGCCCATCGCTGGGCCTCTGGGACACCGAGGCAGCTCCAGCATAGCAACACCCCATGTGGCAGCAGGAAGTGACCCTGGTGGGCAGCAGGAGGGCATCTGAGTTGGGAGTGGAGCCTGTTGCTCTCGAGGTGGGCCGTGTGCGCCTTTCCTAATCCACGGCAGGTGGA
>NW_012115908.1:6676-7308 GCF_000951035.1 Colobus angolensis palliatus
CAGCTGCAGGCAGGTCTCCGGGTCTTCAGGGAGGGTTTTATCCTTGGGGTCCTCCTCGTCATTGCTGGCTTCACCCCACCTTTCTTCTTCCTGATTACGAGTCAGAAATGGCACGTGAGGGGATGAGACGTGGATGTTGCCCTGTCCTCGGGAGCCAGTCACCCATCGCTGGGCCTCTGGGACACCGAGGCAGCTCCAGCATAGCAACACCCCATGTGGCAGCAGGAAGTGACCCTGGTGGGCAGCAGGAGGGCGTCTGAGTTGGGAGCGGAGCCTGTTGCTCTCGAGGTGGGCCGTGTGCGCCTTTCCTAATCCACGGCAGGTGGAGCCTCCTGCCTGGAACGCGCCAGGGCTGGGGCTGCTGCGAGGCAGGAGCTTTCCAGGACCACAGGCGTCCTTGTGAACCCTGAACTCTGCCCTGAGCCCCTGTGGTGTGAATCACCAGCAAAGCACGGGGAGCAAGCGTGTGTGGGAGGAAAGTCTCTGCAGAGCCAGGAAGTGGACGTGGTGAAAATGCCCGTCGGGACCCGGTGAGGCGCCCACGGGCTACGGCAGAGTGCGCACCCACAGAAGGCAGACCACACAGCCACGCTAACATGAGGCGACTCAGTACCTACTAACTCGGTGGAAAA
>NW_012115909.1:0-376 GCF_000951035.1 Colobus angolensis palliatus
TAAAGCCTTTGTTTCAGTAGTTTAGAAAGTAGGTTCTATCTGTGGTATTGAAAAACATTCAACAAAAAACAATAACAAACACTTCTCTGCTTGATATTCTGGAGACCAAAACTTGAGACTCTGTGCACTAAGCCCTAAAGAGTCAAGTTTAGCTAAGGTTGATGTAAGTAAAACCTTAGAGATTCACTATTGGCAGCAGCTGGAATTGAGTTCCTGAGGTCCGTCCAAGCTAATTCCAGTATACCAGGAAGAATCCAAAAAGTTTAGTGCAGAGGTTTCCATGTACCTGAGATGGGTTGATTTGCGAAGAAAGGAGACTCAGTTATAGAGAATAAAAAACAAAAGAAAAAGCAAAGATAAAGATGTTATTTATTGA
>NW_012115909.1:5953-6326 GCF_000951035.1 Colobus angolensis palliatus
TTTCTATACAGTTTGTTACCCGCATTCAACGGTAGCCTGAAAATATCAAATGAGAAATTCTAATAATGAAGAGTTTATGAGGGTGGTTTTATTATTTTTAAAAAGTATCTTTTAAACAATTGGTAAGTTTTAAATTATGTGCTATTCTGAGGGGTGTAATAAAATCTCAGATCACCCTGCTTCATCCCACCCAGTGGGGGAATCATCCCCTGGCCCAGCATCTCCGCCATGTATCTGCTCCCTTCCCATGAGTCAGCATCTTCTGGGTCATCCACGGTCACAGGATCTTGGTGCAGATGTTAAATAAAAGAAGGGCTCTTTATTTTACTTCATAATGGCCTCAAAGCACAAGAGTAGTGATGCTGAAAATTCA
>NW_012115909.1:6376-6813 GCF_000951035.1 Colobus angolensis palliatus
GTAGGAATCTCAGACATCATGGCGTCCAGTGATGCTTGGGGTCCAAGGAAATACCATGGGGTCTTTACCTCGCAGAGGATGAATTGACAGCAGTGAGATGAACTGCTGAAAGTCATGGATGTGAGTGCAGGTCCTGGGTCTTCTTGTCCACGCCAGTTCTCATGTTGTGTTCTTCCTTTCCCAGCTAAAGCTTAGTTATGATAGTGTTCCAGAGATAACATTTCAGGATAAATATATGAAGCCATTTCCTGTGCAGTGTGACATAAAAATGTAGGAAAAAGCTCTATTTCCAAATGATCTCCACCCAGGTGACGTATTTTAATTTTCTGAAATTTTCACATTACACTTTTGTGTTTTGAAAATTCGTTTTACAGGCCGGGCGCGGTGGCTCAAGCCTGTAATCCCAGCACTTTGGGAGGCCGAGACGGGCGGATCAC
>NW_012115910.1:0-1286 GCF_000951035.1 Colobus angolensis palliatus
GTTGACTAGCCTGATCTTGAACTCCTGGCCTCAAGCAATCCTCTTGCCTCAGCCTTCCAGAGTGCTGGGATTACAGGTGTGAACCACCACGCCCAGCACACTTATGTTTATAATAATAGATTATTCATAATTATTGTAGACATTTCAACAATTAATAAAAATAATTCTTCTGAATTTCTGGAAAGTTTTTCTTAGGTGTTGAAGAACACCCAAAGCAGGGTAGTTTACAAGTCAGTAGCCTAGTCTCTGTTTACAACTTGCTGATTTGGAACTGTTTTAGGTTGCTGACATAGAAGAGCTTACCCCTCCAGAGCATCTTTCTGATCTTCCACCATTTTCAAGGTGTTTAATAGGAATAATAATAAAGTCTTCGAATGTGGTCAGGTAATCACTTCCTCTTCACTGTCCTGAAACTCTCATCGTGGCTGTCAGCTCTCAGCAGCTTTTGTTCTATTCCTTTTACTCT
Source organism: Colobus angolensis palliatus (assembly GCF_000951035.1). NCBI lineage: Eukaryota > Metazoa > Chordata > Mammalia > Primates > Cercopithecidae > Colobus > Colobus angolensis. The sequence continues at coordinate 467 of NW_012115910.1, forward strand.
CAAGTTTTTCAAAGCTACACTCTGTTCTAGGAGAAAAATGTTTCATATAATTTTCTCTCCATTTTATCAGTAATTAGAAATATTTACATTAAACTTACACAGAGAAAAATTCTAACTTTCTGTAAAGAATATTCGTCTAAACAGTCTCTGGTTAGTTATGCTTCTCATAACTGAAATTCAGTTAAGGGAGAACATAGAATGTTAATGTTTAGTAAAATACTTCTTACCAAGTGTGCTTTCAAAACACTTGACAAGGTTAAGTACCGGTGCCATTTTCGTTGAACACGCAGCTGCTACTCTTTTTCTAGTCCACATGTCAATTGATCAGAATTGCAGAGTTTGCTGTGGTGCATGCAGGGCTGACAGGTTACAGAGGGAATTGCTTTACAGATGTCTGGTACCTGTCGAATTTTAATAACAGATACATTCAGTGAAAACTTTTAAAAGCACCGTCTTTAGCAGCTATGAGTCATCTTTCAACAACATACTAAATCTTTTCTGTGTGCATTGAGGGTATACAGAGTAACCTTTTTCACTCAGCGCAGCTTCCCTGTGCCCAGCAGCATCCTCTAGTTTTAATGTCTCACTGTACAATCTGGCACGCTGTCCATGAAAAGCATGGGGCGAGTTCAGTCAGCTTCCCATGTCTCCTGCAAACTGGGTTTGTGGCTGTGTTTGAACCTTGGTGGTACTTATTTTGCTATAATAGGTTCTATACGATCCAGTAATTTTGATGTTTGTTGATTGTTTTGCAGGTCATTTTTGGATGAATTAAAGGCGTGTGTGGCTTCTGACGATATTGAAGGCATTGTGTGCCTCA
>NW_012115910.1:5951-6327 GCF_000951035.1 Colobus angolensis palliatus
TTCATTTCTGCTGCTTACACCAGGTGGTTAGGAGACTAGGGACTGTAAAGAGAAAAACGTTTCTGTTGGCAAAGACCTTTAGCTTATGTTTAATTTACTTGCTAATTCTGTCTTCAAAAACAAAACAAAATTGTCATTTGCAAAATTCTGCTGTAGAAAAGTGAGGGCATACAAACGTATTTTATATGGTTTTAAAATCAGACATTATTTTTGGTGGTTGCTGCATTATTGAAACCATGGGCATTTCCCAAGGATAGATACCTCACGGACAAATACCTACGTGGTGATGGGCGGTCCCTCCAGAGCCTCTGAATGTGTGTAATTTCCCCCTTGCTGGACAGCCCATTGCTGTGCAGAGCCTGCAGGCTACCAGTGT
>NW_012115910.1:7510-12993 GCF_000951035.1 Colobus angolensis palliatus
GGCACGCTTCTGTAATCCCAGCTACTCTGGAAGCTGAAGAGCTTAGTTAGCCTGGCTAGAGGTTTATCGATTTTTATTGATATTTTCAGAGAACTGGCTTTTGGTTTTGTTTATTTTTTTCTGTTGATTTCTTATTTTCAAGTATATTGATTTATGCTCTAGGTTTTACTGTTTCTGTTTTACTTACTTAGGATTTAATGTGCTCTTCTTTTTCTATTTTCCTAAGGTGGAAGTTTAGATGATTCACTTTAGATTTTTCTTCTTTTCTAATATGTACTTTCAATGCTATAAATTTTCCTCTAAGCACTGCTTCAACCCACATTTAAATTTTTTTTTTCTATTTCTCTTTTTGTCCTTTTTCTTCCCATCAGTTTTTGTTTTGTTTTGTTTTATTGTTTTGAGGTGGAGTCTTGCTCTGTCATCCAGGCTGGAGTGTAGTGGCACGATCACAGCTTTAACCTCCCAGGCTCAAGCGGTCCTCCCATCTCAGCCTCCCAAGTAGCTAGAACTACAGAAGCGTGCCACCATGTACGGCTAATGAAAAAAAAATTTTTGCAGAGGTGGGGTCTCACTATGTTTGCCCAAGCTGTTCTTGAACTCCTGGGCTCAAACAATCCTCCTGTGGCCTAAAGTTCTGAGATTACCAGTGTGAGCCACCATGTTTGGCCTTTCTATCATTCTTGCTTTCATTTTATTCATCCCACAAATTTTTGATAAACTGTGCTGTCATTTTTATTTAGTTCAAAATATTTTTAAATTTCTCTTGTGATTTCCTCTTTGATCTATTTAGTTGCGTTGTTTTAATCTCCAAGTGTTTGGGGATTTTTCCAGCTTTCTGTTACTGATTTCTGTTTTAATTTCATTGTAGCCTGAGAGCAGACATTGTATTATTTCTATTCTTTTAAATGTGTGGAGGTATGTCTTATGGCTTAGAATGTGTTCTGTCTTGGTGAGTGTTCCATGTGAGCATTAGGAGAATGTGTATTCTACTGTTGTTGGATGAAGTAGTCTGTAGATGTCCATTATATCCAATTGACAATGTTGTTGGGTTGAACTGTGTCCTTCCTAATTTTCTACCTGTTGGATCTGACAGAGGGTGTTATAGTCTGCAGCTATAATAATTGACTTCTCTGTTGCTCTTTGCAGTTCTGTCAGTTTTTGCGTCACATAGTTTGATGCTCTGTTATTGGGTCCACACATTGATGATTGTTACTGTCTTTTCATTATGTAACGCTCTTCTTTATCTCTGATAATTCTTCTTACTGTGAATTCTGCTTTGCCTGAAATTAATACTACTACTCCTGCTTTGTTTTGATTAGAGTAAGCATGGTATATCTTTTTCCATTCATTTCCTTTTTTTTCAAGATATGAAGACTCGCTATGTTGGCCAGGCTGGGCTCTAACTCCTGGGCTCAATCTGTCCTTCTGCCTCAGTCTCCCAACTGGCTAGGACTGCAGGCACACACCACCAGACCCAGCTAATTTAATTTTAATCTATATGTGTCTTTATTTTTAAAGTTTTTTTTTAATAGACAGTATATAAATGGGTCATGTTTTTTCATCTTCTCTGACAATCTGTCTTAAAATTGGTGCATATATACCATATTCAAAGTGATTAATGATATAGTTGGATTAATATCCACTAGATTTGTTATTGTCTTCTATTTGCTCCCCTTGTTGTTTGTTCCTGTCTCTGTCTTCCACTCCTTTTTTGTCTTTTGTGGTTTTAACTGAACATTTTATGATGCCATTGTCTTTACTAGCTTACTTTTTTTTTTTTTTTAACCTTTCTTAGTGGTTGCTCTAGAGTTGGAATTTTTATTTGTTTTTATCTTTCTTAGTGGTTGCTTTAGAGTTGGAGTTTTTCATTTATAACTAATCCATGTTTGCTTTCAGATGACACTATACCACTTTGCAGGTAGGGTGAGTACCCTATAATAACAAAATAATCCTAATCCTTGCCTCTCGTTCCTTGTATTGTTGCTGTCATTCATTTTGCTTAGGTATAAGCAGACAAGCATATATAATTGAATATATTGTTGCTATTATTATTTCGAACAAACTACATCTTAGGTCATTTAAGAATAAGAAAAATAAAAGTATTTACCTTCACTTACTCCTTCTTTGATGCTTTTCCTTTCTTTGTGTTGATCCAAATATCCTGACACCTATATTCTTTTCCTTCCCTCCAAAGAACTTCTTTTAATGCTTCTTTCAAGGCATGTCTACTGGCAACGAATTCCCTTAATTTTGGTTTGTCAGGGAGTCTTTTATTTCTTCTTTATTTCTTTGCAGGGATAATGTTGTGTAGTTTATAATTCCAGTTGGTGAATTTTTTTCTCTCTGTACTTTATTTAACTTATTATTATTTTTTGAGACAGAGTCTTGCTCCGTTGCCTAGGGTGAAACGCAGTGGTGTGATCTCAGCTCACTGCAACCTCCACCTCCTAGGTTCAAACGATTCTTGTGCCTCAGCCTGCCGAGTAGCTGGTATTACAGGCATGTCGCCACCACACCCAGCTAATTTTTGTACTTTTTAGTGGAGACAGTTTGCCCAGGCTGGTCTCACATTCTTGATCTCAAGTGATCTACTCGCCTCAGCCTCCCAAATTGCTGGGATTACAGGGGTGAACCCCCGCACCCGGCCACTCTGTACTTTAAACATTTTCCTATACTCTCTTCTTGGCTTGTGTGGTATCTGAGAAATAGGATATAATTCTTTTTTGTTCCTCAGTAGATAAGGTGTATTTTTCCCTGTCTGGTGTCTTTCAGTACTTTTTCATTGATTTTCTGTAGGTTTAATATGATATGCCTAGGGGTCATTTTCTTTCTTTCTTTCTTTCTTTCTTTCTTTTTTTTTTTTTTTTAGCATTTATTCTATTCAGTATTCTCTGAGCTTCCTGGATAAATTCTCAGTTATTATTGTCTCAAATATTTCTTCTCTTCCTTTCTCCCTTCTGAAATTCTTATTATACATGTTAACACCTTTTACAGTTGTCTCACAGTTCTTGGATATTTCGTTCTATCAAAACAGCCTCATTTTTGAATTTTGTTTGCTAACATTTTATTTGAGAATGTTTGCATTAGGTTTCAGATAAGATTCTATGGCTGTTGGTTGTTTTGTAGTTTTGGTTTTGGTTTTTAGGAGGACCTCTACCAGTTTCGCTTTCAGTGTTAGTTGCTCTCAGCATTAGAAGGTAACTTTTCCCCTTTCAGTGTTGTGGAAGCCGTTTAAATCACATCCGATGCTGTGGAACAACATGTCCCCAGAATTCTGGGATGACTTTTCCCTATTTCTTTTATGTTATTAGTCAGGCCTGATTTTCTATTATTGCCTGAATAAATTTTGGTAATTTACAATTTCTTGCATTGATCTAGATTTTTAAATTTATTAACAAAATGGCTTGTGATTTTTCATTCATTGTTTATTAATTTTAATGGAATAGAATTTACTCGTTGAGATATACATATAGAAAAGAATGTAAATAATACGTGTACCACTGAATTAATTGTCATAAAACGCAGTCACAGGCCAGGTGCGGTGGCTTACGTCTATAATCCCAGCACTTTGAGAGGCCAAGGCGGGTGAATTGCTTGAGTCTAGGAGTTCGCAACCAGCCTGGGCAATGTGGCGAAACCTTGTCTCTACAAAAAATACAGAAATTAGCTGGGCATGGTGGCATGCGCCTGTGGTCCCAGCTACTCAAGAGACTGAGGTGGGAGGATCACTTGAGCCCAGGAGGTTGAGGCTGCAGTGAACTGAGATTACGTCACTGCATTCCAGCCTGAGTGACAGAGTGAGATCCTGTCTTAAAAAAAAAAAAAAAATGCAGTCACTACCTAAATCAAAGAATACACCTCCTGAACATGGCCCCTCTCTCCCTGTTTGAAGGTATCAACCCACCCCAACACCTCAGTCTAATTTTGGGTATTGTCCAGATGAAGACCAAAGTGTGTGTGGTTTTATACTTGATTATGATGTTTATGTTTACTGTGGCTTTTAATACCATTTCTTTTTTGTCTTTTTTTATTGTACATTTGAGACTGGCTCTGTGGCTCACACACAGCATTTGTGAGTGCTTGTGCATAGGAGTGTGTGTTTTAGAGAGGTGGAGTGCCACCTGATCAATTGACATTTGTTAATTGTGTTACCCCAACTTTTCTATGTATTTACTGATTTTTTGTTACTTATTCTACAGAGACTTGGGTTAAATTTCTCATTATGCTTGTGGATTTGTCCAAGTATCCTATTTAGGACTGCTTTTGCATTATATATTTTATGGTCCTGTTATTAGGTGCATATAAGTTTAGAACTGCTATATGTTCTTGATTAATGGACCTTTTTATTTTAATAAAGGGTCTGTCTTTAGTCCACTTTGTCAGGTACTGAGATAACAATGTTGGCTGGGCATGGTGGCTTGCGTCTGTAATCCCAACACTGGGAGGCTAAGGTGGGCAGATGGCTTGAGCTCAGGGGTTCAAGACCAGTTTGAGCAACACAGCAAGACCTCATCTCTACAAAAATTACAAATATTTGACAGGTGTGGTGGCATGTGCCTATAGTCCCAGCTACATGGGCAGCTGAGGTGGGAGGATCGCTTGAGGTGGAGGTTGCAGTGAGTTGAGATTGCGCCACTGCACTCCAGTCTTGGCAACAGAGCAAGACTTGTCTCAAAAACAATGTTTTTCTGTGTGTTTGTCAGGTTCCAGGAGGAGACCAAAACCATGCAGTGATTCAGATAGGGAAAGCTCAGTGTCAGGGATTTTTTTTTTTGTTTTTGAGACAGAGTCTCCCTCCGTTATCCAGGCTGTAGTGCAGTGGAGTGATCTTGGCTCACTGCAAGCTTTGCCTCCCAGCTTCAAGTAATTCTTGTGCGTCAGCCTCCTGAGTAGCTGGGATTACAGGCATGCGACACCATGCCCGGCTAATTTTTGTATTTTTAGTAGAGACAGAGTTTCACCATGTTGGCCAGGCTGGTCTTGAACTCCTGACCTCAAGTGATCTGCCCGCCTCGGCCTCCCAAAGTGCTGGGATTATAGGGGTGAGCCACCGTGCCCGGCTGAGTGTCAGGGATTTTTATAGGGAGTTGGCATGATGGGTTATTGGCTAGTGAGAGTTAAAGAGAACTCTAGAGAATACTGGAGTAGCAGATGAAGAGAACACCTCCAACCCTAGGTGAGCGCCCTCAAGGAAGGAGCCCCCACCCCCGAGGGAGACCTGGCTTCCTACATGGAGGAAATGGCTAGCAGCCTTCTGTGGGACCTGAGGACATCCACTCATGTGGGTGGGTGGCGGGCTGGGGGGATGTGGAGCTGCCCCAGGGAAGGTGCTGGGGGAGCTGCTGGAGCCAGAGCTGGAGAGCCTACTCTCGAGGACTGCGGGCTCCTGTGTATGGCTCGGATCAGGTGGGGGCTTGTGGGCATAGTTGTCTGGCGTGCTACTTGTGCTGTCAGAGTCCTCTGGAGAAAGGGGGGCCTTACAG
>NW_012115910.1:13522-16317 GCF_000951035.1 Colobus angolensis palliatus
GAGAAACCCAACAAACTATTGGTCTTAGGAGCTTGTTTTTAGGGCAGTGGTCTGATTTGGGGATGACAGAGGAGCACTTGTGCATTTCAGAAAATAAGTGGCAATGTAAATGGTTCATTAGACTCAAAGATTAAACAAGATGACCAGAATTACCAACTGTAAGAATGTTAAATTGTTTTCACAGGATGTAGTAACAACCTCAAAAGTCCAAGCATTTTTCTTTATTAGAAATAGTGTTGGCCAGGCACAGTGGCTTATGCCTGTAATCCCAGCACTTTGGGAGGCTGAGGTGGGCGGATCACTTGAGGTCGGGAGTTCAAGACCAGCCTGACCAACCTGGAGAAACCCTGTCTCTACTAAAAATATAAAAATTAGCTGGGTATGGTGGCACATGCCTGTAATCTCAGCTACTTGGGAGGCTGAGGCAGGACAATCACTTGAACCCGGGAGGCAGAGGTTGCGGTGAGCTGAGATGGAGTCATTGCACTCCAGCCTGGGCAATAAGAGTGGAACTCCGTCTCAAAAAAAAAAGAAAAGAAATAATGTTGCCAAGCAAGGCTTATTTGGATATAGAATAGTGTACACTATTCTGAAGATGAAAGGGAAGAGGAATGTTGGTTTCTCATTAGGAATGCCTTCCATTTCCACTTATACTTAGTTTCAGGCTAACTACTTGAATTGTGTTAGTTACATTGAGAGAAGAGAAGACCTGAGAAATTCAGAACTTACAGTGTGGAAAAGGACATGAACAGAACCTGGAGATGGAGTGTTTTGTTTCTCCGTTATTTCTTCACCTGCATGCCATCCTCTCTACTAAGCTGATACACAGATGAAAAAAAGAGCTCCTCCCTTTAAGAAGGAAACATCCTAGAAAATAAATAGGTTGGGACTGTGAAATATTGGCCTCTTACCTAAATATGCAAGAAGCAAACTATAGAGAAACCAGTGTCTAAAAAAATCAATCTGACAAATTGATGAAACAAGAAAAATCAATCTAATGGAAGATAAACAATTCAGATTTATGACTGTATTTTAAAATATTATTGATTTAATGTTGCACTAGACACATTAAAGCAAGTAAACAGCTTTAAGAGTCTGGGAACCCGTTGCTCCAATTAATATTTTAGGCAGTGGAGCTTGATTTAAAAGTGCACATTTCCTTAACAACTAATCTAGTTTTCAGGGTTAGTATTCTGTTGACTGGTCTGTTGGGTGCTAAATAAAAATCGGCATCTCATTGCATTTTCATTGCCTCATCCCATATAGCATCCTGTAAACTGGACATTTTCCGAGGAGAAACAATGTGCATTTGCCAGTGCACTGGTGCATTTAAATGTCAAGTATGTTGAGTTTATTGCTTTCATAAATAGTATCAAGATAGTAATAAATTTGTAATTTGAAATAAATTACAAATATAAATAATACATTTCTTAAGGTTTGTGTTACCTCATGAATTTTCCCCACTAATCATATTACAAGCAAATTACTTGCTGATATTAATTGTGCCTGTACTTGCAGGCAACTTTAATAGTGCAGTAAGGTAAGTGCCCACATTAAACCTTGAAGGAAAAGAGCACTCCCTGAAAAAGTGGCCTCACTTTTGTTATCAGGTATTGATAAATGAATACCAGTTCATTTTATTCTGCTTTAATTTTAACAGTCCTTTTTTTTAAACGAATTTGGGGCTGGATGCATTTTATAGCTTATTTAATGGTATGCTTCTATCATCCATACCCAGTGAACTTGGTATGGGTAGTTTAAGACTATTTATATATAAAACCACCCTTTAATAAATACATACATTGTCCTTTTATCTTGCTGTTTTTCTCAGAAAATTGATTCTGCCTGTGTTTCTTGTGGCTGTGATCACCAGCATGTGACCATGACCTGACATAGATGGAAGGAAAGGTGGAAAAGTTTTGAGTCCTCGAATTTGACACATTTGACAGACGTTAGTGCTGAGGGGACTTGCACATCGTCTGGTCTGCGTGTCTTGTTACACACAGCAGGAGAAACCTGGCCCAGGGAGCTTTTTGTCTAAGCTTTTGTCACTGTCCCTTCCAACTTTAAAATTCCTTCATTTTGTTCTTTAGTAGGTCTTATTTCTCTGGTCTACATAGTGTGTTCAGTTCTTCAGGTAACAGAAGAATGAGAACATTTGAAGTATAGTGGAATATCTTTTTAGTGTTGCAGTAGTGTACCAGTAGCAGGAGAAAAATGACCTTGGTTTAAACCCAAACTGCCCTTCCCAGCTGAGTAGTCACGGGCAGTTTGCTTTACCACTTCTGCCTCAGTTAGCTTGTCTATTAAAGGAGAACGATAAAGAGTCATTCTTGTTGCCAGTCTAGACTTAGGTCAGTGTGAGTAGCTATTTACTACCTGGTAAATGAGAACACTTGGCCTTCCGTATCCATGGGTTCCACGTTCGGAAATTCAGCCAACCATAGTTTGACAATATTTGGGACAAAAATGGATGGTTGTGCCTGTACTGAATATGAACAGACTTTTCCTTGTCATTATTCCCTAATATAGCATAACAATATTGTATAAACAATATAGTATATAGTATAACAACTATTAGTATAGTATAAGAATATAGACAATATAGTATATAGACAATATAGTATAACAATTATTACCGGGGGCGGAGCAAGATGGCCGAATAGGAACAGCTCCAGTCTCCAACTCCCAGCGCGAAGGACACAGAAGACCAGTGATTTCTGCATTTTCAACTGAGGTACTGGGGTCATCTCACTAGTGAGTGCTGGACAATCGGTGCTGGTCAGCTGTTGCAG
>NW_012115910.1:21115-26181 GCF_000951035.1 Colobus angolensis palliatus
AACAATTATTACCATAGCATTTACCTTGTATTAGGTATTGTAAGTAGTCTAGAGATTATTTAAAGCTTACAGGAGGATGTGGGTAGACTATATGCAAACAGTACACCAGGGACTTGAGCATCTGTGGATTTTAGTATCTGGGGGGTCCTGGAACACATCTCCCACAGATAGTGAGGATTAACTGTACTTTTAACTTAACATTTTTCTCTAAAGTATTTTTAAATTCATGCTCACTTAAGGAGACAATATTATTTTTGAGTAATTAAAAATTAATTTTAGGCCAGGTATGGTGTCTGTAATCCCAACACTTTGGGAGGCTGAGGCAGGCAGATTGCTTGAGCTGAGTTCAAGACCAGACTGGGTAACATGGTGAAACCCCATCTTTGCAAAAAAATCAGCTGGGTGTGGTGGTGTGCACCATAGTCCCAGCTGCTTGGGAGGGTGAGCTGGGAGGATTGCTTGAGCCCGAGAGGTCAAGGCTGCGGTGAGCCATGATCTCACTGCTGCACTTCAGCCTGGGTGACAGAGCACGACCCTCTCTCAAAAAAACAAAAAAAAATTAATTTTAGATTTTGGAGGGTTCATGACTTCCTGGGCCCTGTTCCTCTCTGTCTGGACTCTGGCTACACTGCTGCTGAGCCAAGCAGTTGCTGAGCTGACAGGTGAGCAGAATCTGGGCTGTGGACAGAGAGCACTTTCTTCTCCTGGGGGACTCAGGGAATGGGCAGGAGACCCTGAGGCAGTAGGTCTAGAAGAAGCCCAGCAAGGCTGGGAGAGTGAAGGAGCTATGGGGCACCCAGAGTCTCCTGTGTCACTGTGTGGTGGCCTCCACATAGCTGTGCCCTCGCCCCTAGTTCAACACAGGCAGAAATAACCACACAGAGGGTGGCCCAGGCACTTCCAGAGTGATAGTTGTGGGAGAGTAATAAGAGTCTTTGAAGAAGAGTCGACTGTAACCCCAAAAGGACAGTCTAGAGCTAATGTGTCACAGACACACTGCTGTTGATAGTCAAATTCCAGAAAGGTCAATTTGGAGAGATGTCTCAGAACATAGAACCTAAGTACTCATGAGGAGAGGTCACGAGGATGGTGACCTCTCCTCATGAGAGGGGGAAAAGGCCTGAGTGACCTAGTATCAAGGAGAAACAGTGATTCAACAGTGATAGGAAAAAATTCCCCAGGGCTAAAGAAAGATATACAGATTCCCTTTTTTCTTTCACTAAATTCTGGATTGATGGAAAAAAATCACAGTTAAATAATTATGGATAAAATTCCTAAATTCCAGGAATAAAGAGAAAATCTTAAAATTTTTCTAGATTCATGCAGGCCAATACAGTGGCTGCTGAACACCTGAAACCTGGTGAGTCTAAGCTGAGTGTGGCCCTCACAGAAAGTGCATGCAGGTTTTGAAGACAGTATGGAAAAGAGAATGTGAACTATGTCACAAGTAATTTGATATGGATTGCAAGTTGAAGCATTTTGGATATATTGGGTTAAATAAAATATATTAAGATGAATTTTGCTTAAAAAAATAAGTAAAAACAAGGTCTTGATCCATTGTACTCTTTGATCTCTTTCAATGTGATTACTGGAAAATGTAAAATGACCCATGTGACTCGCATTGACATTACAGGGCGCTGTGGTAGACAGCAGTCTGTCTCCCAAGGGGAAGACCAGGTAGACGTGAGTCTCACTTGCAGTGCTGGACACAGGAAGACAATAGGATTGTAAGAGTTTTAAATCTCGCTGAGATATCATTTAGAGTGGAGAGTAGATATATTCGTGTCTAGGAGGAATTCAGAGATGAGCTTTTCTGTATTCCTTCTCTGAGGAGACTACTTTGGAGTGCACTGTAATCAAACAAGCATGCATTGGAACCAAGTAGAAGTTGTGGGACAATAAAAAAGGGAAGTCATGGTGAGCCACACACTTTGTAAATACGTGTATTTAAAGGAACAGTGATACGCTACCTGTCTAATAGTGATTCTTAAAATAGACACACTGCCAGGGAAGTGAGGACAACGTCTGGCAGGGAAAGTACTCAGTGATCTCAGCCAAAGCCGCGGCCTAGGTGGGGGTGGGGAGGACATGAGGAGAAAGAGTCTCGCCTTGAGGGACAGGGATACAGGGGAGTGGGAAAGTGAGGTTTTTCTAAAGGCCTCAGGTTATTAGAGGCAGTAGGTACATGTCATGGTAGTAGAGTGTCTTGGTAGGTCACATAGTTTTTATCTTGTTTTCTTGCGTAATAGAGAAATAGGCTCAGAACTGTGGGTGCTGGAAAGGAAGAGCCTATGTCCTCTTTGCTCACCAGCATGGCACACTGCCCAGTGCGCACATTTCATTGCCTGGCAATGCTTGGTGTCCACCATCAGCCCAAGCCTGTGGTCCAGTGCCGTGTGTCCTGACTCCTGTGGGGATTCTGACTCCATTTTATATCAGAGAAACAATTAATGAAACATTTATAGATTATTTCAACTTTGTTTTTAAATGCATCTGGCTGCAAACCATATTTAGATTATAGTTGTGAAAACGTACATTTGGATAATTTGGTCACTTTTTTTCTGTAGCTAAATATTTCTTTATTTGAGTTTCAGATTTCTCTATGAATCATCATCAAGAACTCTGGGAGAACTTTTGAATTCATAACCAAGCCAACATCTCCAGACATGTAAAATAGGGAAAAGGGATTCCAAATGAAATACCTGTGTATTTTCCTATTGTTTTTAATGTTAATAACCCACATAATAGCAAAAGGGTGGGATTTTTTTGTGGGAGTGTGGGAAGGTGGAGGTTATGGAGTAGAGAACTCAAAACTTCTTCAATTTTTGCTAGTGCCTGCGTAAATAATATATTTAATATGAAGGACTCCAGGTATGAATGGTGTGGAAATCCATGATTCGAAGAAAAAACACTTTTCTAGCAAACCTGGTTGTTTTTAAAATGACTTTTATATATGTAATATTGCTTGGAAACTATGAGTAATAAAGCAATGACAACATCCATTTGTTTATTTGAAAGTATTAGGGGCTGGGCGCGGTGGCACACACCTGTAATCCCAGCACTTTGGGAGGCTGAGGCAGGCGGATCACTTGAGGTCAGGAGTTCAAGACCAGCCTAGACAACACGGTGAAACACCGTCTCTACTAAAACTACAAAATTAGCTAGATGTGGTGGTGAATGCCTGTAATCCCAGCTACTCAGGAAGCAGAGGTTGCAGTGAGCTGACATCGCGTCACTGCACTCCAGCCTGGGCGACAAAGCAAGACTCTGTCTCCGAAAAAAAAAAAGAAAAGAAAATATTAAAACCCACCTTTATGGCCAGGAGTGAGGTGCGGTGTCCCAGGGAGGGACTCCCAGCATGCTCCCTGAGTGGAGAGCCCGGGGCAGGGCCCCCAGCAGTCTCTGTGTCCAGCCTTCATGTTGCCTGTGTGGGGTATTGAGATGGGTCCTATGGCTGTGAACGTGAGTAGCACAGACACCAAGTAGCTTCGCCTAAAGGCAAACCACGGTTACTCGGGTCTTTTCTTTCTGAGAGCTGTTCTGGTAGCAGTGGTGCTGACAGCCTCCTATGCTGCCCTGACCTCTCGCCCACCTTGTGGATGCCAATTCTTTCATGGCCCTGTGCTCCTGGCCCTCTCAGTCAAAGATTCTGTGTCACGGTTGATCCTGTGGGCCCTCGTGGACCACCTCATAGTTGGTTGGAAATTAGTGCAGCTTAAATTTCATGCTTGTTCTGTCCTCAGCCCCTGAGCAAAGAAGTAAAGAAGTGCCAGTGTCTCTGTGCCTGTATTTCTCTAAGACGGTACAAGAAGTGGACAACTTGCTGTAGTTATGAGCATTCGGGGTGAGGTTTTGCCAAGGGATCTGAGAAATGGAAGGTGGGGAGTGGAATAATACTACAGCTTAATTCGGATAATTTTGAAAATGACTTTCTAGACATCTTGGCTGACTAAACCATATTCTGAATTAGTGAATGACATTGATAACGGAAATACAGTTCTATCAGTGTTGATAAAGTCATCTATTTGGAAGAATTTGTGCAAATTTAAGACGGGCGATTGAGTATGTGAGGGAGAGATTGCTGGTCTCTCCCCTGTTATTCATTCTCCTCTTTTTCCACACAAATCCTATCTCTGATTTTGTCACTGGGTACATGCCCTTCCAGAATAAAGACCGCGTTCATCAGCATTGCTTGCACCTACATGTGAGCATCTGTCCAGGTGCTTCCAATAAGATAATAGTGAAGTTGTCATGGGCACCGTAAAAGTTACCTGTGTATCTTTACCTTTCCTACATTCTGCCTGGAATGGGTTGTGATGGGTGGAGCTCTCACTGCCTTGTTGGACTGTGAGGATCTGTGGTTTTGAGCTACATTCCTGAGCCTACATTGTTTAACCCCCAGTGTATTTGGGAGAACTAGAGAGCCAGTCTTGACAGTTGAAAGCCGTAACTCTCAGCTAGTCTGAGGATGAATCCCTGTGATTGCCACCAGGCACTTGACATTTTAATTAGCATTTCTGCTCAGAATTCGCCTGCAGTGTTCCAACACCAATGTCACTTCTGCACCCAGCTAGAGAGGTAGGGAGACACCATTTTAAAAAATTAAAATAGGGCCGGGTGGCCCCACCCCTGCTGTGGCACTCACTCCTCAGCCAAAGACTGGCAGAATCCTGGCTGCATGGCCGGGAAGGCAAATACCACTTTAAACATTTAAATATTCCCTTTGTCAGGAGACATTCTTCATGACTCACCAAGACTCCAGGGGAGAGATCCCAGAACAAAAAAATAAATAGATGTTGGGTGGCCAAAGACAGCAATAATTGTCATTTAAATTATTCTGATTGTCTAGATCAGTGGTTTTCAGCTTTAATATACATCACAAACTTCTGAAGTTTGTTACTGCTGCTGGGACCTGGCCCCACACTGTCACAGTCTTGAGATTCATCCGCACTGTGGTGGCTTAGCCATTTACCTACTGAGGGCCATTTGGCTGTTTATCCATTCACCTGTTGATGGTCGTTTGGCTATTTACCCATTCACCTATTGATTCCCCTTTGGCTGTTTAT
>NW_012115910.1:31021-56265 GCF_000951035.1 Colobus angolensis palliatus
CACCTGTAATCCCAGCACTTTGGGAGGCTGAGGCAGGCGGATCACTTGAGGTCAGGAGTTCAAGACCAGCCTAGACAACATAGTGAAACGCCATCTCTACTAAAAATACAAAATTAGCTAGGTGTGGTGGTGAATGCCTATAATCCCAGCTACTCAGGAAGCAGAGGTTGCAGTGAGCTGACATCGCGTCACTGCACTCCAGCCTGGGAGACAAAGCAAGACTCTGTCTCAAAAAAAAAAAGAAAAGAAAATATTAAAGCCCACCTTTATGGCCAGGAGTGAGGTGTGGTGTCCCAGGGAGGAACTCCCAGCATGCTCCCTGAGTGGAGAGCACGGGGCAGGGCCCACAGCAGTCTCTGTGTCCAACCTTCATGTTGCCTGTGTGGGGTATTGAGATGGGTCCTGTGGCTGTGAACGTGAGCAGCACAGACACCAAGTAGCTTAGCCTAAAGGCAAACCACGGTTACTCGGGTCTTTTCTTTCTGAGAGCTGTTCTGGTAACAGTGGTGCTGACAGCCTCCTATGCTGCCCTGACCTCTCGCCCACCTTGTGGATGCCAATTCTTTCATGGCCCCATGCTCCTGGCCCTCTCAGTCAAAGATTCGGTGTCACGGTTGATCCTGTGGGCCCTCGTGGACCACCTCATAGTTGGTTGGAAATTAGTGCAGCTTAAATTTCATGCTTGTTCTGTCCTCAGCCCCTGAGCAAAAAAGTAAAGAAATGCCAGTGTTTCTGTGCCTGTATTTCTCTAAGACGGTACAAGAAGTGGACGACTTACTGTAGTTATGAGCATTCAGGGTAAGGTTTTGCCAAGGGATCTGAGAAATGGAAGGAAGGTGGGGAGTGGAATAATACTACAGCTTAATTCGGATAATTTTGAAAATGACTTTCTAGACATCTTGGCTGACTAAACCATATTCTGAATTAGTGAATGACTGATAACAGAAATACAGTTCTATCAGTGTTGATAAAGTCATTTATTTGGAAGAATTTGTGCAAATTTAAGACTGGCGATTGAGTATGTGAGGGAGAGATTGCTGGTCTCTCCCCTGTTATTCATTCTCCTCTTTTTCCACAGAAATCCTATCTCTGATTTTGTCACTGGGTACATGCCCTTCCAGAATAAAGACCGCATTCACCAGCATTGCTTGCACCTACATGTGGGCATGTGTCCAGGTGCTTCCAGTAAGATAATAGTGAAGTTGTCATGGGTACCCTAAAAGTTACCTGTGTATCTTTACCTTTCCTACGTTCTGCCTGGAATGGGTTGTGATGGGTGGAGCTCTCACTGCCTTGATGGACTGTGAGGATCTACAGTTTTGAGCTACATTCCTGAGCCTACATTGTTTAAGCCCCCAGTGTATTTGGGAGAACTAGAGAGCCAGTCTTGACAGTTGAAAGCCATAACTCTCAGCTAGTCTGAGGATGAATCCCTGTGATTGCCACCAGGCACTTGACATTTTAATTACCACTTCTGCTCTCAGAATTCGCCTGCAGTGTTCCAACACCAATGTCACTTCTGCACCCAGCTAGAGAGGTAGGGAGACACCATTTTAAAAAATTAAAATAGGGCCAGGTGGCCCCACCCCTGCTGTGGCACTCACTCCTCAGCCAAAGACTGGCAGAATCCTGGCCGCATGGCCAGGAAGGCAAATACCACTTTAAACATTTAAATATTCCCTGCATCAGGAGACATTCTTCACCACTCACCAAAACTCAAGGGGAGAGATCCCAGAACAAAAAAATAAATAGATGTTGGGTGGCCAAAGACAGCAATAATTGTCATTTAAATTATTCTGATTGTCTAGATCAGTGGTCTTCAGCTTTAATATGCATCACAAACTTCTGAAGTTTGTTACGGCTGCTGGGACCTGGCCCCACACTGTCACAGTCTTGAGATTCATCCGTGCTGTGGTGACTTAGCCATTTACCTATTGAGGGTCATTTGGCTGTTTATCCATTCACCTGTTGATGGTTGTTTGGCTATTTACCCATTCACCTATTGATTCCCCTTCGGCTGTTTATCCCTATTGATGGTCGTTTGGCTATTGCAGATAAAGTTTCTGGGAACCTTCGTGTATACAAGTCTGTGTGGGCTTGTTTCACTGGGTCAGTTCCTTGGAGTGGAAGTTCTGGTTAATATGTTAAATCTACATTTAACTTTTTAACAAATGTCACAAACTATTTTCCATAGTTGTAACATTTTATATTCCCATCAGTTCCTCCACATCCTCCCTTACAATGGTTATGTCAGTGTTTCTATCTTCATTCTGTTGGGTGTGTAGTGGTAACTCATGGTGTCTTTACTTTGTGTTGCCTGAGGACTGATGCTGCACACTTCACTTACATATCTGCGTTGGCGAAATACCAACTCAAGTCTCTCATCTGTTTTGTTGTATTATTGCACTGTTTGTCTTGTTGCGTTTTAAGCCTTCTTTAGATGTTCTGGATACAAGTGTTTTATTAGGGTTAGGTATTATAGTATGTGGTTCCTATTTTTATTTTATTTTATTTTATTTTTTATTTTTGAGACTGCATCTCGCTCTGTCACCCAGGCTGGAGTGCAATGGCGTGATCTTAGCTCAGTGCAACTTCTGCCTCCTGGGTTCATTCAGTTCTCCTGCCTCAGCCTCCCAAGTCACTGGGATTACAGGTGCATGTCACCACGCCTGGCTAATTTTTTGATTGTGTGTTTTTAGTAGAGATGGGGTTTCACCACGTTGACCAGGCTGGATTCAAACTGCTGACCTCAGTGCTGGGATTACAGGTGTGAGCCATCATGCCCAGCCCTATTTTGATTTTTTTAAATGGTGTCTTTCGAATAGGAAATTTTAATTTTGAAGAAGTCCTGTTTATCAATTATACTCTTGTAGTTTGTGCTTTTTGTGTTCTATATAGAAAGACATGTAAAAAACCATGTTTATTTGTTGTCCTGTGTGAAATAACATGTTTTATTTTGGCTTGCATAGTTAACTGATGAGAATCTTACTGTTGTTTCTACCTTGGTGTCTCTGACTGCTTTTATTATCTCCTTATTGAAACCTAAAAGCTCTGCTCTTATGTTTAGGTCTGTGATCCATTTTGAATTAATGTTTATGTATAGTATGAGGTAAATATTTATTTCTTTATGCCATAAGGATATCTAGTAGTCCCTGCACCATTAGAGAGTAATATTTATATCAAGGAACTCCATAACACATCTCTGGACCTGCCCTTCCTCTAGACCAGCAGGGCTCAGCTGGGCATGAGTTTGCCCCCCTTTCTGTCAGTGGCACAGGTGTCTTGGTGGACTGGGTTTCCACAAAATGCCTCAGGTGGGAGGCACAGGACAGCCCTTGCAACAAAGAGTCATTCCAGCCCAGTGGTCAATGGTGTGATGTTGAGAAGCTCTGCTGTGTAAGTTTATGTTTTAGCTGTCATGATTAGATCTGTAATCCATTTTAAGTGAATCTTAGATGTGGAGTCCCAGCTCAGTTTGTCATTTTTGTTTTTTCCCCACATGATTATCCAGTTGTTCCTGCGCCCTTTCTTTCTCCATGAAATCATCTTGCATCTTCGTCAACATGCAGTTGGCTGTGCATGTGTGGGCTCTTTCTGGAGTCTGTTCTGTGCACTGAGCTATGGCCATCCTTACGCCAATTCCCAGGGTCCTTTTTATTTGAGCTGTACCTGTGTCTTAAAATTGTGAGTTGCAAGTCCCCAATTGGCTGGCTGTTTTTTGGTGTGGTTTTGGCTTTTCTATCTTCTTTGCCTTTTCATATACAATGTAGAGTCAATTTGTCGATTTCTACAGAAGAAGACATGCAGTACAATTTTGACTGTGATTACACTAAATTTACAGATCAAGTTGGGGATTAACTCGCAAAAAGAGTCCGGCCACTTATGGAAAGAAGGCAAAATAATAAGTTATGATGACAGTGATATTCTTTTATTATTTGTGCAGGCAAGGGGAAGAGCAGTTCCATTCTTCAGTTTGTGGAGGGAACACAGGGGTTTTTACAGAAAGGGTTTGGAATGCAGAAGAGGCAGGGGGACTAAGAGGTGCCAGGTGGCGTGACTTGCTTCAGTGGACCTTCTTGAATTATTGTCCCATTTGGTGAAGGGGCTGGCGCCGTTGTGGATCCTACTAGGTTATAAATTAATCACAGTCAATCTTGTAGTCACTTTTCAGCCAGGAGAGGGTTCCTGCCTTGAAGTAATCTTTTGTTGGAGGTGCCTAGTCCCTTTTAGGACCCGACCCCTGAAGCTTCTAAGCAAGTAAATGGCCTAAGAGAGCATGGTGTGTGCTTAACTAGTATCTGGGTAAATAAATGTGCATACAGCATGGGAGCATAGAATGGGAAAAGAAAGAGTGGAGGGCCTGGGTTCGGTGGCTCACGCCGTAATCCCAGCTGCTTGGGAGTCTGAGGCAGGAGAATCACCGGAACCCAGGGCATGGGGGTTGCAGTGAGCGGAGATCACACCACTGTATGTACTCCAGCCTGGGCGACAGAGCGAGACTGTTTCAAAAAATAAAAATGAAAGGGAGTGGAGGTTCACAGCACATTCCAAGACTGTATTTCAAGATGAAAGGTAACACATATGCAGTTTGTCTCAGTTATATCTTGAGACTGGGAAGGGGGAGAGAAAAAGGAAACAAAAAAAGAAGTTTAAAACAGGTTTGAGGCTAGGCTGCTAAGCTGCTTGGACAGAGGGAGAATTGACATTCAATAGTGTTGAGTGGTCTGATCCATGACCATGGTCTAGTTTTTCAGACGTTTAATTTCTCCCAATATTTTGTCATTTTCATGATATAGGTCTTCCATATGTTTTATGAAATTTATCCCTACGTATTTTGTGTTTTATGGAGCTGTTGTAAATGGTAGTATTTTAAAATTTTCAACTTCTAATTGTTGATACTAGAATAGAGGAAGGCAGTTTCTTTTTGTATGTTGACTTTGTATTCTGCTTTTCTAAGCTCATTTGTGACTTGTGGTAATTTATTTATAGACTCTGTCATATTTCTACTCAGATGATCAGGTTATCTAAAAATAAATGCCATTTACATCTTCCTTTCCAGTCTGGATGCTTTTATTGCTTTTCTTTTTTGTGCCAGCGAGAACCTCCAGTAAAACATAAAGTGAAAGTGGTGTGAGCATGCACTCTTGCCTTGTTCTGGTCTCCATAGCAAAGCATTCAGTCTTCCACAACTCAATGAACTGTAGGTTGTTTATAGATACATTTTATCAGGATGACGAAGTGCCTTTCCATTCCTAGTTTTCTGGGAATTTTATTTTCCATGAGTTGGTGTTAAAATTTTGTCAAATTGTTTTTATGGTTTTTTTTTTTTTGAGATGGAATCCCACACTGTTTTCCGGGCTGCAGTACAATGGTGTGTTCTCGGCTCACTGCAACCTCCGCCTCCTGGGTTCAAGCAATTCTCCTGCCTCAGCCTCCTGAGTAGCTGGGATTACAGGTGCCTGCCACCATGCCTGGCTAATTTTTTTGTATTTTTAGTAGAGATGGGGTTTCACTATTTTGGCCAGGCTGGTCTCGAACTCCTGACCTCAGGATTTGCCCACCTGGGCCTCCCAAGGTGCTGGGATTACAGGAATGAGCCACCACGCCTGGCCTGCATCTATTAACTAATTCATCTACCTTCAAAATATATTGTATCCCTTTATGAGTTGCACACAAACTTAGCAGCTTACCTCCATTTCTCCTTCTGTTCACTGTGCTATCATTGTCATAAATTTTACATCTACATATGTTATTCCCAAAATTCATTGTCATTATTTTTGTTTTAAACTGTTATTTAACTTTTTAAAAGATTTAAACATAAGAGAAAATTGTTTTTTAAGTTTATCCACATATTCACTACTTCTGGCAATGTTCTTTCCTTTGCGCAGTTTCAGATTTCCATATGATATCCTTTTCTTTCTTCTAAAGAGCTTTCTTTAATAATCTCTTGTCTCATATATCTGCTAGTTATGAGTTTTCTCAGCTTTTGATTATCTGGAAGAGTATTTTGCCTTCATTTTTGAAGGTTTAAAAAATTTTTTTAGAGACAGTGTCTTGCTCTGTCACCCAGGCACAATCATGGCTCACTGCAGCCTTGACCTCCTGGGCTCAAGTAGTCCTCCTGCCTCAGCCTCCCAAGCAGCTGGAACTACAGGCATCACCACCACATCTGGCCTTTTTTTTTTTTTTTTTTTGAGACAGCTTTACTCTGTCACCCAGGCTGGAGTGCAGTGGCACAATCCCCACTCACTGCAACCTCTGCCTTCCAGGTTCAAGCGATTCTTCTGCCTCAGCCTCCTGAGTAGTTGGGATTACAGGCATGTACCACCAAGTCCAGCTAATTTTTGTATTTTTAGTAGAGATGGAGTTTCACCATGTTGTCCAGGCTGGTCTTGAACTCCTGACCTCAAGTGATCCACCTGCCTCAATCTCCCAAAGTGCTGACATTATAGGCGCGAGCTAACGCTCCCAGCCTATCACTGGTTTTTAGCAATTTGATTATGATGTATTTGGGTGTGGTTCTCCTCATGTTTCTTCTGCTTAGGTTTCATTAGAATTCTTGAATGTGTTGGGTTTTAGTTATTAAATTTGAAAAATCTTCAACCATTCTTTCTTCAACAGCCTTTCCCTTACCTTCCCCCTTTCCTAGCTCCAATTACATGTGTGTTATCCTGCTTGGTATTTTCCGTGGCTTCTTTGTGCTCTTTTTTTTCTTTCCAGTTTTTTTCCTCTTTGTGTATTTTTCATTCCCAGAAGCTACTTTTGAGTCATTTTAATAGCACCTCATTAAGTTCATTTTTTTCCTCTACCTTTTAAAACCATGTATTACATATTTATAATAGCTATTTTAATGTCCTTGTCTATTCATTCAGTCATTTCTGGTCTGTATCTTTTCTGGTTTTTCCTAGCTATTGGTTACTTTGTGTGTGTGTGTGTGTGTGTGTTTCTAGTAATTTTTGAATTAGTAGACATTTTTGAATAGATTTTTGAATAGTTGACGGACGGCATACATTTTATATCATTTGCTGGCTTTTGTTGTATACCTGTAAACAGTGTTAGAGTTTGTTCTGGCATATGGTTAAGTTACCTGGAATCAGTTGGATCCTTCTGAGGATTACTTTTAAGCTTTGTTAGTGTCAGTGTAGAGCAACCTTTACTCTAAGACTAGCTTATTCCTACTACTAAAGCAATACCCTCTGGGTACTAAAGAAATACCCTTCTTGGTACTAAAGACTGACCAACTCTCCCATACATTGCAAGGTCCTTCTAGTCTTGCTAGTGAGTATGTAAACTGTTCTTAGCCCTGTATGGTCTCGAGAAACTGTTCTGTCTACAGCAGCCCGGCGATTCTTTCCCTGGTCTTGAATTCTTTCCCTCCTGTTTGCATAGTTCATAACTCAGCCGAAGACTCAAGTGAACCCTCTGCAGATCTTTAAATGGTTCTCTTCTTAGCTCCCTTTCTTGGGTATCCTACCCTGTAGATTTTAGCTTTCTTGACCTTCCCAAACTCCATTCTGTCTCTCTCTTAACATAATGAGGCCACTGGACTCTGTGTTTCTCCTCCCTGCCTAGAAACTGCTTCCAGAGAGTACCTGATGTGACTGTAGGACCTACCTCATTTGTTTCATCCCCTCAGGAACCTGAGTCCTGCTGCCTGTTATCCAGTGTCAGAAAACTCATTTGTGTGGTTTATTGTTTGATAAAGCTGGAGGGTAAATTCAGTCCCTTGCTACTTCACCATGATGTGAAGAGGAAAAATCTTGAAAGTAGATAATTCTAGTAATTTTTATTAGCATTTTATGAATGTTACATTGTTGAACAGCTCTGGGCTTTGTTTTGGCAGGTAGTTACATATGAATCAATTTGGTTCATTTGAAGCCCTTTTCTCATATTAATAAAAAGCATTTGTTTTTAAAATGTGGTAGAATATATGTAACAATTTACTATTTTACACTTTCAGCTCAGTGGCATTAAGTACATTCACATTATTGTACCACCATCACCACCATCCGTCTCCAGAACTTTTTCGTCTTCTGAAATGGAAACTGTCGCCCTAAACACTAGCTCCCATCCTCCCTCCCCCAGCCCCTGGCAGCCACCATTCTACTTTCTGTCTTCATGAATTTGACTACCCCAGGCACCTTGTATAAGGGGAATCATAAAATATCAGTTCTTTTGTGGCTGGCTTATTTCTCTCAGTGTAACATCCTCAAGGTTCATCGACTGTAGCATGTGTCAGCATTTCCTTTTTAGGGCTGAATAATATTTCATTGTATGGCTAATCCACATTTTGTTAATCCAGTCATCCATCCATGGACACTTGATTTGTTTCCACCCCCTGGCTATTGTGAATAATGTGGCAGTGAACATGGGTGGACAGATGTCTCTGAGGTGTGCTTTAAATTTGGGGGGGCATGTATCCAGAGGTGGAATTACTGGATCACATGGTATTTCTATTTTTAATTTTTCGAGGATCTGCCATACTCTTCCACAGTGGCTGTACCGTTTTACATTCCCACTAGCAGTGCACAAGGGTTTAAATTTCTCCATATTCTTGCTAACACTTGTTATTTTGGGGATTTTGTTTTATGTTTTTGATAACAGTTATCCTAATGTTTGTGAAGTGGTATTGAGGCTTGTTTTTAAACATAATTGTCAGGTCTAGAGCAGCCATTATTCCACCAGAAGTTCAGCTCTACTACTGAGGTGACACCCCTCTGTGATCCTGGCTGAATGACCTGCGGAATGACTAAGGACATTACTCTGGCTGATTAGAGTCTCTCACATTTCTATGAATTCTTTATTTTTATTTTTTGAGATGGACTCTCGCTCTGTCACCCAGGCTGGAATGCAGTGATGCGATGTCGGCTCACCACAACCCCCACTCACTGAGTTCAAGCAATTTTCCTGCCTCAGCCTCCCGAGTAGCTGGGATTACAGGCGTGTGCCACTACGCCCTGCTAATTTTTTGTGTTTTTGGTAGAGACAGGGTTCCACCATGTTGGCCAGGCTGGTCTTGAACTCCTGACCTGAGGTGATCCACTTGCCTTGGCCTCCCAAAGTGCTGGGATTACAGCAATGAGCCACTGCATATTTCTGTGAATTCTCAGAACTGCTTGTCTTACAACTTCCTGATAGTTTTGTTTTATTTTTCTAAAATCTAGCTTTTACACAATAGTGGCCTCTTACCCCTTTTCAGATTCTTCAGCCCTTTTTCTCCCCAGCTTTCTCCTTTCTGGAACTCTGCCCTGCAGCTCCAGCCACCTCAGCATCCCACAAACTTAGGTCGCCATCTCCTCAAGTTAATGGGACCTCTAGGCTTTGTTTGTGGTCCCTCTCGCTGTGTTCATGGCCCACAAATGCCTCTGGTTGAAAGCCAGGGTGACCACAGGGCTCACAGTCCTGCATGCTTGCACCCAGTGTCTGAAAACAGCTATTTAATTGTTTTGTGCATTTTTCTTTTTTCTTTCTTTTTTGAGTTGGAGTCTTGCTCTGTCGCCCAGGCTGGAGGGCAGTGGCATGATCTCATCTCACTGCCACCTCCAACTCCTGGGTTCAAGCAATTCTCCTGCTCTAGCCTCCCGAGCAGCTGGGATTATAGGCGCCCGCCACCACGCCCGTCTAATTTTTGTATTTTTAGTAGAGATGGGGTTTCACCATATTGGCCAGGCTGGTCTCTTGGCCAGGCTGGTCTCAAATTCCTGATCTCGTGATCCGCCCACCTCGGCCTCCCAAAGTACTGGGATTACAGGCATGAGCCACTGCGCCGGGCCCTGTTTTGTCCATTTTTCTAGTTGGTTACAGTGGGAAGTAAAATGCAATCCTTGTTACTGCATCTTGAACAGAAGTGGAAGTTGCTTTTCTCTTAGTTTATCTTTCTTGGATGCATCTCTTTTTCCTTCTTGATTTACTTCTTTGTTTTGGTGGCACACATGGTCCAGTTGCTTCGTGAGAAATGGGTTGTATGGAAAGTTAATTTTGGGAAAGCTTTAATATGAAAAAATGCTATTATTATACTTGCTTGCTAGTTTATCTGGGTATAGAATTCTAGGTTGGAAATAATTTTTCCTCTTACTTATTATGACATTGTTTTATTATCTTTTATCTTTCAACAGCTGAGAAGTTTAATGCCATTTTGATCCTTAATCTTTTCCCCACCTCTTTATCTGGAACTTTCAGAATCTTTTTCTTGTACCCACTGATGTGAATTTCCCTGGGATGTGCCCTGAGGTGATTCTATTTTTCAACATTGTGCACTTTGTGTTACTCAGTGCCCTTTGTCACATCTTTGCATTCTAGGAAATTTTAAAAAATTGCTTCTCTGATTTCCTTACCACTGTCTTGCTTTCTATTTTTTCTCTCCATCTGGAACTTCTGTTGTAGTCTTGTTGCTTCCATGTTCTCTTTTCCCAGCTTGTATGATCTGATCTCTCTGTTTCATATTAGAGGCGTTCCTTGAATATCTGGTCATCTTTGCTTATTTTTAAGATCAGGGCACTAAAAAGCAGAATGGAAACTCTTGACCATGTCAACTATATGGTCATAATAGGGTAGCCTGGTTAGATCTTTTAATTAGAAAATGCTTCACGTTGGTAGTTTTAGGTCTTTTCTCTTGGGCTAGCCAGATTGTTTTTGTTCCAATCTCCTCCCTGGTGAAGTGTCGGCCTAGCAGCCAGTATTCTGGGTGCCAGAGTGAGGGGAAAGAGGTACGGGCTGTTCTTATTCAACATTGTCAATGTTTGCTAACCCCCTGTTTTCAGTATGGTGCTGCACCCTCAGTTCAGAGAGCCTCTATCTCATATGCCCTGGAAAATAAATCTCTAGTTGCCTACCAGAGAGGGCATGGGGATCTGAGGCTCTGTTTACATCTTTACTTTCTCTTAATTTTATTATGGTGGAACATGTATCAGCTTCATGACAGATTTATTTTTACCTTCATCCACTGTCCAATCCCTGGCCGATTTTGAAGCAAGTCTCAGATATCAAATAAAAACACAGCCACAGTACTGTTATTACATCTAAAAACAGTTATGTAAATAAGAGGTTAACTGTGTTAATAAGCAATTATGATAAAAATTGTGTAATATCATCCCATATCTCAAATTCGTCGATAGATACCTGTTCTTACAGTTTGCGAGCTTGAATGAGATTCAAATAAGGTTTATATACTGTCTTATGTTTCTTGTGAATTCCACTCTGTCGTCCTAAAACATTGCTGGTACTTGTTTTGTACGCTTTTTGTGTTTGTCCTGTGGGCTTGCAGCGATGCTGGTGGCATCCTTGCAGCATCATTTAACACGTTACTCTGTCTCTGTTTTTCCTGAGGGTTGTTGTTAAATCTTTATCGTAGTTTGTAGTTCTCAATTTGATTAAATTCAGGTTGGTTTTGTTTGACAGCGTTCCTCATCGGGAATATTGGAGTCCCAGGTGCAAGTGACACTCACCAAGGAGGGTAGGAGAAACCAGTAAGAAGGCAAGGATGGGGCCCTGGGGTGCGATGGGAAAAGCACCCAGTCTCTCATGCTGCAGAAGAGGTGGTGTGGAGGAGCAGGGCCAGAGGATGATGGTGAGTAGTGCAGGCTTCCAGGAACAAAAGTAGAGACAGGATCATAGTCACAAAAGGAGTAGAGATATGCATGCAGATGCTTGTGCTGAGGATTGAGGGGGGCACCTGGAGGTGGATGTGGATGGGTTTAGAGAAGAAGGAGAAAGGAGGTGGGAAAGGGCAGGATTCAAAATCCTGCAGGAGGATAGGCCTAGTTCAGGAGTGAGGGACTCTCCTCGCAGGAGGGAAGGTCCCAGGAGGGAAGGTGGTGAAGGAGCATCGCTTTCCAGTTCCTGCTGCCGTGGGAGGCCTGCCAGTGGCCGGCACAGTCTGAAGTTGTCAAGCACACAGGGATGCCTTGTCATGAAAGGCACCATTTGTGCTGCAGGCAATGTGGGTTTACATCATTTCAGGACATAGTGGAACCTTGTCCTGATCTGCCCTTGGGCACCTTATTAGATCTGAAATCCAGGTTGCCTGCTGAGTGGAAAGTGGACTGACAGAGAACTTCAAGGACTCTGTACAACCTGGGACTAAAGCAAAAAAAGATGGAGAAATGAAAAGGCTGCCACAAGCAGTAAACGTCTCCTCTTTCTTTCCATTTTCCCAAGCGATTTCAGAAACTGCTTGTGACTGTTATCATTCTGGAATATTGTCCAAGAGAACATTGTTCCCCAGAGAAAGAAAGTAACAAACAAGAATTTTGGGTCTGGACCTATGCCGTCGTGAATGTGCTGTTTTTATAAAACCTGACAGGCCAGGCCAGCCTCATTTTTTAAAAAATAAAAATGAGGAATTCATTTCCCTTGGTATTACAAAATACTCAGCAAAATAATCTCTTTCTGTACCCCATGTCAGATTGTTTTTAAAGTGCTGATGAAATACAGACCTTGGTAATTTTTGTTTAATCCAAACCTAGAAGAAAAATGGCTCCATGAGAAATGTATTATGACCTCTCGTTATGATTGGCTGTCAGCTCATGGCCCTCAGTTAATGTCAGGCTTGTAAGGCCATTTATCAGTCGAGTTCATCAGCTTGAATCTGTGCCAGGCATTTTCTCTCATAAAATGTTATAGCACAGCCCTTGATCTTGCTGAAATGGGGGATGACAGCATCTATTTGTGCACATTCTGGGCTGATGCAGGCCATGGAAACAGCTGGTGCAGGTGTTGCTGGCTTTGACTGAAATCCACAGCCCACCTTGGCATCATAGATGCACGTGCATTGGTTTCAACCTAGACTCCTTAGGAGTTGTGTGGCTTTCAGTAACTGATTTAACTTCTCTGTTTCTCACAGAGTAATGAGAGGTCGTCATACATTTCTCATGGAGTCTTTTCACCTGTAGCACAGCCAGGCACACAAGCTATGAGTGATCATTATTACTTATTGTTTATTAGCATTTCCCAATGTGTTATATAATTGTTATTCAAAAGAAAAAGAAAATCTCACAAAACTCCAATTACTCCCGGGTCATGACAGCCCTAGCCATATAGTTCCAGGCACCCTGAGATCCATGTGCCTGTGATGAGGTTTAGTGGTATCAGCTCTATATTTCTCATGAAGCTGTTAGACAATGAACTGACATAGTAAATAAGAAAGCAAACCTTATGCATCATCAAACCACACACAGTCATAGGATGGGGTATGCACTCCATGATAACAGCAACAGGGATTAATAGATTATATTCGCCCAGCTCCAATGCATGCGTCAGGTGGTGAGACGCCTCCAACAGTTATTGTGAGAGCTGTGAAAACAGAAGTAGTCAGCACTCCAGCCCACGGCCCTCAAGGGGCACTGAGAAGGTCCTCCAAGGCGAATTCCCTCCCCTCATGGCTGGGGCCGAGACTCTCTATCCTCCATGTCTAATGACTAACCACAGTGGTGTTCAAAATCAACTCCAGACATTGTTCCTCCCTGCCATCAGAACAGAGACTATCTGGGAGGAAGACTCATGGGCTCTGGGCCATCTCTATGCCAAGATCTCTTTCCTCAGTGCAGCACAGGGCACATCTATTCTCCCTGTGGAAAGGAAAGGTGCCAAAGTGGGAATGCTAATGGTTGAAATGTGTGCTGGGTGCTTCCTGTGTCTGCACTGACCACTTCTAGAGGGCACCTGGGGAGCTCGGACCCTGTCTGGCCAGGGCTGGCAGGCATTGTTTCCCTGGCTTCTTTCTCATCCTCAAGCCCTGACCAAGCCTCATCCCTGACTTCTGCTCCCTCCGGCAAGTCCTCCTCCTGGCCCAGGCTCTTTGTCATACAAATGCCTCTGGACTCTTTCTTCAGTTTGCTCTTCTGCATGGCACGCATCTCCTGTCTCTCCATCTAGGAAGTCCCTAAGTGTCTGTGGTCTGTGTTTTTCTCTAAAATCTCTCTGTAAAGCCACTGACATTGTCACTGTGCTCACTCAGTGTTTGTGCAGCTAGGTGGGGCTGGGGAAAGGACTCTGGACTGGGGGTGGGTGGGTTTTGTATGCCACCCCCATCACTTGGCATTTCTGTGACCTTGATCATGGCCTTTGGAACCCTTGGGTTTTGTTTTGTTTTTTCTTTTTGAGACAGGGTCTCTGTCACCCAGGCTGGAGTGCAGTGATGCAATCATGGCTCACTGCAGGCTCGACCTCCTGGGCTCAAGCGATCTTCCCACCTCAGCCTCCCAAGTAGATGAGTAGCTGGGACTACAGGTGCATGCCACTATACCTGGATAATTATTTTTTTTTTTTTTTGAGACGGAGTCTCGCTCTGTCGCCCAGGCTGGAGTGCAGTGGCCAGATCTCAGCTCACGGCAAGCTCCGCCTCCCGGGTTCACGCCATTCTCCTGCCTCAGCCTCCGGAGTAGCTGGCACTTACAGGCGCCCGCCACCTCGCCCAGCTAGTTTTTTGTATTTTTTAGTAGAGACGGGGTTTCACCATGTTAGCCAGGATGGTCTCGATCTCCTGACCTCGTGATCCGCCTGTCTCGGCCTCCCAAAGTGCTGGGATTACAGGCTTGAGCCACTGCGCCCGGCCCTACACCTGGATAATTTTTGTACTTTTTTGGAGAGACAGGGTCTCACTATGTTTCCCAGGCTGGTCTCGAAATCCTGGGCTCAAGTGATCCCCTAGCCTTGGCCTCCCAAGCCTTGGCTGGGATTACAGGTATGAACCACCACAAGATTTTGCCATGCTGGTCTCCTTACAATTCTGACTGGGTGTTTTTATCTCCATTTCACAGAAATGAAATGAGGAAACCATGTCTCAGAAAGCGGGTTTCCAGGCTTGCAGCGCCTGTGAGCACCATGGGTAGAGTGCCACATCAGACCTCTGAGCACCCAAGCCAGCACCTCGGGACGTGCCGATGATGCTTCTCGACTTGGCTCTTCCACTATGGAATGGGGTGTTGACCACTGCTTCTCAGAGTTTTTACAAGAAGCAAATGAACCTCCAGCCTTACTGGACTGTGGTGTTCACGAGTAAAGCGTGCTTTATCCACTGCAGTTGTCCTAGCATCCAGAACTGGGCCTGATGCATAGAATAAGTACAAAATAAGTATTTATTTAAGTGGACCACGTAAGCAAGCCCCCTGTTCAGCACCTGGCAAAAGGCAGGCATTCCATAAACTACAGTTGTTAGGAGGAGAATTTTACATATATACTCACCCAAGTTACTCGTCATCTATTTTCATCCACCCTTTGTCATCAAGCACCCTTAGTGCCCAGTATGGAGCCTGGCACACACTGGCCACTTAACAGCCGTGTGTTTATACTGCTGAGGAGGGTGATGGCCACATGCAATACAGAAGTGGCATACCAGCCCTTCAAATGCAGCAGTCCTGCACAAGTGGATCCACATAGGAAAATTAACATATTTATGTATGCTCACTGCTTGTTAGGCAATGTAAACATATTTTGCTGTGATTCATTTAATTATCACACACACACACACGCAAAAGGGCTCTGCCCTTTTTACAGATGAGGAGACTGAAGCCTCAAGCAGTTGAGTTGTCCACAGGGCATGAAAATTAAATGAATTATAGAAAAAATAAGTTTACAATGCCTAACTTACAGTAAGCTCTAAATAAGTGTTTTGATTTTCTTTATTTGGGAAGGGTTGTTTGCTCTAATCACTGCTCCATGTAGTCAGTGGGACACCTCCACTGACCATGGGTATAGGGAAGGCCGTGTCCAGAGAAGACTTTCTGCAGGGAGAAGAAAGGCCCTGCAAACTGCCCAAAGGAGCTGTTCTTGCTGCATTGAAACAGAAAAAGAGAACAAATAACATCTGAGGATTCGTCTTCCTTTTCCAAGCACAATGTAGGCTGCCATTTTCCCTTTAAAAGCTGAAAAAATTAAGTTAATGAGAAAAAAATGCCCCTCACAATTCTTAGGGGAAATTCAAAGACAGTTATTCTCACCATATTTTGAGGAAGTCTTGAATCCTTCACTGGCTCATAGTAGATTCTCAGAAAGCAACTGACCTGCAAAAGCCATTAATCAGCCTCATCTGGATGGGGGTTTTGAGAATGAAATATGGCAAAAAAATAAACCCAGACACTGGGTCCTTCAAAGGGGGTCTCCCAGAGTACACACAGATAGGCAGACACACACATGTTGAGGAAGGTCTGCAGCTTCCCCGCTCTCCCCTCGAGCCTCCCAGGTTCTGGAATGCTGTGCATTTCCACTCCAGCAGGCCAAGGTGAAGCTCAGAGGAATGTTACACTTCCCCGAAGGGCCGCTTCCTTTCTAGCAGGAGAGTAGCCCACACTGGAACGTGTTCCCAGGGCTGCTTTTAGGGCTTTTCACTAAAGTAAGACTTTTTCCATAATAATGAAAAGAAAATGAACACACATTTGCAGACTATCCTGGATGATTTACTCTGTTCAACAGTCTCAGCTCTATTTATGGTTGTGGAAAATGAGAACTACAAAGAGAAGTAACTTGCCAAGTTTGCCAAACTGACAGGTGGAGCGAGAACCAGAATCCCCGTCACAGCCCACACCCTCCAACCCTGTCAGCATTGTGCTGCCTCCAGTCTATCATCTGTCTATGAAACATCACCCAGGTACTTTGCAAATTCACAGCCGATCTTGTCTCTTCCTTGCTTAGACCCTTCTGCATTAGCCTGTTCTCACATTGCTATAAAGAAATACCTGAGACTGGGAAATTTATAAATAAAAGAGGTTTAATTGGCTCATGGTTCCACAGGCTGTACAGGAAGCATGATACTGGCATCTTCGCGGCTTCTGGGGAGGCCTCAGGAAACTTCACATGGCTGGAACAGGAGCAAGAGAAGCAGCGGAGGAGGCACTACAGATGTTTGAACAAGATCTCATGAGAACTCACTCATTATCAAGAGAAGAGCACCAAGGAGATGGTCCTAAACCATTCATGAGAAACCATCCCTATGATTCAATCACTTCTCACCAGGCCCCATCTCCAACAGTAGGGATCAAAATTCAACATAAGATTTGGGCAGGGAAACAGATTCAAACCATATCACCTTTCATTCCTGCTAGCTTGGATGAAGCTCAAGCATTCTTTTGTGGCTCATGGCTTCCTTGGCCAGGCCTACACAAACCATTCAGGGCAAGTGATAAAGGATGGTCCATTATATCATATCTCTGCACATTTTAAAGCTCTGATCTCAGTCTAGTCTCCAGCCCAAAGCAGACCCCTTTGTACTCAGGTTTTCATGTCCTGACAGGTGAATAATCCAGCCTGCACATCCAACCTCTGAGCACATGTGTGTGGACACCTGCCTGGGTTCCCTCTTGCTTTGTTCATCCAATGAACTGTCAACTAACAAAATCCCAGTATCGCTCTTACCACACTTACTATACCCTTGTTCACATGTCTGTGCCCAGCTATCCCTAGAGCCCAGGGTACATACTGGACAGTTGGTCAATCCTCAGGAAGAGACCTGCAGGAGGGGGGCTTGGGATGTTTGGGCAGTGAATTCTGGGTTTTGGGGTGTCACAAACATCATCTGGAAGGAGGGGTACAGGCCCAAGGTGGGCACATCCCATCTGCAGGAATGGACCCACAGAGCAGAACAAGTGTGGACTCCCTGAGGGTGAGTCCAGGCCCCTCCTTTCAGGCTGAGGGCTTCCCTGGCCAGGCCCACACCCATTGTCCAGTCTCACTTCTGGCTGCATGATGCCAGCTTTTGTAAGTCACTTGCAATCCCCAAGAGCAACCTCTGTCTCATACCCCATGGACCCATTTTCTATTTACACATGTCTGGGATCCCCCTTTTGCTTTATTCATCCACTGAACCCCCAAACAACACCAAAACTTGAGTCTGACTCTTACCCTCTTGCACAATGATGATTTTATAATCTGCCTTCCAGACAACATGAATGTTCTCAGTCTGAGCACAATGCCCAACATAGAGTTGATATTTACTCAACATATTTCCTGTACTTGTGCTTTTGCTAGACCCACATTCTAGAAAAATTAGAGATCAGCTTTTGTTCAGAGAGTCACGGATGTCTGAAAAAAATAAGGAAAGCTAGAATAACATGTGCTTATGTCATCTTCCTCCAGGCAGGCCTTGGCTGAAGGGCAGCAGCTCCACACAGGGGTTTTTCTCGTCTGGGAGAACTGTGTGAATTTCATTTAGCATCATCCAACAATAGATATTGAGCACTGACTACCTGTTCTGGGCCCTGGAGATACAAAGTGCAGACCATCAGCACAGATACATCTAGTGCTGCTCACCCTAAGTGGGAGCAGGTAAACAAACACCCACCAATCCATGCGTGTGTACCTATGTGAGCCTGGCATCATACACTGACAAGTGGATAGAGCAGGTCTAGGCATCTGCTTCATTCTGGGAGACCAGGGTGGGGAGATGACACATTGAGTTCCAAATGCCAAGTAGGAGCTGGCTACATGGGTAGCAGCAGCGATTTTGAGGCAGAAGGAGGAGCCAATACTAACTACTGGTGGTGAAAGCTCAGTGGTGCTGAGAACAAATCAACCTGTGAGGTTGCAGCTTGATGGTGACTGGGTAGCAAGGAAGAGATGAACTTAACAAGTGGGCAGGGGCCAGCTTCTGCAAGTGGGATGCAGGTAAGGGCATTATGTCTTATTTTATGTATGACCAGCACTGGTGCAGGCAGTGGGGAGTGTTGTTTTTCAGTAACCATCCAGGCTGAATGCAGTCTTGGACACCAGAAGGTCATTCCAAGTTGACTCAAGGGTTTGGTGACTTGATCTTGATGGTGAATTGAAGATGCCAAGACATCAAAAGAGCTGGGTGAGATTTGGATCCTCTCATTGACTTTGAGAGGAGTGAGGGCTAAAAGAACAGAAGGGGACCTGTAGGTGTTTGACCCAAACACCTGGTTGAGTGGTGCAGTGGTGCCCTGGACTGAGGTGAGCCAGTGCAGGGTGGGGTCTAAGTCCTGGGAGGCTGGACTGGGGGAAGTGCCAGGTAAGCAGGAGTCCTGTGTGGACAATGTCGAGGCAAAATTGTGCCTACAAAATTTCATTTGTCACTTGGTCATTTGGGACTTGAAACTCATTTTCCTATCAGCGTGACAAAAACTGGTAAGGCCCAAGTTAATCCACAAACTCCAGTTTAATACCCAATGTACTGATGACAGGACAGATGAGCACACTGCTGAGGGACCTGCATGTCAAGGGAAATGCATGTGGAGTTCCTGAGTGAGGTGTCGGAATCATAATTCTTTCTTGCCCAGGGCCCTTTCCCTCTGAGGCATGGGTAGAGTAGGCAGGGAAAGGCTGGGACTCCAGAAGGCTGAGGGGAGACTGCAGCAAGGACTTGACAAAAGAGAGCAGTATAGTGGGCAGGAGAAGGCAGGGGCATGGGAGCTGAGGGCTGAGAGCTGGGCCTGAAGGAATGGAAGTGCACAAGCATCTTTTCTCTTCACCTGTTGCTACCCTTTGCAAAAATGAAATACTAACAGGTAAAAACTGCACATAGGTTTTTTATTGGCCTCAGTGTAAAGTGATTTAGCTCTTTTAAGAAACAAAATAGCAATATGCTACCATTTTCAGAAAATGTTTTGCACTTTGCCCTAGTAAACTCATGGCTAATCTATGCTAAGGAAATAGTATGAGGAAAATAAAGATGACAGTCATTTCTTTATACAACAAATTTTTATTAGGCAGGATGTTCCATGCTTCAAAGAGATGACCCTGAACAACAAAAATTCTTTGCTTTAGTGAGATTCTATTCCAGTGTAGAAATAATATAAGCAAATAATAAGGAAGTAATCTGTATGCTATGTTAGGTACTAACAAGATTTCAGAGAAAAATAAAAAAGGGAGGACATCCAGTTCCTTAAGATAAAAGTATCCTCACTTGTCCCAAGTCTTTCCTCTTACAGGAACCTTGGATGTAACATAAGAATAATCATTGGAAGACTCTGAAAGGTGGAAAAAAAAAAGAAGATGAACTGCCTTAGGACCTCACGACTTGAGGAGTGGAATGACAGTGAGCTCCTAGAGTGTCTTTATTGCCTTCCTTGTATCCCAGATAGAGCACCGTAGAAGCCTCCAACTTGGGACTGTCAACAGGCATAGACAAAAAATTTCCAAGAAAAGCCTGTTCTTTTAAAATACACATCTACCATTCAACTCAACAATTACACTTTTGAGTGTTTATCCCAGATAAATGAAAACAAAAGTGCACATGAAAACCTGCACAAATGATTATAGCAGCTTTAAAAGCTATTAGCGACCCAGATATCTGTCAGTGGGTTAAATAAGCTGGTACACTCATATCATGAAATACTACTCAGAAATAGGAAGGAACAAACTATTGATATTTATAATAATTTGGATTAATCTCCAAGAGATTGTGTCAAATGACACAATCATTTTGTATGTGTTTGTTTCTTTGTTTCAGCTTCTGGCATTAAAGGTATCTCTACCAAAGCAACTGAACACCATCTAAAGGGACAGAAACTCTAGTGATCACACATAACAAGAAATGGTCTTTGAAAAACAGTTTGCAAAATTTTCAAAATGAATGAACTATTACAACTTCCAACAATTAAGAAAAGAGAGAGAGAGAGAATCTGAATTCCAGAGTTATCACATTATAATAGTCAAGTGCTTAACATTTAACCCAAATTACAAGGCACACAAAGAAACAGGAAACCGTGCCTCATTCAAATGAACAAAATAACAGGATAAAAACCATCACTGAGGAAACTCAAAATTGGATTTATTACACAATTTTTAACTGTCTTAAATATGTTCAAGAAGGTAAGCAAAAACATAGACAAAGAAGTAAAGGGCATCATGTATTGTATGAAAGGAGAAAAGGTTAGAGTTTCTCTCAATAAGGATAGAAGAGGCCCCTGGGCCTGACAACAAACATACAGGTAAGGTATTGCCACCTGCGTTGTGGCATCTAGCAATGGTTAAAAATAATAATTAAAAAGAATGAGAAGTTATCAAGAAAACAATATATGAACAAAATTAGAGTATCAATAAAGAGAAATTATAAAAAGAAATCAAACAGAAATCTAGAGCTAAAAAGTACAATAATTGAAATTTTAAAATTCACTGCAATAATTTAATAGCAGATTTGAGCAGGCCGATAAAAGATTCAGTGAACTTATTAAGAATAGGATAATTGAAAGTATTGAGTCTGAGTAGCAGAAAGAATAAAGACTGAAGAAAAGTGAGGTAACTTTAAAGAATTTATGGGACACCATCAAGTGGACCAACATACATACTATAAAAGCTCGAGAAACATAAGAGAAATAGAAGGGGATGGAAAGATTATTTAAAGAAATGCTGGCAGAAAACGCCGCAGGTTTGATGATAAATATGGATCTACAAACCTAAGAAATTTAACAAATGATAAGTAGGATAAACTCAAAGAGAAATATATTAAGACACATTATAATAAAACTTTTAAAAGACAAAGAAACTTGAGAGCAGCAAGAGAGAAGTGATTCATCATCTATAAGAGATCATCAATAAGATTATCAACCAGTTTCTCATCAGAAACCTTGAATGCCAGAAGGCAATGTTATGATATGTTTAAAGTATTGAAAGAAAGAAAAACCCCATCAACTGAGAGTTCTACACCCAAAGGAAAAACAAAAGCTGAAGTATTTTGCTACTCTTAGACCTGCTTTATAAGAAATGCTAAAGGAAATCCTACAGGTTGAAATAAAAGGATGCTAGATATTAACTCAAAGCTGTATGAAGGTATATATGATCTCCTGTAAAGGTGAACACATGGGTAAGTATAAAAACCAGTATTGTTGTAATTTTGGTTTGTAACTTCGCTTTTTATGTTACTGTGCTCACAGTGCATAAATATGTAATTTGTAACATCAATAACATAAGGAGGGCATAGAGCTGTATAGGAGTAGAGTTTTGGTATGTGATTGAAGATAAGTGGGTATTAACTCAGATTGTTATGAGTTCAGAATGTTATACATATTCTCACATAAACTACAAAGAAAAAAGTATTTTCTTTTATGTATATATAATATATATAAAAGGTAATAAAATGAAAGTCAAAGGTAATGAAATGAAAATCAACATATGTCATTAGGAAAAAAAATAAACAAGGCTGGGTGCAGTGGTTCATGCCTGTAATCCCAGCACTTTGGGAGGCTGAGGCAGGCAGATCACAAAGTTAAGAGTTTGAGACCAGCCTGGTCAACATGGTGAAACCCCTTCTGTACTAAAAATACAAAAATTAGCTTGGCATGGTGGTGTGCACCCGTAGTCCCAGCTACTTGGGAATGTGAGGCAGGAGAATCGCTTGAACTCAGGAGGTGGGTGTTACAGTGGGCCGAGACTGCACCATTGCACTCCAGCCTGGGCAACAGAGCAAGACTCCATCAAGAAAGAAAAGGAAGGAAGGAAGGAAGGAAGGAAGGAAGGGAGGGAGGGAGGGAGGGAGGGGAAAAAAATCCACTAACCACAAAAGAGGGCAGTAATGGAGAAAATCATGGGTAAAAGCTCTAAGACACACAGAAAATCAAAAGTAAAAGCCAGAAGTAAGTTTTTATCAGTAATTACTTTAAATATAAATAAAGTCTTTAGTCAAAAGAAATACATTGGAAGAAGGATATAAAACCATGATCCTGTTCTTAAACAAATGATGAGTCAAAGAAGAAATCGTAGTAGAAATTATAAAATACCTTGGGACACATAAAAACAAAAAAAATGCAACATACCAAAACATGGAATGCAGCAAAAGCAGTGTTCAGAGGGAAATTTATAGCTGTGAACACATACATTAGAAAAGAAGACTCAAAACAATAACATAACTACACCTTAAGGATCTATAAAAAGACTTGGAAACAAAACTCAAAACTAGTAGAAGGAAGGAAATTATAAAACTAAGAAGAGAGATAAAATAAAGAATAGAAAAAAATTGTAAAAAATCAGTGAAATTAATAGTTTGTTTTTTAGAAAGGATTAATCTTTAGCTTGATTAAGAAAAAACAGAGAAGACTCGAATTACTAAAATGAGAAATGGACATTGCTATGCACCTTAGATCATTTTTTTAAAAAGAGAGAGAAGAGATTGCTTTGAATAATTGTATGCTACCAAATTGGATAACCTAGATGAAATGGACAACTTTCTAAAAACACACAACCTACTATGACTGCATTATGAGGAAATAGAAAATCTGAATAGACCTATAATTAATGATATTGGATCAGTAATCAAAACCTCCCCAGACAGTGATTTAACTAGAAATCTTTACTGGTATCTTCCACTAAACCTTTAAAGAATTACCATTCATTTCCAAGCTCTTCTAAAAAGTTGAAGAGGAGAGAACCTTCCTAATTCATTCCATGAGGCTAGCATTACCTTGGTATTAAAGCCAAAGACACTAAATGACAAAAAAAACTAAAAACTAGTATCACTTATGAATATTGACTCAATAATCCTGAAGATAATACTAGCAAACAGAATTCAGCAAACAATTAAAATAATTTTATACTAGGACAAAGTGAATATATTCCTTAAATGCAAGGATAGTTCAGTATATGAAAGTCAACTAATATAATACATAACATTAACAGAATGAAGAAACACACACACACACACACACACACACACACACAATCATCTCAACTGATACAGAACAATCATTTGAAAATATTCAATATTCTGTCATGATTAAAAAAATCAGAAAACTGGGAAGAGAAGCAAACATCCTCAACATGATAAAGGCCAGACATGTAAAATCCACAGGTAACATGATAATCGATGGTGAACAACTGAGAGCTTTCTTTTAAGATCCAGACAAAAATGCCTGCTTTTACCACTTGTATTCAGCATAACATTGTGAAGTTCTAGTTTCATCTTAAACTACATACAAAAATTAACTGAAAATAACAGACCTACATGAAAGCATAAAAATTATAAAACTGTTAGAAAAAATCATAGGGAGAAAGCTTCATGGCATTATACTTAGCAGTGATTTCTTAGTTATTACACCAAAAGCACAAGAAAAAAAGGAAAAAAATTAGCTAGACTGGACTTCCTCAAAATGAAAAATTCTGTGCATCAGAGCACACTATCAACAGAGTACAAAGGCAATCCACAGAATTGCAAAAAATATTTTCATGTCACTTATCTGATATTAATATCTAGAACATATAAAGAACAAAACTCAACAAACTAAAAACCTTATTTCAAAAATGGGCAAATGAGTTGAACAGATATTTTCCCAGGGAAGATACGCAAATAACCAGTAAGTCTGTGCTCACTATCTCTAACCATTAGAAAAATGAAAATCAAAACCACAATAAGATACCACTTTATACCCATTAGGATGACTATTAAGTTAAAAAATCATGAGACAAAAAGTGTTGATGAGGAGTTGGGGAGATTGGAACACTTGTGCTTCTGGTGGAAACAGTATGGTAATTCATCTAAAAATTTAAACAGAATTACCATATGATTGAACAATTCCAATTCTGGGGATATACACAAAAGAATTGAAAGAAGAGTCTCAAACACCAATGTTCACAGCAGCATTATTCACAAATAGCCAAAAGGGGGAAACAGCTCAAATGTTCATTGACTGATGAATGCATAAACAAAATGCGGTATATGTATACAGTGGGTTACTATTTAGCCTTAAAAAGAAAGGAAGGTAAGATCCATGCTACAACATAGACGAACCTTGAAGACATTATGCTAAGTGAAATAAGCCAGACATATAAGGACATATATATAATTTCACTTATATGAAGTACCGAGAATGGGCAAATTGATACAGAAAATAAAACAATGGTTATAAGACACTGGGGGTAGTTGGGAGTTTTATTTATTTATTTATTTATTTGTTTGTTTGTTTGTTTTTTGAGACAGAGTTTTGCTCTGTTGCCTAGGCTGGAGTGCAGTGGCGCGATCTCAGCTCACTGCAAGCTCTACCTCCCGGATTCATGCCATTCTCCTGCATCAGCCTCTCGAGTAGCTGAAACTACAGGGGCGACGGTGCCCGGCTAATTTTTTGTATTTTTTTTAGTAGAGACAGGGTTTCACTGTGTTAGCTAGAATGGTCTCAATCTCCTGACTTTGTGATCCACCCGCCTCGGCCTCCCAAAGTGCTGGGATTACAGGCGTGAGCCACCGCACCCAGCCTGGAGTTATTATTTAATGTGTACAGAATTTTAGTATTGCAAGATGAAAAAGTTCTGTAGATTGGTTTCACAACAATATGAGTGTAATTAATACCACTGAACTGTGTCCTTAAAAA
>NW_012115910.1:56315-70938 GCF_000951035.1 Colobus angolensis palliatus
TTTGTGATCCACCCGCCTCGGCCTCCCAAAGTGCTGGGATTACAGGCGTGAGCCACCGCACCCAGCCTGGAGTTATTATTAAATGTGTACAGAATTTTAGTATGAGGCAATGAAAAAGTTCTGGAGATGGATGGTTGTGCAACACTGTGAATATACTTAATGCCACTGAGCTATATACTTAAGCATAGCAAAAGTGAGAACCTGTTGAATTATGTATATTTTACTCCGTGTACATTTGTTTTCGTTTCCATGTAAATAGAGAAATAACACTGAAAGGATTGGCAGAGGCTAATAAAATTGGCCACTGTAGGATTTGGAATAGAACTGGCAAGAGAGAAATAAATAGAAGCACTAATTCTCATAACCTATCTTGTCACTTTTTTTTGACTTTTTGAACTGATTCAAAACAAGAATAAGTAAAAGTTTTACTGGCTAAAAAATAATGAGCTGGAAACTCTTCTTTCCTATTTAGATTTTGAAACATGTTGTGTAGCATTGGTGTACATTTTTCTTTAAACATTTAATGGAATTCTCCAGGGACACAATCTGGACCTGGATATTTGTTTTATGAGGTTTTTTTCAAGTGTGTTTAATTCAAACTTCTTTTTATAATTTTCAATTTCAATAGCTTTTTGGGGAACACATTGTGTTTGGTTGTATGGATAAGTTTTTTAATGGTGGTTTGAGATTTTGGTTCACTCATCAACTGAGCAGTGTACACTGTACCCAAAGTGTAGTCCTTGATCCCTCAACCCCCTCCCACACTTCCCTCCAAGTCCCCAAAGTCCATTATATCATTCTTATGCTTTTGAGTCATCATAGCTTAGCTTG
Organism: Colobus angolensis palliatus; assembly: GCF_000951035.1. Lineage (NCBI taxonomy): Eukaryota > Metazoa > Chordata > Mammalia > Primates > Cercopithecidae > Colobus > Colobus angolensis. The sequence goes on from NW_012115910.1 coordinate 57,147, forward strand.
CACTTATGACTAAGCACATGCAATGTTTGGTTTTGCATTCCTGAGTCCCTTCAATTAGATTACTGCTCTCCAACTCCATCTAGGTTGCTGCCAATGCCATTATTTCATTTCTTTTCATGACTTGAGTAGTATTCCATTTTCTTTATCCACTCATGATTGATGGACATTTGGGCTGGTTCCATATTTTTGCAGTTGTGAATTGTGCTGCTATAAACATGCATGTGCAAGTATCTTTTTTGTATTACTTATTTTCCTCTGAGTAGATACCCAGGAGTGGGATTGCTGGATCAACTAATAGATATATTTTTACGTCTTTAAGGCATCTTCACACTGTTGTCCACAGTTATTGTACTAACTTACATTCCCATAGCAGTGTAAAAGTGCTCGCTTTTCACCATATCCATGCCAACATCTATTTTTTAAAATTTTTTTGATTATGGCCATTCTTGCAGGAGGAAAGTGGTATCGCATTGTGGTTTTAATTTGCATTTCCCTGATAATTAGTTATGTTGAGCATTTTTTCATATGTTTGTTGGCCATTAGTATATCTTTGAGAATTCTCTATTCATATTCTTAGCCCACTTTTTGATGGGATTGTCTTTTTTCTTGCTGATTTATTTGAATTCCTTATAGATTCTGGATATTAGTTCTTTGTTGGCTGCATAGTTCACAAAGATTTTCTCTCACTCCGTGGGTTGTCTGTCTAGTCTGCTTATCATTTCTTTTACTGTGCCAAAGCTTTTTAGTTTTCATTAAGTTCCATCTATTTATCTTTGTTTGTTTTTTTTTTTTTTTTTGTATTTGCGTTTGGGTTTTTGGTCATGAAATCTTTGCCTAAGCCAATGTTTAGAAGGGTTTTTCTGATGTTATCTTCTAGAATTTTTGTGGTTTCAGGTCTTGGATTTAAGTCTTTGATCCATCTGGAGTTGATTTTTGTATAAGGTGAGAGATAAGGATCCAGTTTCATTCTTCTACATGTGGCTTGCCAATTATCCCAGCACAGTTTGTTGACTAGGGTATCCTTTCCACACTTTATGTTTTTGTTTGCTTTGTGAAAGATCAATTAGCTGTAAGCATTTGGGCTTATTCCTGGGTTCTCTATTCTGTTCCATTGGTCTATGTGCCTATTTTTAAATCAGTGTCTTGCTGTTTTGGTAACTGTAACCTTGTAGTTTCGCTTGAAGTTGGATAATGTGATGCCTCCAGATTTGTTATTTTTGTTTAGTCTTACTTTAGCTATGCAAGCTCTTCTTTTGTTTCATATGAATTTTAGTATTTTTTTTCCAGTTCTATGAAGGATGGTGGTATTTTGATGGGAATTGTGCTGAATTTGTAGATTGCTTTTGGCAGTATCATCATTTTGACAATTTTGATCCTACCCATCCATGAGCATAGGATGTGTTTCCATTTGTTTGTGTCATCTATGATTTCTTTCAGCAGTGTTTTGCAGGTTTCCTTGTAGAGATCTTTCACATCCTTGGTTAGGTATATTCCTAAGTATTTTATTATTTGCAGCTATTGTAAAAGGGGTTGAGTTCTTGATTTGATTCTCAGCTTGGTCACTGTTGGTGTACAGCAGTGCTACCGATTTGTGTACTGAAACTTTATTGAATTTGTTTATCAGTTATATTAGCTTTTTGGATGAATCATTATGGTTTTCTATATATGATCATATATTCATTGAATAATGACAGTTTGACTTCCTTTTTACTGATTTGGATGTCCTTTATTTCTTTCTCTTGTCTGATTGCTCTGAGGACTCCCAGTACTATGTTGAATAGAAGTGGTGAAAGTGGGCATCCTTGTCTTGTTCCAGTTCTCAGGGGGAATGCTTTTATCTTTTCCCCAATCAGTATAACGTTGACTGTGGGTTTGTCATAGATGCATTTTATTTCTTTATGTCCCTTCTATGCCAATTTTGCTGAGGGCTTTAATCATAAAATGATTGCATTAGTCCCTTCTCCTGCTGCTAATAAAGACATACCCAAGACTGGGTAATTTATAAAGAAAAAGATGTTTGATGGACTCACAACTCCATATTACTGGGGAGACTTCTCAATCATGGCAGAAGGCAGAAAAGCAAAGGCACATCTTACATGACAGCAGGCAAGAGAGAACATCCACAGGGGAAATCTCCTTCTTAAAACCATCAGATCTCATGAGACTTATTCCCTATCATGAGAACAGCATGGGAAAGAACTACCTCCACGATTCAGTTACCTCCCATCAGTTCCCTCCCATGACACATGGGAATTATGGGAGTTATAATTCAAGATGAGATTTGGGTGGGGACACAGCCAAACTATATCATTCTGCTCCTTCCCCCTCCCAAATCACGTGTTCTCACATTTCAAAACCAGTCATGCTTTCCCAACAGTCCCCCAAAATCTTAAATCATTTCAGCATTAATTCAAAAGTCCATAGTCCAAAGTCTCATTTGAGACAAGGCAAGTCCCTTCCGCCTATGATCTTATAAAATCAAAAGCAAGTTAGTTGCTTCCTAGATACAATGGGGGTACAGGCAATGGGTAAATGCACACATTCTAATGGGAGAAATTGGCCAAAATGAAGGGGTTACAGGCCCCATGCAAGTTTGAATTCCAGCAGGGCAGTCAAATCTTAAAGCTCTAATATATTTTTCTTTGACTCCATGTCTCACATCCAGGTCACACTGATGCAAGAGGTGGGTTGGGCATGGTCTTGGGCAGCTCTTCCCCTGTGGCTTTGCAGAGCACAGCCCCCACCGCTGGCTGCTTTCACAGGTTGGTCTTGAATGTTTGCAGCTTTTCCAGGTGCACAGTGGAAGCTCTTGGTGGATCTCCCATTCTGGGGTTTGGAGGATGGTGGCCCTCTTCTCAAAGCTCCATTAGGCAGTGCCCCAGTGGGGACTCTGTATGTGGGCTTCAATCCCACATATTCCTTCCATACTGCCCTAGGGGAGGTTCTTCATGAGGGCCTCGTCCCTGCAGCAAACTTCTACCTGGACATCCAGGCATTTCCATACATCCTCTGAAATCTAGGTGGAGGTTCCCAAACCTCAATTCTTGACTTCTTCACTCACTGTCTCAGCACCATGTGGAAGCTGCCAAGGCTTGGGGATCCACCTTGGCCCCTTTTAGCCATGCCTGCAGCAGCTAGGACACAAGACACCATATCCCTAGGATGCACACAACAGGGGCACACTGGGTCTGGCCCATGGAACTATTTTTTTTCCTCCTAGGCCTTCAGTACTGTGATGGGAGGGGCTGCCAGGAAGGTCTCTGACATACCCTGTAGACATTTTCCCCATTGTCTTGGCAATTAGCATTTGGTTTCTTGTTATTTTTGCAAATTTCTACAACTGGCTTGAATTTATCCTCAGGAAACAGATTTTTCTTTTCTATCACATTGTGAGGCTGCAAATTTTCCAAACTCTTATGCTCTGCTTCCCTTTTAAACATAAGTTCCAATCACAAACCTTATCTTTGTGAATACATAAAACTGAATGCTTTTAACAGTACCCAGGTTACCAGTTGAATGTTTTGCTGCTTAGAAATTTCTTCCACCAGATGCCCTAAATCATCATTTGTCTCAAGTTCAAAGTTTCACCAGTTTCTAGGGCAGGGGCAAAATGCTGCCAGTCTCTTTGCTAAAATGTAGCAAGAGTCACCTTTGCTCCAGTTCCCAACAAGTTCCTCATCTCCATCTGAGACCACCTCAACTTGGATTTTCTTGTCCATGTTACTATCAGAATTTTGGTCAAAGCCATTCAACAAGTCTCTAGAAAGTTCCAAACTTTCCTACATTTTCCTATATTCTTCTGAACCTTCCAAACTGTCCCAAGCTCTGCCTGTTACACGCTTCTAAATCTGCTTTCATATTTTCAGGTATCTTTACAGCAGCACCCCACTCCCAGTACTAATTTACTGTATTAGTTTGTTCTCATGCTGCTAATAAAGACATACCAGAGATGGGGTAATTTATAAAGAAAAAGAGGTTTAATGGACTCGGTTCCACATGGCTGAGGAGGCCTCACAATCATGGTGGAAGGCGGGGGAACAAAGGCACGTTTTACATGGTGACAGACAAGAAAGAGAGTATTCAGGGGAACTCCCCTTTGTAAAACCATCAGATCTCCTGAGAATTATTCACTATCATGAGAATAGCATGAGAAAGATCCACCCACATGATTCAATTTCCTCCCATTTGATTCAACTGGGTCCCTACCATGACACATGGGAATTGTGGGAGCTACAATTCAAGTTGAGATTCAGATGGGGACACATCCAAATGATATCAGTGATGCCAAATTTTATCAAACACTTTTTCTGCATATATTGAGATGATCATGTAATTTCTGTTTTTAATTCTGTTTATGTAGTATATTACATTTATTGCTTTTTGGATGTTAAACCATTCCTGCATCCCTGGTATGAAGCCTACTTAATTTTGGTGGATTATCTTTATGATATGCTAGCAGAGTCAGTAATCTAGTGTTTTTTGAGAACTTTTGCATGCTCATCAGGGATATTGGCCTGTAGTTTTCTTTTTGTGAATATCTTTTCCTGGTTTGGGTATTAGGGTGATACTGGCTTCATAGAATGATTTAGGTAGGATTCCCTCTTTATCTTTTGGAATAGTGTCAGTAGGACTGGTACCAATTAGTTGAATGTCTGATAGAATTCAGCTGTGAATCTGGCTGGTCCTGGATTTTTTTTTTGGTGACAATTTTTAAAAATACCATTTCAATCTTGCTTGCTGTTATTGCTTTGTTCAGAATTTCTATTTCTTCTTGGTTTAATCTAGGAGTGTTGTATATTTCCAGGAATTTATCCATCTCTTCTAGGTTTTCTAATTTGTGTGCATAAAGGTGTTCATAGTAACCTTGAATGATCTTTTGTATTTCTGTGGCATTGGTTGTAATATCCCCCATTCTGTTTCTAATTGAGCTTATTTGGATTTTCTCTCTTTTTATCTTGGATAATTTCACTAATAGTCTATCAATATTATTTATCATTTCGAAGAACTAGTTTTTGTTTAATGTATCTTTTGTACTGTTTTTTGTTTCAATTTCATTTAGTTCTGTTCTGATCTTTGTTATTGTTTTTCTTCTGCTGGGTTTGGGTTTGGCTTGTTCTTGTTTCTCTAGTTCCTTGAGGTGTGACCTTACATTGTCTATTTGTGCTCTTTTAGACATTTTGAGGTAGGCATTTAATGCTATGAACTTTCCTCTTCACACTGCTTTTCCTGTATCCCAGAGGTTTTGACAGGTTGTGTCATTATTATTATTCAGTTCAAAGAGTTTTTAAATTTCCATCCTGATTTCAATGTTGACCCAATGGTCATTCAGGAGGAGGTTACTTAATTTCCATATATTTGCATAGTTTTGAGGGTTCCTTTTGAAGTTGATTTCCAATTTTATTCCACTGCGGTTTGAGAGAGTGCTTGATATAATTTTGATTTTCTTAAATTTATTGAGACAGTTTTGTGGCCTATCATGTGGTCTATATGGAGAATGTGCCATGTGCTAATGAATAGAATGTATAGTTTGCAGTTGTTGAGTAGAATGTTCCACAAATATCTGTTAAATCCATTTATTCTAGGTACAGTTTAAGTTTACTCTTTGTTGACTTTCTGTCTTAATGTCCTGTCTAGTGCTGTCAGTGGAGTATTGAAGTTCCCCATTATTATTGTGTTGCTGTCTATCTCCTTTCATAGGTCTAGTATAATAGCAATTGTTTTATAAATTTGGAAACTTCAGTGTGAGGTACATGTATGTTTAGGATTATGATATTTTCCTGTTGGACTTGTCCTTTGATCATTATATAGTGTTTCCCTTTGTCTTTTTTAACTGTTGTTGCTTTAAAGTCTATTTTGCTTGATATAAGAATACCCAATCCTGCTCGTTTTTGTTGCTGATTTGCACAGAATATCATTTCCCACCTCTTTACCTTAAGTTTATGTGAGTCTTTATGCATTAGGTGAGTGTCTGGAAGACAGCAGGTACTTGGTTGCTGAAAATTTTTTTTTTTTTTTTTTCTGAGATGGAGTCTCACTCTGTCACCCAGGCTGGAGTACAATGGTGCAATCTCAGCTCACTGCATCCTCTACCTCCGAGGTTCAAGTGATTCTCTTGCCTCAGCCTCCTGAGTAGCTGCGACCACAGGCACACACCACCATGCCTGGATAGTTTTTTGTATTTTTAGTAGAGACAGGGTTTCACTATGTTGGCCAGGCTGGTCTTGAACCCCTGACCTCATGATTTGCCTGCCTCAGCCTCCCAAAGTGCTGGGATTACAGGCATGAGCCACCATGCCTAGTGTTGGTTGCTGAATTCTTATCCATTCTGCCATTTTGTATCTTTTAAGTGAAGCATTTAGGCCATTTACATTCAATGTTAGTGTTGAGATATGAGGTGCTATTCTATTCATCATGTTATTTGTTACCTGAATACCTTGGGTTTTCTTTTTCCATTGTGTTATTGTTTTATAAATCCTGTGAGATGTGTGCTTTAAGGAGCTTCTATTTTGATGTATTTTGAGGATTTGTTTCAAGATTTAGAGGTCCTTTTATCAGTTCTTGTAGTACTGGCTTTGTAGTGGCAAATTCTCTTCACATTTGCTGTCTGAAAAAGATTGTATCTTTCCTTCATTTATGAAGCTTGGTTTTGCTGAATATAAATTCTTGGCTGATAATTGTTTTGCTGAAGGAGGCTAAAGGCAGGAACCTCAACCTCTTCTAGCTTGTAGGGTTTCCCCTGAAAAATCTACTGTTAAATCTGATAGGTTTTCCTCTATAGCTTGCCTGATGCTTTTGCCTCACAGCACTTAAGATTATTTTCTTTGTGTTGACTTTGAATAACCTAATGACTGTGTGACTAGGCAATGATCTTTCTGCAATGAGTTTCCCAGGTGTTCTTTGAGCTTCTTGTATTTGGATGTCTACATCTCTAGCAAGGACAGGAATATTTTTCTTGAATATTCCCTCAAATACATTTTCCAAACTTTTGGATTTCACTTCTTCCTCAGCAACACCAATTATTCTTAGGTTTCATCATTTAACATAATCCCAAACTTCTTGAAGGTTTTGTTCATTTTCAAAATTATTTTTTCTTCATTTTTGCCAGATAGGATTAACTCAAAAGGCTTGTTTTCAAGCTCTGAAGTTCTTTCTTATACTTTTTGATTCTATTGCTGAGACTTTCCAGTGTATTTTGCAATCCTCTAAGTGTGTTCTTCATTTCCAAAAGTTGTCATTGTTTTTTATTTATGCTCTCTATTTCACTGGAGATCTCCCCATTAATATCCTGTATCATTTATTTTTTAAAATTTCTTTAAATTAACCTTTCTCTGGTGCTTCCTTGATTGGCTTAATAGTCAACCTTCTAAATTCTTTTTCTGGCAATTTAGATATTTCATTTTGATCTTTTGGGGGTGTAAAGAATCTTGCTTTGTCATATTACCAGAATTGTTTATCTGGTTCCTTCTCATTTTGGTACACTGTGTCAGAGGGAAAATCTGGGACTCGAAGTCAGCTATTCAGATTCTTTGTTCCCATGGGGTGCTTCCTTGATGTGTTGCTCTCCCCCTTCTCCTAGGAATGGGTCTTCCTGAAAGCCTAACTGCAGTGATTGATATTTGTTTTCTAGATCCAACCACCCAGTGGAGCTACTGTGCTCTGGGCTGGTACTGAGGAGTATCTGGGAAAAGAGTCCTCTGATGTGATCTGTCTTTAGGATTGTCAGCCATGGATACCAGCACCTGCTCTAGTGAAGGTAGCAGGGGAGTGAAGTGAACTCTGTGAGGGTCTTTGGTTGTAATTTTGCTAAGTTGTAATTTTGTGTTGGTTGGCCTCCAGCCAGGAGGAGGCACTTTCTAGAGAGCATCAGTTGCAGTAATATAGGGAGGATATAATCCTGCCCTGGGGTCACCTGGATAAGTATTCAGGGTTTCTCATGTGGTGGGCAGGGCCATAAAGCTCTCAGGTTTTTTTTTAACTTGAATTCCATTTTGTGATACTTGTAGGGCTATTCAACTTATTTCTTTTGTTGGGTGAGTTGTGGCAATTTGAGCTTATTAAGGAATTGGTCTATTTTATTTCAATTGTCACATTTATGTGTGTAGAGTTATTCACAGTATTCCCTTATTTCCTTGTTTTTTAGAATATCTCTAGTATCTATAGAAGTATCCTGTTTCATTCCTAATATTGGTGATTTGTTTCTTTTCTCTTTTGTCTTTGTCAGTCTTGCTAGAAGTTTGTCAATTTTGCTGATTTTTTTCAAATACCTTTTAGTTCCTTTAATTTTCTTTACCTTAAAAAATTTATTAATTTCTGCTCTTACATTTTTAAGTTTCTTTCTTCTGGTTCCCTTGGTTTATTTGTCTCTGCTTTTCCTAGAATTTTGAGGTGGGAGCTTAGATTATTTTCTTGAGATTTTTCTTTTTTTCTGATCTATCTAGTGCTATAAATTTCCCTCTCAGCACTGTTTAACTGCAGTCTATGTATTCTGATACATTAATTTTGTTTTCATTCAGTTCACTGAACAGTTTTTATTTCCTTGAGATTGTTTCTTTGACTAATGGATTATGTAGAAATAAATTTTTTTCATTTCCAAGTGTCTAGCAATTTTCCTGCTATTATTCCATTATTGATACCTGCATTGATTCTATTGTGAGTAGAGGACACATTTTGTGTGATTTTAATTCTTCTAAATTTCTTGCTATTTATTTTACGACCCAGGACATACTCTACTTTTATATATGTTTTCTGGAGACTTGAAAAGAAATTTGTATTACGTTGTTATGACGTGGACTGTCACATAAATGTTGATTAGATATTGCTGTTTGACAGTGTTGCTGAGTTTTTCTATATACTTGCTAGTTTTCTTGCATGATATGAAAGATGTCATGCTAGTTAGCTTGCATGACATGCTGGTTAGCTTGCATGACAGTTTTTGAGAGAGGACTGTGTCTTCTCCGTGTATTAACCCTTTTCTCATTATATAGTGTTCTGTTATATCTCTGGTAATTTCCTTTGTGTTGAAGTCTACTTTATCTGATATTGATATAGCTAATTCTTCTTTCGTTTGATTAATGTGAACATGACGTATGACATACATTTTTCTATTCTTTTACTTTAAACCTATTAATAACAATGTATTTGAAGTTATTTTCTTGTATACAGCATGGTTTTGATTCATGAACTTTATCCACTGTGCCACTCTTCACTTTTAGTTTGTGTATTTAAAGCATTTCCGTTTAATGTTTGGGCTGTAGTCAATCCTGTATTTACTTATTTTTGTATTTTATTTTCATTTGTTTTTATTTCTTTCCATTTTTCTGCCTTTTGTGATTTTTTAAGACCTTCATTTTGATATATTTATAGTGCTTTTAAAAGTGAATCTCTCTGTATAACTTTTTCAGTGTTATATATTATATATACATTTTCCTATAGTTTAAAGACTTCAATGTTTTCCCAGTTTAAATGAAGTATAGAAACCTTCCCTTCTTAACATCTGTTTTAACCTTCCCTATTCATAATTGTATGAAATATTTTCTCGATATACACTGAGAACAACATCAGAATGTTGTAACTTTAGTTCCAATATCAAATTCAATTTGAAAACTCAAGAAGGGAAGTCTATTGTATTTACCCATATCTTTACTCTTTCAATTTATCTTTCTTTTTTAATGTTTCAAGAGTTTTTATTTTTATCATATCCTTTCTATTGAAAGAACTTCCTTCAGTCATTCTTTTAGGGAAGGTCTATTGATTTAAAAAATTACTTAATTTTTGCTTACTCTGAGAATGTCTTGATTTTCCTTTCATCCCTAAAAAAGTATTTTCACTGGATATTGTATGCTTATTGGTAGAGTTTCTTTTCCCAGCACTTAAGACAATTATTAAGCTACTTCCCTCTGGTCTCTGTGGTTTTGATGAGAAATTACCTTTCATTCAAATAACTCTTCCCCTATAGATAAAGTATCATTCTTTCTCACTGCTTTCAGGGATTCTTCTTCGTTTTAGTTTTCAGATATTGGACTGTGATGTGTCTTGGTATGGATTATGAAGTGGGGGTTATTCTATTTGGGATTTGCCATGTTTCTTAAATCTGTAAACTTTTATCTTGATAAATTTGAAAATTTTTCACCCAGTATTTCTTTGAATATCTCTTAATCTCACTCTTTCTTCTCTCCTTCCTGCATAACGATGATGTGGATGTTAGTTACTTTTTATAATTCCAAATGTTCCTAAAACTCTGTAACTTTTTAGAGTACCGCTTCCTCTCTTATATAGGTTGAGTAATTTCTGTTAGCCTATTTTTAAATCCACTGATTCTTTCCTCTGCCTCTGTATCCCACTGGTTAGCCCATCCATTAAGGTTTTTATTTCAATTATTGCATTTTTCAGTTCTACAATTTTTACTTGATTTCCATTATATATTCTTTTTCTTTGCTGACGCTTTCTGTATTTTCATGTTTCAAGTCAGTTAATAATTGTTGAAGCATTTTTATGATGGCTGCTGTAAAATCCTTGTCAAATAATTCTTGCATCTGTGTCATCTTGGTGGTGGTATATGTTGCTAATCTTTTCTCATTCAAGTTGAGATTTTCCTGGTTCTTGGTGTGCTAGGTGATTTTCCATTAGAACCTGAAAATTTAAAGATATTATGTTAGGAGACCCTGGGTCTTAGTTAAGTCTTACATTTCAGCAGGCTTTCCCTATCATGGTTGTTGGCAAGGGAAGGGATGTATCGATTTGTTACTTACAGCTGGAAGTCTTGTATTTTGGGCCATACCTACTGCTGCAAATACTTGTGGAGAATCTTTTCATCTGTTTAATTGTGTAGCATCTGTGTTGTCCAGTCTCCCACATGTGCCAAATTGCAGGCAGGATTTATTTTCCATCAGTGGTCACTTCCACCAAAGCTAGAGTTTTCCATGTTTCTGTTCTACATCCCCAGGTCACATGGATTCCATGTTTCTGTTCTACATACACAAGTCACAGGAATTTTTGTTCCACAAAAAAAACAAACAAAAACCACTCTTCCCCCACCTCAAAATCCAATGATGTATGTGTCAGTCACTGAGTTAAATTTGGCAGGGCTAACCCCAGCCCAATTGTGAGGTAAGTCTCTGCTCTTTCTCTAACATGGAAGGATCCTATATTAGTTTCCTGTTGCTGCTGTAGCAAATTACCAAAAGTAGTGGCTTAAAACCACACATATTTATTTTCTTATAGTTGCGGAGATGAGTTTCATTGAGCTAAAATCAAGGTGTTGGCAGGGCTGCATTCCTTCTGGAGGTTCAAAAGAAATTGGTTTTCCTGTCTATTCCAGCGTGTTCCATGGCTTGTGGCCATCCTCAAAGCCAGTCACATCAGAAAGAGTCTTTATTTTTTATGCTGCCATCTCTCTGGTACTCTTCTCTTTTCCTCTCCGACTGAGAACGCTTGTGATTACCCTGTGTTCACTTGGATGGTACAGGATTGTCTGTCATCTAAGGTCAGCTGATTGGCAACCTTAATTCCACCTACAACCTTAATTCTCCTTTGCCACAAACCTAACATTTTCACAGGTTCTGGGGATTAGATATGTAGACTTCTTTGGGAGGTCATTATTCTACCTAATAGCATTTTTTATCGATCAGATGCCAAGGGCTCTTATGGCCATGTCTTTAAACTGAGCACAACCTCTGGATTTGAATCTTAGCTTCTGCAATTACCTTTCTAATTACATAGTACAGCTATATGTATCTTTACATGTGAAATGGCTTTTCTAAGATTGTGTTTCCTCGTATATAACATCGAATTAATAATATTTATCTCAAAGGTGGTTGTAATGTGGAAAATGCCTAGCTTAGAATATATAGTCAATAAGATCAGATTCCTGCCACCTCTTTCTTCTTTGAAAGCATGTGAGTATTATATAATCACTGCTTCTATTACTAGAATAGATTCCAGTGCTAGCCTTCCTTTTTTAAAAAAAAGTCACTTCTATTTTAGATCCAGGGAGTACACATGCAGGTTTGTTACATGGGTATATTGTGTGATGTTGAGGCTTGTGGTATGAATGATTCCGTTGCTCAAGTGGTGAGCAGAGTATCTGATAGGCAGTTTTTCAGCCCTTGTCCCATCCTTCCATCCCCCTTATAGTCATCCCCAGTTCTATTGCTCTCATCTTTGTGTCAATGCATGCCCACTCTTTAGCTCCCACTTAGTGAAAACATGCAGTATTTGGTTTTCTGTTCCTACATTAATTTATGTAGGATAATGGCCTCCAGCTGCATCCATGTTCCTGCAAAAGACTTGATTAAATTATTTTTAAGGGCTGAGTAGTATTCCGTGGTGTATTTCTACCACATTTTCTTTATTCATTCCACCATTGATGGGCACCTAGGTTGGTTCCATGTCTTTCTTATTGTGAATAGTGTTGCAATGAACATACAAATGCATGTTTCTTTTGGTAGAATTATTTATAATTTTTGGGAGGTATATGCTCAGTAACGGGATTGCTGAGTTGAGTGGTGGTTCTATTTTTAGTTCTTTAAGAAATCTCCAGCTGCTTTCCACAGTGCCTTAACTAATTCATATTCTCACCAACAGTACATAAGCATTCCCTCTTCTCTGCAGCCTCTCCAGCAACTGTTATTTTGTGGCTTTTTAACAAGACCATCCTGAGTGGTGTGAGATGGTACCTCATTATGGACGTGATTTGAATTTCTCTGATGATCAGTGATGATAAAATTTGTTTTATATGCTTGCTGGTCATTTATATATCCTGAGAAGTGTCTGTTCATATTCTTTGCCCACTTTTTAATGGGGTTATTTGTTTTTTATTTCTTATTTGTTTTTTATTTATTTATATTGAAAATATGAACAGCTGAAAGGGTTATTTGCTTTTTGCTTGTTGAATTAAGTTCCTTATAGATTCTGGATATTAGACTTTTGTCAGAGGCATACTTTGTGATTATTTTCTCCCATTGTGTAGGTTTTCTGTTTATTCTGTAGATAGTTCCCTTTGCTGTGCAGAAGCTCTTTAGTTTGATTAGATCCTACTTGTTTGATTCTTTGTTGCAATTGCTTTTGAGGTCTTAGTATAAATTCTTTGGCAAAGGTGACATCCAGAAAGATATTTCCTAGATTTTCTTGAATTTTTATAGTTTGAGGTCTTACATTTAAGTCTTTAATCCATCTCAAATTGGTTTTTGTATATAGTGAAATGTAGGGGTCCAGTTTGTTTCTTTGTGTATGGCTGGCCAGTTATTACAGCACCATTAATTGACAGGGAGTCTTTTCTCATTGCTTATTTTTGTTGACTTTGTTGAAGATTCAACGGTTGTAGGTGTGCACCTATATTTCTGGGTTCTCTGTTCTGTTCTATTGGTCTGTGTCTGTTTTTGTATCAGTACCATGTTGTAGCACTATAGTATAGTTTGAAGTCAGGTAATGTGATGCCTCTGGCTTTGTTCTTTTTACTTAGGATTGATTTGGCTTTTTGGGCTCATTTTCATTTCATATACATTTTGGAATGTTGTTTTCTAATTCTGTGATAAATGGCACTGGTTGTTTGATAGGAATATCTTTGAATATGCAGATTGCTTTGGGTAGTATGGCCATTTTAAGTCTATTGAGTCTTCCAATTCATGAGCATGGAATATTTTTACATTTGTTTGTCTCATCTCTGATTTCTTCAAGCAGTGTTTTGTAGTTCTTGTAGAGATCATTCACCTCCTTGGTTAGATGCATTCTTAGGTATTTTATTTTGTGTGTGTGTGGTTATTGTAAATGGAATTTCATTCTTGATTTGTCTCTC
>NW_012115910.1:76569-91473 GCF_000951035.1 Colobus angolensis palliatus
CCTCAGTTCAAAATGCAGAAATCACCGGTCTTCTGTGTCCTTCGCGCTGGGAGTTGGAGACTGCAGCTGTTCCTATTCGGCCATCTTGCTCCTCCCCCCTAATTTTTGTACATTGACTTTGTATCCTGAAACTTTACTGAATTCATTTATGAGTTCTAGGAGTCTTTGGGAAGGAACAATGGGGTTTTCCAGGTATACAACCATATTACCAGCAAAGAGAGAAATTTGACTTCTTCTTTTCATATTTGGAAGCCTTTTATTTCTTTCTCTTGCCTGATTGCTTTGGCTAGAACTTTCAGTACTCTCTTGAATAGAAGTATAGAGAGAGAGAATCCTCATCTTGTTCCTGTTCTTAAGGGAAGTGCTTCCAGTTGTTGCCCATTCAGTATTATGTTAACTGTGGTTTTGTCATAGATGGTTCTTATTATTTTGAGGTACATTCTCTTTGATGCTTAGTTTGTTGAGGGTATTTATCATAAAGGAAGATTGGATTTTATTGAAAGCCTTTTCTGCATTGACTGAAATTATCATATAATTTTCATTTTTAATTCTGTATATGTGTTGAATTATATATATTGATTTGCATGTTGACCCAACTTTGAATCCTAGGAATGAAGCCTTCTTGATTGTGGTAAATGAACTTTTTGATGTGCTGCTGAATTCAGTTTGCTATTATGTTGTTGAGAATTTTTGCATCTATATTCATCAGAGATATTGGTCTGTAGTTGTCTTATTTTGTTGTTGTATCTTTGCCAGATTTTGGTATTAGGATGATGCTGGCTCCATAGAATGAGTTAGGGAGGTATCCCACCTCTTCAATTTTTTTGGAATAGTTTCAGTAGAATTGTTACAGCTCCTTGTACATCTGGTAGAATTCATTGTGAATCCATCTGGTCCAGGGCTTTTATTTACTGGTAGGTTTTTTACTACTGATTCAGTTTTAGAACTTATTATTTGTCTGTTCAGGATTTCAAGTTCATTCTGATTTAATCTTGGGAGGTTATTTGTTTCCCAGAATTTATTGATTTCCTCTAGGTTTTCTAGTTTTTGTGCATAGAGGTGTTCATAATAGTCTGTGCGGATCTTTTGTTTTTCTTGGCTTTGGTTATAATGCCACTTTTGTCATTTTTGTTTATGTTTATTTGGATCTTCTCTCTTTTTTTTCTTTGTTAATCTAGCTAGCATTCTATTGATCTTGTTTATCTTTTCAAATGAACTAACTTTTGTTTCTATTGATCCTTTGTATGGATTTTTGGGTTACAGTTTCATTTAGCTCTGCTCTGATTTTTGTTCTTTTCTTGTGCTAGCTTTGGACTTTGTTGGTTGTTGGTTTGTTCTTGTTTTTCTAGTTTTTTGCTTAGGTGTGAGGTTAGATCACTAATTTGAAATCTTTGTAACTTCTTGATGTAAGTGTTAGTGGTATACACTTTCCTCTTTATACTGCCTTTGCTTCATCCTAGAGATTTTGGTATATTGTGTCTCTGTTTTCATTTATTTCAAAGATTTTTTTTTTATTTTACCTTAATTTTGTATTTTAGTGAAAGATGCATATGTGGAAGAAGAGGCTTGCTAAGGGAGATGTAATGTCATGGGAGACCATTTATTTTTAAGATCAAAAGTCACATGTTTGATTGTAGCATTTGTTATAGATGTTTGATTGGGAAAGAAGCCAGGGCAAAGATTTAGGAGAAAAGAAGTAATAGAGTAGAATTAAAGTCTCTGAGACTTTGGGGGAAATTTTAGAACACAGCCTGGGAATGGGCCATGGTTAGAGAGAGTAACAGCACTTCCTTTGAGATTCAAGGGGCTAAAAATGGATAAGTTTGGTAGAGATTGGTTATGTATGGTCTTTTGGGGGAGTTGATGGAGGACAGAAAGTGGATAACTAGGTATTGAGGGAGTTCATACATTGTTATGAATATGTATCAGAGAATTATAGAATATGAAACTGTAGCATTGAAAAAGACTTTGTAAGTTGTTGAAGATTGGGATATTGGTACCAATTCTTCATTTCCTATGACAGTATATTGATACCATTTGCTGTGTAGTATTACCATGCTTTTCTACTGGGGAAAGGATGTAGATCTTTGAAAATGGGCTTTGCCATGTGACTTGCATTGGACATTGAGATGCTAGAAGATATGATGTGAGCAGGAGCCTTATATGTGCTTGTGTTTGGCTTCATCACCATGAGTCAGACATTCCATGAACAGCCACCACTTTTTCATTCTGAACTCTAGAATGAACATACACAAAGCAGAACTTATTTCAACCCAAAGGTGTGGATCCCAATGAATACCCTTTAAGGAGATGTACCAAACAAATATGGGCATATAGGGAGGGCAGAGGTGGAGGTCATTTTCAGCTGGCAAGCAAGCCCATGAAGATTTAGAAGCCACTGAATTGACCGGACTCAGTGTTCCTCTGTCTAGTCACTAGATCCATAAATGTTAAAAGGTAGTGGTGGTCGTGACAGCAATTATAACTCTCTGATCTCTGGATTGTAGTTATGATGGAAGTTCTTCAAATTGGCTAAGTGGCGGCTTCTGGACTTGTTGCACATTATTCTTCCTTCCACCATTTCTGTCTGCACTAAATTCTCTGTTTTAAATCTTTTTCTGCTTTAAATGTCTACAGTGAGTTCTGTTTCCTACATTGAACCCTGACTGACTCACTCTGTAAACCTTCCTCCTTCCATTTATTTTTGGTGTATGCAGATTTCAGTGCTAGCCATAGTGTGGTCTCTGGTTGGCCAACTGTTTGCAACCAGTTTGCATCAGGGTGTAAATTAATTTAGCCATTAAGCATGCTTTTCAATTCATCTGATTTATGTATTTGTTTATTTATTTTGGTAGCAAGACTTGTTCATAGAAGAAATTAGTGTGTTAGTTTCTATTCCTCCACAGGTTCCTGATCTCATTGTGAATGGGTACTTGGAGTATCACTGGCTTACTCAAAGGTCACACACAGCCCACATATTCTGTATTTTCTTCCTCTAGGCATTAAAATGGTTTCCCCTTATTTTGTTTTTGTAGATATTTCAGTTTTATCCCAGGGAGCACGTGTGTCCTGGCATTGGATTACCTCTCTGTAATGAAAATTATTTTTAAAAATAATGTGACTTTTTAGAAGTCATTTTTGCTTCTTATTTTAAAATAATTTTTAAGTAATTACTTCTTCCATTAACAAAGAAATGCATACCCATGATAAAAGTTCTAGCACTTTCATTAAAGTTTAAGCACAGAATAATATAATATAAAAAGAAAAAATTGATCTACCTCCCCAATTTCTTAATCAAATTATCTATAGTAACCATTAACAGTATTTTTATATAAAAAGCTGTTTGTTTCAGTGGAAATAGTCCTCGCCAACCTCAGTTAAGTTTCACAACTACAGTTGTGCCTTTACTTTCCTCACCCAACATAGACAATGTGAATTTTTTTATTGCATATCATTGAGATTTTTATCACAATGACCTTTATATGAACCAAATCACCAAGTAGACTTGGTCTCTACGCTATTGCCTCAGAATGGGGATTTAATTTTAACATCAGTTTTTGATCATATTAGAAATATCTATCTCAACAAGGCAAATGACACTTATTTTGTTCAAATGTTTAAACAATTCCCATTATGAGTAAGATACTGGAATTGGGGACCTAGATATTCAAATTTCTGTTTAAAATGTTAGCATGGTTAGACTTGAAACATAAATTATTTTAGCTACTTTTGTCCTTCTATTCTAAACAATGACAAAGTTTATTTCCATGCAAAAGACAATACAATTCCGATGATTTCCCTTAATAACTTAAAAATTGATTTAACAAATTTACATACTATTTCTTTTTGTTGTTTTTCTCAATTGAGAAGATACATTTTGATCTTCAGATGTGTGTTTTAAGTTAATAGTCTTGGTTTGGGTAATCGTAGTGGAACATAAATTTTAAATGTGTGGTCATAATCATAGGGACTACCAAAGTAATCATGTACAATATTACTTTCATAGGTTTGGGAAAAATGGACTGCATTTTCTGAGCTCACCACTTGTCATCACAGAATGCTTTAAAACAACATAAAGCAAAATGTTGCCAAGTATTTCAATAAAAAATAACCTAAAGTAATCAGGGGAAAAATATCTGCTTATGTAAAATACAATGTGGAATGCCTACCCTTTGAGAGTTCTTAAAGATTCCAACCTTCATAATTTACATGATATTGAACACTGATGTGCTATGTAAATTGATTTGACTGATATCCTTTTTCATTCAGAGATGCCCTGTTGAATTCTCTTTTGGCCCTTAGAAATGCTGCACTGAAGAGACTTCAAGGTTTTAATGGAAATGCCATTTCCCATAAGAAAATTGAATTTTAAATCTAACTATCCTACTTACTAAGTACAAGATATTGGGGAAGTTATTTTACTTTTAAATGCTCCACCTTTTTTCTCTGTAGAATTTTGGGTTGAAATGCCCATCACAAAGGGCTATATAAAAGTGAGATTGAATGATGGTATAAAGCCAAGAGTATGATGCCTGTTCCATAGTAGTTGCTTAGTTAAGTGTTCTTCCTCCTCTGTCTTTGGCCTTGGAGATTAGCTGAGATGCTAAAGAGAGAAGTCCTATTTTATTAATATGTATGTACTGGATAGTGAAGACAAATATCTCAGAGGTGAAGAGGCCTCAGGTTACAAAATCTGTGTTTGTGTTTTAACAATTAGTGGTGATGAACATGTTCTTTCAGTCCTCTTGGTGTATGTATGTAACATCACATTTGGAGAAAACATTGGAAGTCCAAATTTGCATGAGAATCCTGACTTAACTGACACTCTTGCACTCTCCATGATAGGCCCTGATCACAGGGTCCTTTGTTAAATTTCAAAGTTGGATTTTTTTAAAAATACCTCTATTAAGGCATCATTTATTTCACAAAAGTCACCCACTTTAAAAAACGATTCAACTACTTTTAGTATATTTATAAAACTATCATTGAAATCAGTGTTAGAACATTTCTACCACTCCCAAACTCTTTCTTGCACCTATTTGCAGTCAGTACCTGTTCTCCCATCCAGCCCCAGGATAACACTAATCTAGTTTATGTGTTTTTAGATTTACCTTTTTCGGAGGTTAATTTTTCTGGAGGCTTTATTCACTTGGATTCACATTGGTTGGAAGAATGCATGAGACCAGATTTGTTGGTAGTACTGACACAGTAATTGCTGTTGGCTTCCTGGTGATGGAAATGAGCTTCTTTGCAGCTGCTCTGGGAGCTCCCAGTCTTATTGATGAGAAATAGTACCAGAAACCAACTAGCTGGGACCTGTATCAGTCAGGGTCCAGGCAGGAAACAGAAACCACTGCAATCATTTTAACAGAAAGAATTTAATATAAACAATTGCCAAAGGGCATCGAATAATTGAAAGATAAACAGAGAGAATTAAAGTATTATAGAAGGGTGCAACAGCAGGAATTAACTATCAGCTCCTGGGTTGAGAAACAAAGGCAAATAATGGAATTATCACAATTTAGAAGTTTGGAGGAGGGTATCTCTGGGGTTGGGACCCATGAACTTGAGGGGGTGGAAACAGACAATTGGCCCTGATGCCCCTTAGTGAATGCAAGCTAGATTTAACTGAATTCAAATTCTGCTATTGGAGCAACAACTGCTTCTGATTTAACTGAAGCAGTTAACTGCAAGCTAGATTTAACTGAGTTCAAATTCTGCTACTGGAACAACAACTGCTTCTGAAGTCATTGTTAAGATGATGCTTATAGTAACGGAAAACCGAAAGGAAACAGACATCAGTGAACATCTTTCTTTTCCTCTGGCAGAATTTAACGGGGGAGCAGAGGGCAAAGCAGAAAGGTGGTTCACAGAGCCTGAGATTGATCATAATATTGAAAGACACAGTCCTACAGGCTACATTCCCAAATGTTGAAATCCCAAAGATCAAAATCTCTGAAGTTTAAAATTCCTGGTGTCTAAAATCCTGATAATCATAGTTGCATCATGTTAGGCAGAGCTATTACCTTGTTGCTGTCCTTACACAGAAGAAAATAGATTTCAATTGAATCCCCAAACCATAATGACAGATGTGGAACTAGGAATGACCAAGGCTGCTAAAAGAGAATGTGAAAGTATTACCTGTAAGGTGTGTTTTTTCCATTCAGCCCAAAGCATTTGGCACAAAATTCAGATGAGTTGATTGACCATGATCTACAGCAACAACAAAA
This sequence comes from Colobus angolensis palliatus, assembly GCF_000951035.1. Lineage (NCBI taxonomy): Eukaryota > Metazoa > Chordata > Mammalia > Primates > Cercopithecidae > Colobus > Colobus angolensis. Next base: position 82,800 of record NW_012115910.1, read on the forward strand.
ACTTCAGTTAAAAAATGCGTCTTTTGCCTGCATTGACATTCCTTTCAGCAGATGACATTTCAGGAACTTTAAATAAATTAAAGCCACATTTGTTGAGGAAGCCAGCAAAGCTACTGGCTGGTTCAAAAATAATTATATGCACGGTAGGATAAGAAGACACTTATACAGTGGTGTTACTATTCGATCACTAGTATTACTTCTGCCAAATTTATGGTCTATGTATACATGCATGTAGAATGGATTTCTACATACCCAAAACAACATAGAAGCATGACACCGAAGGTAGGAAGATTTAATAGGGAATGCTTGTTTTGGTGTATATTGAATCATAGAAGAATTTTGAAAAGAGCAGCACCATGTAGAAAATGAATATTCTCTGAGGAAGGCCAAGTCCTAAAAGAAAAAAAGCAGTTGTTCATTGTGATACAAGACTTCAATGTATATTTAATGAGCATGAAATCCGGCCATCCCTTAGTGAACTATCTCCATGCAATTGCCCATAATTTTTCCCTGTAATACACTATTTCATATGTCAGATTTCCTTTTTAGTTTTTCCTTTTCTTTTTCTATTTTAAATTTTCAAAATATCTCTTACAATTTGCTATGCTACATATTTTATCTTAAATTATTTTCAATACTAGAAATATAAATTATGTAAGGACTTTTAAAGAGTTCTAAGTTGTTTTATGCATTTTTTTTTTTTTTTGCAAATTTGACTTCATGAAAGTGCTTTATCACAATGTGACTTTGTTTGCAAGCTTTGTGTATGTATGTAAAAATGTTGGAACTTCCTCAATAAATGAAGATATGTCCATACATCTGCATTTGTGTAAGATACAATTTCTCAAAACCTTGGCTCTTCAGACAACTGCATATGTGGCAGTGATTCATCACAACTTTTGCTCCATCTGATCAAAAGACGGGTTTTTAGTCATGGTATTTCAGATGACTGTAGCTATAAAGCTGGGTATACACATTACCAAGTATAGTGATATGCATTTATACATTTCAATTTTTGACTCATTTCTTTGTGAGTACAGTTCACCTGCTCATAACAGTCATACCCATGTGGCTGTCATTGGTATACCTGAGTGTTTATGCTTGCAAAAATATGTATGTTATTTTGACTACTATATTGTGTGAAGTGATCTATGAAGTGTTTTTTCATGTTTTTATATGTTTCTCAAATAAATCCCCTTTAAAATGCAAATAAATATCTTTTAAATAATTTTAAAATTATGTTTCCCAGAATTATATTTTCAGACTTGTGATCTTTCAGACTTTTGACATTTGAGATTATGGTGTTTGGAAATTGTGTCCTTCAGGATTATCAGCAGCTCCTAAAATCCACCATTCAGCCCACTACAATGTTCTATAGAGCTGATTCTTTAACCCATGGACCTCCAGCTGCAGTTTCCCCTAGTACCTTGATACAAATCATATCTCACAGAATTAATATAAAATAACTGATTTATATTTTTGAAATATTTTAACTAAGCATGCATAATTAGATATGTCATGGGCCAAAGTTGGCTGAGTTAATAATTCTTGAACAAGGTAAATGAGTTTGCATTTGAGTCAATGTTGAGATTGTACACCTATTATTCTGAATAAATGGTTATAAAAATGACGGAGAGTAGCAATTATAAAAATTATCTTTTCTCCTGGAAAATGGAGTTTATATCTGTAACAAATCCATTTAAAAACAACTTTGTTCAGATTTCCTTTCCTCTCTATTTACGCATTCTTCTATCTCCATTCACCATTTATATCATATTCCAAAACAATTATAAAAATTATCAATGTATTACAGTTATTGTGCTAAGCATTAACGAATGAGATATTTTAATCCTTTTTTTTTTTTTTTGAGATGGAGTCTCGCTCTGTTGCCCAGGCTGGAGTGCAGTGGCCAGATCTCAGCTCACTGCAAGCTCCGCCTCCCAGGTTCAGGCCATTCTCCTGCCTCAGCCTCCCGAGTGGCTGGGACTACAGGCGCCCGCCACCTCACCCGGCTAGTTTTTTGTATTTTTTAGTAGAGACGGGGTTTCACCGTGTTCGCCAGGATGATCTCGATCTCCTGACCTCGTGATCCGCCCGTCTCGGCCTCCCAAAGTGCTGGGATTACAGGCTTGAGCCACCGCGCCCGGCCGAGATATTTTAATCCTTATTTTACAATTCAGGAAATCGAGAGTTAGGAACTATAAATAATCATATTGGTCAGCCTGGTGTTGCACTCCTGACCTCAGGTGATCCACCCGCCTTGGGCTCCCAAACTGCTGGGATTACATGTGTGAGCCACTGCACCCGACCAAAAGTCAACACTTTAAACTACCACTTACTGTATTCTATGATTGGACATATCTTTTTGGGTGGCCACAAAATTATAAAATGGATACAGAATAGTCTCTTCAAAAAATTAAGGAAGTTCTTTCTAAAGCAGAGCCTTTAGGCACCCGCCTGCAGCTCAGAGCCCGCCGGGACTCCGGAAGCCGCTCCCAGGCAGCGCGGGGCTCAGGCGCCGCTGGCTCGCGGGTTCTCCGGACTCGCCCAGGATGCTCCAGGATCGCAGGCGCGCAGCCCGCCCGGCAGCGCTGGCCGCCCCGCTCCTCTGAAGAGAGATAGGGTAGCTGGCCGGGGCCCTCCGCAGCCACCGGGGATGGGACTGAGGTCAGTTTTTGCTTCTAGTGCCGCCGCCGCCAGGCAGATTGCCTGGCTTGGCCACAGTCATTGCGGCATCTGGCCCAGGTTCTGCGAGGTTGGGGTCGCTGGCGGGCTTGCAGGTTGCCTGGCGGCTGCTACCTGCACACACACAAACAATAAAAGGGGCTGCAGCTTGGGCAACCAGGAGGGCTGGCGGGGCATGGCCTGGGCGGCCGTGGGATTACGAGCGCGCGCGGCCTGAGAGTCAGTCCCCTTCGCCGTGCCTCCCCTTCGGCTTCACTGCCGGAGCTCGGGACCGCTGGCCAGGCGGTCCAAGGGAGCCCAGACCCCACTCCGCGGCCAACAGAGATGGGGTTGAGCGGCAGGTTCTCAGTTCTCGCCCCTGTGCAGCCTCCGCGGGGCAGACCACCTGGCTTGGCCGCAGCCACGGTGACATTTGGCCCGGGTTCTGCGATCCAGGGAGCGCGAGCGAGCTTGGGAGTTCCCAGACAGCTGCTGCCCGCAGGCGGAGGGCGGCAGCAGCTTGGGCGTCCAGGCAGGGGAGCATGGCCTGAGCGGCCTCTGGATCACCAGTGCACCGAGCCTGAGAGCCCGCTAGGCCCTGCCCCCTCCTCTGCCAGAGCTCGAGACCGCTGGCCAGGGGCCCTCTGCAGCCACCGGGGATAGGATTGAGCGGCAGGTTCTCGCTCCTCTGCAGCCACCATGGGGCAGACCATTTGGCTTGGCTGCAGCCACCGGGACATCTGCCCCCCGGTTCTGAGGTGTTAAGAGTGCAGGCAGGCTTAGAGGTTTCCCATAGGCTGCTACCTGCACACAGAGGGTGGCTGCAGCTAGGGAGCCCAGGCGGGCTGGAGGGGCATGGCCTGGGAGGCCTGGGGATGGCCAGCGCGCCCAGACTGAGGGCCCCCAAGTCGTGCATCCCGCTCGACTCCTCCACCTCAGGGAGACAGGAGCCGCTGGCATGGGCAGTCCGCAGTCACCTGGGATGGGTTTGGGCGGCAGGTTCTTAGTTCTTGTTCCTGTGCAGCCTCCAGGATGTCTGGCCCAGGCTGTGCGATGCCGGCGGCGGGAGCGGGCTTGGGAGATGACAGGCGGCTGCTGCCTGCACACATAGGGCAGAGGGCGGCTGCACCTTGGCCTGGGCAGCCTCTGGAGTGCGTGCCCGCCAGGCCTGAGGGTCCCCCCTGGCGGTGCCACCCGCCCCGCTCCTCCTCTGCAGGAGCCTGGAGCAGCTGGAATGGCTGCTCTGCAGTCTCTAGGAATGGGGTAAGTATTCTTATCTCATGCATGCACACAAAAAAGGTAACTATTATGTGAGGTAATTAGTATGTTAATTGACTTCATTTTGGTAATCATTTCGGAATGTGCATACATATAGAAACATCAGATTGTAAACCTTGAATATGTACAATATTTATTTTTCAAATATATAAAGCTGAAAAAAATTAACAGGATTGAAAGGATAAACACACAGTTCTATAATAGTAGTTGGACACATCAATACCTCATTTTAATTCATGGGTAGAAAAACCAGACAGAAGCTTAATGAGAAATAGAAGACTTGAAGAACAGTATAAACCATTTAGAGTTAATACACATGTACAGAACAGCCCATCCAACAACAGCAGAATATACATTCTTTTTGAGTGGATGCGGAACTTTCTCTGGGATAAGCAATATCTTTGTCCACAAAAATATGTCCTAATCATTTTTAAAAGTTTTAAATCTTACAAAACATAATTTACAATGACAATGGAGGAAACAGCAGATAAGTGAAAACTGAAAAATTCACAAATATGCAGAAATTAAACAATACACTCTTAAACTACCAGTGAAAGAATAAATCACAAGTGAAATTAGAAAATATCTTGAGACAAAATGAAAACAAAACATACCAAAACTTAGTGAATGCAGTGAAAGTAGAGTTTGAAGGAAAATGTATAGATATAAACAACTACATTTAAAAAATCTCAAATCAGTAACTTCACTCTATACCTAAAGGCAGTTTAAAAGCCAGAGAAAACAAAATATGAAGCTAGCAGAAGTAAAGGAATAATAAAGATTAGAGTATAAATCAGTAAAGTAGAAGGTTGAAAAGCAGTAGAAGAAATAAACATAGCTAAAAGTTAGTTCTTTGAAAAGAATAATAATCTCACCTCAGTAGCCTAAGATTCTTCTTTAGAAACGTAGAGAAAGAAGAACAGCTTAAATCTAAGAAACTAAAGAAAGGAACTAATAACAATTAGAGCAGAAATAAGTGAAACTGAAAACCAAAGACAGAGAAAGGGAAAGAGAAGAGAGAGTACAGATTACTAACAGCAGGACTGAAAGACAAGCTATCAATACACATTATAGCATAAATAAGTAATGCTACAAATAATTTTACACACACAAATATAATAGATGAGATGAAAAAGAGAAATTCCTCTAGAGACACAACACACACTGCCAAACCTCACTGAGGAAGAAACGGTAACAAATAGTCCTGTATTAATTAAGAAATTGCATTTGTAAATAAAATCTACCAAAAAATCTATTCACATGTTCTTTCACTGATTTCTGTCAAATATTTGAAGAATACATGATTTTGACAGTACACAATCTTCTAGAGAAAATAGATGAGATGGGAGCACTCCCAACTCATTTTATAAGGCCAGCATTACAATAACACCACAACCAAAAAATGATATTGAGAGAAAAGAAAACTATAGACAAGTATCAGTCATGGACATATATGAAAAATGACAACAAAATATTGTGACATCAAATTGAACATCTACCCATGTAGGATGATTCATTATGTCCAGTAAAAACAAAGCTGATTCACTATTAAAATCCAATCCAAGTAATCTGCTATACAAAGACTATTTTTAAAACATTTCTTCTCAAGAGATGCAGAAAGAGCATTCGATGAAATCCAACATCTATTTCTGACCAGAACTTTCATAAAATTAGGAATAAAAGAACTTAGGATATATGTTTAAATCTGTATATTATATGATGATTATGAAATGATTTTTCCTTAAGAATGGGAACAAGTCCTATTCAATATTGTATTACAAGATTTGCAAAGTGCAACAAGACAGGAATAAGAAATAAGTAACATACATATTGAAAAGGAAGAAGTAAAACTGCCTCTCTTTGCTCATAAAACAAATGTTTATATACACAATCCTACAGTATTTACAAAAAGCTTCTATAAAAATACGTGAAATTAATAGTGTTTTATTATCAAAGGTCAATATAGAATGTCAATAATTTTCCTATGTGTTAGGCATTAACAGTTGAAAAAACTAAATTACTATTTAAAAAGAAGCAAAAATTAAGTACTTAGGTATTAATGTAACAATATAAGTGCAGGATCTATATGGTGAAAATTGTAAAATATAAATGCAATAAATAAGAGAAAATTTAAGTAAAAGAGGGGAATTAAATATTTATGAATTCATAGTCTCAATATAGTTAAGCTACCAGTCTTTTCCATTTCTATTTGTAGAGTTCCTGCATTAACAGTGAACATTTCTGCATGCTTTTTATTGGTAGTTGGAAAGCAAAAGAACTAGAATAGTCAAAGCACTTCTGAAAAAAAAAACAAAGTTACAGGACATACACTACTGATTACAAGGCTTACTATTATGCTACAGTTATCAAAATATTGTGGTTTTGTTTAAATATTGTTAAAACACTAGACACATAGACCAATGGAATGAATAGAGACCCCAGAAATAGACCCACACAAATATATTCCATTGCATTTTGAAAAGGGCACAGAGGAAAAGGGGAAAGTATAATCTATTCTCTAAATGGGAATGTAATAATGGGATCTCCCCGTGTAAAAAAAAAAAAAAAGGAACTTTAATGCATATTTTACAACTTTTACAAATGTGAACTGAAGTAGACTATATAAAAGTGTAAAGTATACAGCAATAAAATACTATCATAAAACGGGATATTAGATATGACTTTGGGGTCATTGATGAGTTTTTAGATAAAATACCATACACATGATCCATAAAAGAGAAAACGAAAAAATACACTTTGTCATATTTGAAAATGCTCATTCTGTGAAAGAACCATTACAAGAACAAAAAGCTAAAACAATCAGGGAAAAATATTAAGTCACTGTGTTAATTTGTTCAGCTGCTGCTATGAAGAACTGCCTGAGACTGGGTAATTTACAAAGGAAAGAGGTTTAATTGACTCACAGTTCCAGAGGGCTGGGGGAGGCCTCAGGAAACTTACAATCAGGGCAGAAGGCAAGCAAACATGTTGTTCTTCACATGGTGGCAGGAGAGAGAAGTGCCAAGCAAAGGAAGAAAAGCCCTATATAAAACCATCAGATTTTATGAGAACTCACTTACTATCATGAGAACAGCAGCAGCAGGGTAACTTGCCTCCATGATTCTATTACCTTCTGCTGGGTCCCTCCCACAACACATAGGGATTATGAGAACTACAATTCAAAATGAGATTTGGGCAGGGACACAGCCAAACCATATCAGTCACATATCTTACACAAGCTTTCATCCAGAATGAATAAAGAACCCTTAAAATGTAACAATACAAAACAAACAATCCAATTTAAAACGAGCAAAAATTCTGAGCACATACATCTCAAAAGGAGACAGACATATGGCAAATAAACATTGAAAACATGTTTATTGTTATTAATTAGGGGAATGCAAATCATAACTACAAATGGGATATTACTACCTGCCATTAGAATGGAAATAAAAAATTGAAATATCAAATGCTCCTGAAGATGTGTAGCAACAAATATTCTCTTTCATTACTGTTGGGAACGTAAAATGACATGGTCACTTTAGGAGATAATTTAGCAGCTTTATATTAAGTAAAACATATGTCCAGTGTGAGGTTCAGCCATTCCATTCCTATATATTTATGAATGTATAATGAAAACAAATTCACATAAAAGCCTGTAGGCTGGGCAAATGTTTTAGCAGCTTTACTCATAATCTCTAAAACCTGAAAACAACCAGGACGTCTTTCTTTTTTTTTTTTTCTTTTTTGAAATGGAGTCTCACACTGTCACCCGGGCTGTAGTGCAGGAGTGCAATGTCGTGATCTCGGCTCACTGCAACCTCTGCCTCCCAGGTTCAAGGAATTACTCTGCCTCAGCTTCCCAAGTAGCTGGGAATACAGGTACCCACCATCACACCCAGCTAATTGTTTTATATTTTTAATAGAGATGGGGTTTCACTATGTTGGCCAGGCTGGTGTCAAACTCCTGACTTCATGATCTGCCCGTCTTGACTTCCAAAGTGCTGGGATCACAGACGTCAGCCACTGCGCCCGGCCTAACCAAGACATCTTTCTACAGGTGAATAGATAGACTATTGCATCAATACCATGAACAATAAAAAGGAACAGACTATTCACTTACACAATAGTAGAGATGAACTTACATGTATTATGTATGTGAAAGAAGTCAGCCCCAAATGTCTACATATTGTATGATTTCATTTGTATAGCATTCTGGAGAAACCAAAATTATAGGTCAAGAAAACAGATCAGAGGTTGCCCACAATTGGAAGAAAGGGAAGGGTTGATCACAAAGGCATCACACAGAGAATTTTAGGGTGATTCAGCTGTTCTGTGTAGTGCTGGATGGTGGACACGTCTCTGTGGGTTTCTCAAAACCTACTAAATCCTACACTACAAGATCTCATCCTTATTTTTTGCAAATTAAAAACAATCCACTAGGAAGTCTGAGGTTTCCAGGAGGAAAAAGAAACTGATCAAAGACACTTTGGAAAATGGTGTTTTGATTGGCTACTCTAAGGTTAAGACCAAACAAGCTGCATAGAAACACTCCACTTTGGCTAGTAATTTTGTTTATCACAGGGACAAATGATAATTCTGACACCAGGCTAGAATAAATGAGTAAGTAAGTTGTAGATAATGTGAGCTGGAATTTTTACTGTTATGAAATGACTTTTTCTTGTAGTGTTGAAAATGTTTTTTTTTTTTTTTTCCCCCAGTCATGTGTTAG
>NW_012115910.1:92093-126781 GCF_000951035.1 Colobus angolensis palliatus
AACCATTACAAGAACAAAAAGCTAAAACAATCAGGGAAAAATATTAAGTCACTGTGTTAATTTGTTCAGCTGCTGCTATGAAGAACTGCCTGAGACTGGGTAATTTACAAAGGAAAGAGGTTTAATTGACTCACAGTTCCAGAGGGCTCAGGAAACTTACAATCACGGCAGAAGGCAAGCAATCATGATATTAAGACAAAAACACATCTGTTTTCAGCCCAGTTGGAGAAGCCTCATTACTATCACATCCTTTGTGTTCTAAATGAAAGTCTGCACATACAGCAACAAATGAGAATGCAAAGTGTTGGAAAAGTGTAATAAGGAAGTCAGACTCCCTGGGGAATTACACAGTGGTATGTGTCTCCTATACTTCTTATCTGCCCTGGAGAGAGTGCTGCAGAAGCCTCCAACCAGAAACCACACCCAACAAAACCAAACCTAACAAAACACCAGCTTTCTCAGCCAAAGAACCTGGAAAATAATGGCATAGCAGGGAATACCCACCTGACTGTAGCCAACCATCAGTGGAAAAACCCCCAAACATCAGAGTTCAGTGGAGTCCAGTGTGGAGCTGATGATCCACTTCACTTCCATGGAGTGGAAGGAAGCAGCAGTGCTCTGATTCCCTTGTCTGATGGTATCAGTGGAGACAGGAACGGAGATAAATCTTCTCTCTCCCACATTGCAAAAGAAGGTGGCATTCTGGTATTTCTATCAAGGTCATGTCAACAGACCAAGAAAGAAGTTGTTCTTCCATTTTCTGTCTGGCAAAAGCAGACAGTTCTACAATTCCCTTGCCAAAGTAGTGTCTGGAGGTGCCAGAGGTAAGCTTAGCCTCAAATTCATGCAGCAACATTGAGACTGAGGCAGGGTGAGGTACGCTAGTGTCACCTTCCTAACTCTGGTGTCACTGAAGTCAAGCAGGAAGCTGAGCCTCTGCTGCACCCAGTGTAACCACACTGACAAGGTGGCATCATCTCCAATTCCCCGCCCCCTCACTTCTGGTGTCAGTAGAACCAGGGGTGAACCAAACCTCCACACTGACACAGCTGCAATGAGACTGAGTGAGGTGGCACCAGCAGGCAATTAGGAGTTCTTTTGAAGCAAATGTAAATCTTGAAAATCTCCACCAAAAAATGAAAGTTATAAGAATTAACCAAATGGAGATTAAAGAATTAAAAAATAAGATAACTGAAATAAAACTTTACTGGATAAGCTTAATAGGAAAGAAGAGAAAAGAGAAGATAGAATCAGTAAACTTGAGGACAAATCAGTAGGATTTACTGATTCTATTCTGAACAAGAGAGCAAAAATAGATACAAAATGAAACAACAGAGAATACCCTTGGGGACCTGTCAGGCAGCATCATAATATTGAGTCTATGTATCATCAGGGACCAAGAAAGAGAGTGGAAAGAAATAGTGGCGCTGGAAAAAGAGTTAATAAATTGATATCTGAAAACATCTTAATTTTGACAAAGACACAAACCTAGAGAATGAAGTAGCTGAGTAAATACTAAATAAGATAAACCTAAAAGAACTCATATTAAAACATATCATATAAAAATTTCTGAAAACAGAAGACAAATAAAAATTCTTGAAAACCTAACCCCCAAAAACTATATGGACTTATAAAAATAAAATTCAAATGACAACAGAGTCCTCATCTGACACAGTGTAGGACACAAGGATGTGTCCCAACATGTATGTCCTGAAAGAAAAAAACTGTCAAGTGTAAATTCTATGTCCAGCAAAAATAACATTAGAAAAGAAAGGAGAAATAAAGGCATCCTTATGTGAAGGAAAACTGACACAATTTGTGTTTTACCAAAACTCCTCTTAAAAAGCCGAAAAGTAAGTCCTCTAAACAGAAACCAAATGATATCTGAAAACTGCTTGGAACTTCAGAAAGAAAAAAGTAAGAGAATGGGAAAATGTAAATGGATGTCATAGCTTATTCATCATCCTAGAAGTTTTTAAAATCATATTTGATGTTTACACTAAAATTATAACACTGCCTGTTGCAGCATCCAGTGTATTGGATGTGTTACTCAGCACGATTCTATTTTTAAAAGCAAGGAGGCTAAAAGGACTTAAATGGAAGTAAAGTTTCTACATTTCATTTAAAGTGGTAAAACATCAGTGCCAGTTGACTTTGGCATCAGTTACACATGTATAACAATAATAAGGTAAAGATAGTAAGAAAATTATATAGAGATGTACTAAAAAACAGTATAAATAAATCATTATGTAATCCTAAAACTACTTCAATAACTCACAGTAAGGTTAGGAAGGAGAACAGAGGAAACAAAAAGAGAATGAACAAGCAGAAAACAAATTATAAAGTAGAACACCTAGGCCTTGACATATATATTACGGTTATCTTAAATATAAATTGTGTACATGTGTCAATTAAAACACAGGGAATATCAACCTGGACAAAGAAACATGATTCAAAAATACATACGCTACTTATCTCAATTGATGCAGAAAGAGCATTTGCCAAAATATAGCACAGTTTTATGACAAAAACTTTCAGAAGCCTAGACATACAAAGAAATTTCCTGAACTTTATCAAGACTATTTATCAAAAACAAACAGCTATGTCATGCTTAATGATGAAAGAATGAATGGTTTTCCCCTCAGGGTGGAAACAAGGCAGAGACGTCTGCTCTCAACAATGCTATTTGACAAAGCACTAAAAGTTCTAAGCAGCACAATTGGGCAAAAAACAAGCAAGGCACACTGATAGGAAAAAAAAAAGAAAGAAGGAAAGTGGCATCTATTGCACATTACACTATTGTATTTGTAAAGTCTCAGCGAAACTAAAAATATTCTTGTAGAAATAATAATACTTAGCAAGTTCACAGGATAAATGATCCATCCTCCAAAATTCATCATATTTCTATGAACTAACAATGAATGTGTGGAAACTGAAAATACCTTTACAATTGCTCTAAAGAAAATACTTAGGCAAAAATCTGACAAGACATGCAGAATAAAGATGGCAAAAATGACAAAATGTGCATGAAAGAATTGAGAGAAGAATTAAATAAATTCAAACATACATTATTAATGGTTTGGAAGACTCAAGATAGCAAAGATGTCAACTCTCTTCAAATTGATGGGTAGACTTAACGACAGTCATATAAAAACTCCAGCTACATTTTTTTATGCATATAGATAAACCTATTTTAAGTTTATATGAAAAGGCACATGATATTGGTGGAGAGATGGCGACATAAGTCAGCAGAACAGAAAAAAGAACTCAGAAATTGACACAAGTAAATATACCCAACTCATTTTTGACAATGGTAAAAAAGCAATTGAAGGAGAAAGAATAGTCTTTTTAACAAATGCTACTGGAGAAAACAAACATTTATAGGCTCAAAATCTCAGTGTAAACTTCATACATTATACACTAATTAACTTGAAATGGTTTGCAAACTTAAATCCTGAGATTAATTGTTTATACACACTCTAAATCTCCTCCACCCATTCTCTCATAAAACCATATAAATTAGCCTTTACTACCACTAGCTCACTGAAACTATGCTCGTCAACACCACCAGTGGTCTCCATGGTGTTGAATGCAATGGTCAATTCTCTGTTCCCCTTTTATTATCCATCAGAAACACGTGACACAACCAGTCACCTTATTCTCACTGATGCATACTCTTTACTTGTGGCCCATACCACCCATTCTTTTGGGTTTCCTCCTACTTCACTGATTGGTCCTTCTCTTTCTCTTTTGCTGGTTCTCCTTTTCTTCCTGATCTTTTCGTTAAATTGTAGAGGGTTAAGTCTCAATTCTTGGTTCCTTTCTCTATTTATGTTAACTTTCTTGGTGATCTTATGGTCTCTCATGATTTTAGACATCATTTTCATGCCAATGACTCAAGCTTATATATTCTCTCCAGACTATTCTCCTGAACTACATGTCCCAGGACAACTACTTTCTTTGTATCCTGAGTGTACAAGGATATTTTAAACTTATTATGTTCTCACGTGAACTTCTAATTTTCCACCCTTTTCTAGCACCTCACAAGCTATCAGCAAATCCTGTTGGATCTACCTTCAAAATATATTCAGAATCAAACCACTTCCTTCTGCTCTACTCTCTCACTCTGGTCCAAGCCTCCTGAGAAGATCTCCTACATTTTTTCTCTTTTACAGTCAATTTTTAACACAGTTGCCAGGTAGATCCTTTTAAATATCTAAGTCAGATCATGTCACCCTCTTCTCAAAACCCTCCAATGGTTCTCCCTTTCAATCAGAGCAATAATTAGTCTTTCACTAGCCAAAAGAACCATTTAGGTCCGCTGACTTTATCACCTACAGCACTCTCCTTAATCACCATTTCTAGCTGCCTGTGGCCTCGTTGCTGTGCTGTGAAGAAGGAGGCTTGCTCCTGCCTGACAGCCATTGCTCTAATTCTTCCCTTTTCCTGGAGCACTATTTCTCCAGATGACTCCTTGACTACCTCCTCAATTTCTTTCAATTCTTTTCCTCTCTTAGTAAAGCTAATCTGTCCAGCCACTCTATCCCTCTAGTCTGTACCTCAGATTCCACTTACTTATTTCCAGTTTTATTTTATTCCACATCACTTTCTAACATATTGCATATGTTATATATTTTACGTATACAGAATATACATTATATTATATTCAAACATTGTGTGTATATACATATACAATATACAAACATAATATAATATTTCATTAACCTTGTCTATCTCTCTTCCCTAGAAAGTTAAGATACTGGAGGGCAAGTATCTTGATCTCTTTTTTTATTGATGTGTTCAAGGTCCTAGAAAAGTGCTTTGCATATAGTAGAAGCTCAATCATATTTATTGAATGACTGGAAACTACTAATTTTATTGCAACTTCAAAATAAGCTAAATCCTTTGAGGAGATGGATACCCCATTTTACATGATGCTATTATTACGCATTGTATGCCTGTATCGAGACATCACATATACCCCATAAATAAACATACCTACTATTAGTATGTACCCATGAAAATTAAAAAATTAAAAAGTCAGCTAACTCCTAGTATTATAACCACCTTCTACACTTATTAGAAGAGCATTAACATAATTTTGAAAAAAGAAAATAATTTAGTTTGATGATTGAGATGTCTTATTCCTCATCTCCCATGTCAAATTTTAAAAAATAGATAGAAAACAATGTATTTGAACTTTAAAAGCTACAACTAAATAATATTGAAAATGTGGCAATAACTATATATCCAGTTACAAATCTTATTAATGTATCATTGAAATGTTCATAAGATTGTAGGTAAACACATTTAACTTTTATATTTCTCTTTACTAGCTAAATGTATTTTTAACTTGCATGCCATGTGTTTACCAGCATTTTCTTTTATTAATTAAAAAAGTAAACAAATTAGATTAAAATGTCATTAATAAAAGAATAACAATGTAAAAATACACGAATAGCTTAGAGAAGAGCTCTGCAGTCCAGATAGATGTCTGGCATAGTTAAGGAAGACAGATGAAGCAACCTGGTCTAGTAAAGTAGAAAAAAATCCCAAGGCCTCAAATTAAGTGTGAGTCAACGGATATTTCAGCCATCCCAGGAAGCCGGCTAACTGTCACCCTCAGCCTCCTCAAGAGAGGACACAGCCACATGACATATTTCAACTGATAATAAAAGCCAGCTGCTTGGTTGATCTATCTCAGAGGAGAATGAGAGTCTACTGCTACTTACTAAACCACAGATTCTCAGTAAATTCAGAAAAAATATTGGGATTTTCTACTTCATATTTCATAAAGACTTAACATCAGAGATCTTGAGAGCTGTGGATACTCCTACATAATCATGTCTATTCCAATGTAAAAATTGTATCACTAAGAGAGAATACTATGATAACTTGCAATTAGAACATACAAGATAAACTTCCACTGATTTGGCATTTCTTATCAAAAGTCTTAAAATTAATTTCTAGGAATTTATACAGAGAGAATAATCATACATGTATTTAAAGATTTAACTTTACACATCACTATTAATAGTGGGAAAATATAAAAACCTTACTATTCAGTAATAAGGAATTGATCATACATTTTGATACATCCATATGGTACAATATTATGCAGCTATTAAAATTATGAGGACATTGGATATGTTCTTGATATAGTGAAGGTGTTCACAAAATATTGACAACTTAAAAAAGTAGTTTACATTATATTATGAATTGTTGGAGCCCTTTTGTTTATCATATGTTATGTACATATACGCTTACACTCATACGTACACATGTGCAGACATACATCTTCACCAGTGCTGACAAGGTATGCACTTAACAGTGAGTTTTAAGAGATTCCTAAATACTAGGAAATAATAAGCGAAAAACTGTGTGTGGGCATTTTTCTTTTGAAAGCTTCATCTAATTCTCAAAGGCCTGGTTCTCAAGCTTTTGACTTTCTCCATGCCGTTTACTGGCACAGATCAATCCCATCAGTGATATTCTGCATTAGGCAAACTAGTTTCCCAGAGAAGGAAATGCTAGGAATATTAAGATGTGCTAGGAAAGTTAAGATGAAGTATCAAAAGTTCTGGAAGGCAATGGGCAATTTGAAAAACCATCTTTGAAAATTCTAATCATTCCTCAAAGTTACATTTAGTTACTGTCAGCATGGACAGTGCTGTGGTGAACAGAGTTTCAATTTCTAGACCTGGCTAAGATTAGTTTCCTCATTAATAAGAAGGCAATTTTGGTCTCTACCTATGTGATCTTATTTTTAGGACATGATAAAAATAATTAGAAAACTATAAACTCTATAGAAGGGAATTGTTGACTGTATACCCCATTACCTTAGCAAGTATGAGCAGTCACCCTACACTGGGGTGATCAAGGCTTGTGCCTTCATTAAGTGTATGACAGGAGAGATGGAAACAACTGCTCAGATCACGACACCAGGTTCTAAGAGTAGAATGAGCTGATCATGGATGTGAGGTCTACAGTGGCCACATGAGCGTTTAGGAGATATTGCATTATTGCATTTAGATTTGTGTTCTCTATAGGCAGAGATTATCTAGTTCACCTTTGTATCCCATGATATGTGTCACCTGGGTTGGCTGTGCCTCAGTGCTCTAAGGTGAAGAGAGAAGAACCTGTGCTATAAATGGGAAGAAAACTTTGAAGGAAGGCACCACCCATTATGTGGCAGAGAGATTTCCAGCTTCAAGTCATTCTGAAGTAGCTGAAGACAGGGGAGAGAGGCCTTAGGACAATCCGTGTCCTATGGGACAACCTCTGTAGTGTTCAGGAGCTGCTGAGAGACAGAATTCTAGAAGCCATAGGAAAAATGATCAGGTAAAGAATAAAGCAAAAGAGTCTTTCCTTTATAAATTTGTATAATATCCAATATGTGAATTATCCAATTAAAAAAGAATCTGGAAGTCTTTCCTGTCTGAAAAAAAAAAAATGCATTTAGTGTAGAGGATGTGATTACATAGCAGCTATTCAAGTAGAGAAGGGCATAAACTCTAGGTGGGGATTGAGCTAGAATTTGAACTACAGATAGTAATTGACTCTTCAGATAAATATTCAAATAGGCCGGGTGCGGTGGCTCAAGCCTGTAATTCCAGCACTTTGGGAGGCCGAGACGGGCGGATCACGAGGTCAGGAGATCAAGACCATCCTGCCTAACCCGGTGAAACCCCGTCTCTACTAAAAAATACAAAAAACTAGCCGGGCGAAGTGGTGGGCGCCTGTAGTCCCAGCTACTCGGGAGGCTGAGGCAGGAGAATGGCGTGAACCCGGGAGGCGGAGCTTGCAGTGAGCTGAGATCCGGCCACTGCACTCCAGCCTGGGCGACAGAGTGAGACTCCATCTCAAAAAAAGGAGGTTGATTGTTAGGTGATATATAAAATACTGACTCCAAGCTCAAGCAGTTGGAGCAATACAAGACGTTATAATGTAAAATTTTCTTTGGAAGGCCATACTTTTCAGAGAAATCCCTGCCATGTAAAAATATTTGGTTTTTACAAATATATACAAAATGTTCCTGTGAGGTTATTTCTATATGCATAAATTACACAAATTACCCAGAAACTATATTAAAGATAAATACAGAAGGACTACCAAACTACCAGGTACAGAAGATGGATGGTCCTTTCCAGACAGAGCCAGGCGGGTGAATTATCCCTCTAGGTCACTAGAATCCAGAGTTCAGGCTTTAGAGATTTAGACTAAGTTGGTAATTCAGAATGTAACCAGAATCTTACAGGGACAAGCCAGCAGGGATTCCCGAGGAAAAAAATGAACTGGTGCCATAAAATGGGAAAGATCAATGAGGTGTATTATGGGATACAGGAATGTCTGCATGAGTCTCTGGGGCTTAGTGTGAAGAGAACAGTGAAGAGAAGCTGACTTCACAGTTAAGCTTTTGAAGGAAATAAGGAGGAGACTGCCTTGCCCAGCAGTAGAGCACAGACAAGATTGCAGGTATTAATTATGTTTCTCATAGAATTAAGATAACTTTAAATGCAAAAATAAAGACTTGCAAGTTATTGGGTAAAAAACTACCAAATAGAGGAAAAGAGAAACTTTATAAGCTTCTGTCTCAGAAAGAATATCAACTTATCCAATGTTGTTTACACTAGTGGAAATGCTAAACACTGGGCTGCAAACCAAAATTAAAACACTACCAGTACACTGAATTTAACAATAAAGACAGGGAGTAATTTGCCAAGGCAAGCTACTGGAACAAATAATATAAACAAGTTCAACAGCCTATTCAATGCATTTTAGAGCAAAAGAGAGGGAGAACTGGTTGCCTGCCAACACCTTGCCTCAGTGAGACATGCACTCTGCTATCCAGGAATAGTAATAGGTTAGAGGTTTGCGCTGGAGAGTCTTGTCATTTCGTGTCATTTTATTGGGGATGGACTACAGGTCAATCACTAGTGATCTTATCCTTTGGGTTTTATCCTTTGGGTTTATTTGTACATTAACAGCAACTCTGATGTTTTCTCAAGTTCAAGGAGTAGGCTTCACCTGTAGATTTATTCAGATTTCCAGCACCTCTAGTTTCCTACAATTTGCTCCAGCATAGCTGCTAACAAACACTCTTAGCAAAAAATCAGTCTCACATGAAAATTAAAATAACTCATGCACAGAATTAAATGAATTCTGACAATTTATACCACTTTTATACCAGCAATTATTACTGTTATCCTTACTTCTGAATTTTTACTTATTGTTAACTGTATCTCTAGCATGCAGCCACTTGGAGTGCAAATATGAATTCATGTTAATTTAAATAAAAAGATCCTACAAAGAGAGGAGTGGAAAATGAATTAAAAAGTCATCATCAAAATGCATTTATTAAGCATCTTTTTATACATCAGCTGTTCAAGACACACTGTAAATTATAGAACAGACTAAAGCCTTTGTTCTCTTTAAGTTCTTCATCAAAAACATCTACAGAAGCTATGCAAAAATGTTTAAAATACATAGCCATTAGGGGAAAATAATCAAATATTGGAACAAAATAAAGGAAGCTTTTATATGTTGTCAGGTAAAAAGTAAGTTCATTCAGGAATGAGGGGAAATGTAGGTGTGTATATGATTGGGAAGAAAATCAGGTAGGTTAGCCATGAAAATTCAGTGTACTAGTTGGGCAGAGTGAAGGAAAAAGCAAATTCTTGTCTATTCCTGCTTCCCTGTCAGAGGAGGCATAATGGATTTACATGAAGCCACAGAGTAAAAACAGTGCATATTGATCTGTCAGTTTTACTAAAAATACTTAGAGAAAATGCTTTAAGTAATCAAAATATCATCTTGTATTACAACAAAGATAAACATACTATGGAGTTGAACGCAAAGGGTTGCATAAATTTTAAAGAAAAATGATAAGACTCAATGAAAATTTTGAGCCTGTCTTGGTTGCTTAAATAACATTGTACCTTTTCAATCCACTATTCCAGAATAACTCATGCTTCTTGTAGCATGAGCTATCGTTAGGAGTATTTCTTTTCCAAATGTGGAAAATAGAAAACTCTCTCTGTTTTGTGGTGATTCTTAAGTAAGAAGTGATAGAAATGTTAAACATAGTTTTTACTACTTGAAAATTGACTAAAACAGGTACATAGCAATGGCAAAATACAAGATCCTTCATAAGTGAGAAGTGTATCTCTAAGACAGTATTCACAAGTGTATTGCTACATGCCAGAAAATATATCAAGACTCAATGCAAAGATAAATCATTTCATTATTTAATTAAGAGGGAGAGAAGGCACTTCAACAGAAAGCAAGGTAATAGAATATGTATTTCTATTACTGGAGATGACTATGAAAAAAATGGGAAAAATGTCAAGGCAAGATACTAGGGAAGATGCCATTGAAAATGTCAATAATTCATTTCAAAAGCAATTCCACACAATGGTTCTTTCAGTCCATATGGAAATAAGAAAGAGATATGTCCTTTCTTCTTCATGAGTTGTGAGAGACTGGATGGAAGTGGGAACGCTGGGTAAATGGTATAGAATACGTACCTAGCTACTTTATGAAGTATATGGGAAAGGAGAGGAAGCAGATATAATCTTCAAAGAAGGAGAAAGCTAGTGAAAGTCACGAAGGTATCACTGAAAATTAGAATCCTAGAGTCTCAAAATGGCCTGTCCCACTTTCCTACTGGTTTGGGGGAAAAACAGCACAATTAGAGACAGGGTGGTATGTAATAATAATAATTAAATAATAAAAGAAATTATAGAAAGTGTCTTGGGAATTGCACATAAGAAGAGCTTAACTGGATTTCTCTCAGAGGTATTTTTATATGCAGATACTCCTATGTTATGGGATGAATAATCTTGCCTCTTTAAGGAATTGTAGCCACTGGTGAACTGCTGAAGGTACTGCTGGAGCAGTGGGTCCTTGTTAATAACGCTAAAGATACAGGCCAACTCTGTTCTCTTTCTTCATCCACAAACATTCCAGTTTTACTTTTCTCATCTGTCCTCAGGAGCTGAAGGGGGAAAAAAAAGTTCAGGAGTTTCACCAAGCAGAGGCTATCTCTTCTTCATTTAAGATTCTCAGTGCCTGTGCACATGGTAGGTAATAAATGTTTCTGAATTGAACAAATCAAAAAGAAAAATGGAAGGCAAGTGGTAATTCTAGGTCATAAATTTAGTTAAGGTAAGGTAAAGAAACTCTAAGATCAATATGAAGAGAAGAAAATAGAAATGGGAGTGTGGAGAAAGGGAAAAGCAACAGAAAAGTATGAAAACTTGAAAATGACACAATTACAGAAAAGAAAGTTTGGAGTGAACAATATAATGATATTTCTTTGATGCACCATAAATGAATTTTTAAAAAAATTGTGAGCTCTCTGACAGGAGGTGTTACTCTCTGAATAATTGCTAATAATTCATAACAAATCAATTTAAAGGTAATAATAATTTTTCCCATTTATACTTATAAAACTGACATATTAATTGATGATAATAAAACCTTTTCTTTGAGTTACTTATAATATGACATTGATTTGATAGATCAGATAAATAGCCTTCATTATATATCTAGGATACAGGGATATTTTCATCTGGAAAATTCAAGGTGAGGTTCCTGGAATTAAGGGCCTTTAGGTCCCCTGTGGTTCACTCTGTGAATGTCTTTACCAACAAATCTGTAAAGCTCAGTATTCACCAGGTCAGGATTCACAAACCCACTGGCATTCAGTAAGTAGCTTCTTTCACCCTTCCTTTTTCCTATGCCACAAACATGAAAAAGCCACACGAAGTTGAATGTGTCAGTAACAGTTGGGTTTTGTTAACCACCATCCCTCTCTCCTGACGTTTAAAGAAGGTGACTTATCTTCTGTCCTGGGCAGCAGAGACAATAGAATGATGCAAAAAATAGAGATCTAGACTGCTGTGGATGGTTCCTTTGGAGAGATAAAGGGAGGAAAGGGAAGGCAGAGTTTCCTGTTTGAGTGTTTGTTTTATGTATCTTGTTTTCAATTTCCCTTTGGGGAATACCATACATAGGATACAATATGGAAGCAAGGACTATAGCCAGTGCAGCATGTGGTCTTACAGCAGATCTTAATATGTATTAATTAATGTTACTCCATATTATTTTATTCATCTACTTAATTGAAAACACAATTTAAAATCTTGCTGTCCTGCAATATAACATTTAATGTATTCAATAACTGGCACACATGAAAGAACTACATATAATGGGTTGTGATTAAATATTACTTTTGGAAGAATGAGCAGATTCTGCCAGAAGTATCTCTCCATGGCAGAGTCAGAATTCAAAAAAAATCTTACATACATTTCTGTTCATTGCATTGAGTTGAATAACTTGACACATGCTTAACATTACACACTCTAGAAATCCTAAAAGTAATTTTATAAAGGTGAGGTCAATAAACACCTAGAAGAATATAAAAATCTTAGAGAGCATCGTTATTTACTTGGCACCTGACAAAACCAATACTTTAAAAAATAAGGCGTGGCTTTTATGTTGTCATTGAGTACTAGCATGTTTCTTGACAGGCAGAATCATGTGAAAACCATATTCAGCTGAAATTTATGGAAACATTGGGGAAACCTTAGTCAAATCGACTCTTAGGAAAGAAATAAAAACCATAATCAGATGCACTTGGAAGAAACTTGTTTAAGCCTGGTTACTATTTACAACTAGGTTAACAAGAGTAATTTGAGGTCAAATGAATCTACATTTTCAAACTCTGAGGCTGCCCGTGCAGAACTAATAACAAATGGAATACGTAAGACGCTACTATATTTAAATTGAAAAAGGCTTAGAAAAGTTGTGTTGACAATATTTGGTTGAGATTTAGTTATAATGGTTTGGAAGTATATTATTGGCACACAAATGTGCATATACCTTGGAGTTCAAAACCAGGCTGTCCTTCATATCTCTAGTGTTAAGAAAATTATTTTAAAGTAGAACCAGGGAACTATGCATGAGTGACCTCTGATTTTACATGCAAAATTTGTGTACATTTTTCTGAGAAGAGAAGTCATTGTTTCATGGAAAACAGAAATTTTCAAATCCTACTAATTCTGGTGTTTCTAGAATGACTAAATATGGCATTAAATCAACAGTGTAATTATATATCATACTGTCAGCTTCCCATGTGGATTTTATAACATCAGCCTCACCACACTTAATTCAGTTTCTTTCATCTAGCAGATTCTCAGTATATGTTTGCTATTGATAATTATGACAATAGTCCAAGCCATGATCTCATTTTCCAGGCTGTGTTCCCCTCCTCATTTTCAAGTTCCTCTCTAGGCCAGCAAGGTTTTTATTCTCTCTCATCATAGCAATAAACCTGTCATTGTGATCAGGTCAGACATAAAATTTGCCAAGGCCAGCACACAAATTCCTTTCCCTGCAAGTAAGCATGTCTCATTCTTGATTCTATCCTTGATGACAGGAAGGCCATCTTGTATATCATCTGTCCATTTGTAGACCAAATGGTCTACAAAGAAAGGGCATCTAAATTTTGTCAAGCTTATTTTGTAACCCACTGCCTAGTTTGTGATTAAGGCTGAGATGACAAGGTTTTCTTCCCAGCACCAGAAAGAATATGTTCTTTTTTTCCTACCAGAACAGGTTGTTACAGTTTTAAAATGTAGGTTAAAAAAAAAAAAAAAAGCAGCAGCAGCAGCTAAAGTATTCAGAATATACCTAGTCCCCAGCATACTACTGTTCATGAAGCTCCAAATATTTCTCTTCTTATGTTTATGAAAAATATGTATCTAAATATTTGTTTTTCTTCTTCCTAAGAATGAGTCATATTTAGCAATTTTACCTATATCTCTAAAAATGCATTTTATTTAAATAAGAAAACAAAAAAGCATCAAAAAGCTGGTAAACATAATCTAACAAGTGTTTAAATTTGGACTATATTATATACCATTATTCTTACAGTATCAATAGCCAAGCCAAGTCTCAAGTATGATCTAGAAAAGTGGTTTCTCATCTGATAATTTTTTATAGAAAGTTTTGGTGACTTAAACATCTGCATTTACACTTTTTATTATGTATTATATATACTTGCTTTAATAATTTAAATGTTACAGAAATATAGGTTTAGAACATAAGAAACCCACTATAATCCTATCCAATCAAGGACAACTTCTATTATCAGTTTGATCTATATTATTAATGTACTAAGATATTATTTTAACATCATGGGATTGTTTTTTAAAGAAATATGAAAATATTTCACCACTTCCTTTTTTCATTTAATATCTACTTGATGTTTTTCCATGTCAGTGTATATTAGAGCCACTTTATTTTTTTATTAAAGAGCTATATAATATTTCATTATAAGAATTTATGATAATTTATTAAATCAACACCTTATTGATAGATACTCAAAATTTTTTCAATTTTCTACTCACAACCAATGTGTCAGTAAACATTCTTTATGCACCCATATGAGTCCTTCTGTAGAATGGCTGCAGACATATGGAAGATTCAAAGGAATTAATGTTTTAACAAATATTTCTAAACATATTCCAAAAATATTGTAAAGAATT
The DNA here is from genome assembly GCF_000951035.1 of Colobus angolensis palliatus. Taxonomy (NCBI): domain Eukaryota; kingdom Metazoa; phylum Chordata; class Mammalia; order Primates; family Cercopithecidae; genus Colobus; species Colobus angolensis. The sequence goes on from NW_012115910.1 coordinate 106,646, forward strand.
TACATGTTCACAAGTAGTATATAAAAGAATCTGTCCTACACACTTTTCAACTTTTTTAAACTCATACAATAACAACTTTCTAAAGCAGATGTCACAAACTCAGATGGCTTCAGGAACAGATAGATACCAAAAAATGTGCATCAGCACAGAGTAAAAAATGGGAAGTAGTAGAAATTCAGCAAATTTAATTTTAGTAAATACTATGAGGCCCAAAACAAACACGTCTTCAGTTCTCAGGTTGTCAGTTTTCAGCTCTTGTCTTAATGGAATACACCTAGTTTTGATTTTCTAAAGTGCAGAATTTCCTTTACTTGAGAAAGCAATACAACCTTTAATGAGATGATTAATTTCACTGGATACATCTTATTTTTTTTTTTACCTTATTTTCTTTCTTTACTTTTGCTTCAAGATTTACAGTTACGAGAAGAATTCATTGTTTCCTAGACAGGATTCATTATATGTTGTATTAATTTTTATCAATACAAATCTTCTGTAACAGATATGTTGAAAACAGTAAAATTCATTGTCTTTTATTTTCCCCATTTACAAAAACAGTTTTCTTCCACTTATCAACTTGCTAGAAAGCCTTCAAACTTACATACAAGATTATTTTAATACCCTTACTATTCCCATATTAGTAACAGAGAAAAAATATGAAAGTACACTACTTGTCTTAAATGTAAGCAATATTCTGCTAAGGTTTTTATTGAACCTACCAAAGCATCCTTGAATAGAATAAAAGAAATATCATTATTTTAGCTTGACAAAAAACAGAAGAGAAAAATTCTTAGTGTCCTTTTGATAACAGTGGTTATCTTGTGGTCTGTGAGAAAGGGTGAAGACCATGGAGAAAATTGGTTCTGCTCTCATTTTTCTAGTCCCACTGCATCAATAAACCTCTGGAAGTTTCAACACAGAGCACACAATGTGAGCATGGAGCAGCTTGGCTTCTCTTAGCACTTTGTTATGTCCTTTAACCTTATGAGATTGTCAGTAAAGATGGCTAAGTAAGGGATTCCCATTGCTACAGTGTCAATGGAGGATTGGATTTCAAAGCAGAATAGCTCCTCTATCAATTCAAGTTTGGGGGGTGATGACGATTAGGAAAGTGAGTCTGGAAATGAGTTGTTACTCTAATTGAACGTTTATATTTACAACTGTTATTCATGCCATCTTTTCTTTCTTCAGTGAATTAAAAAATGAAACACCTACACATAAAATGAGGCATAAAACTGCAGGCATTTTTTCAATACTTTTGATTTCTATTTAGCAGAAATGTTGAATCTACCAACTCTACTGGATGTAAAAGAAAGTTATATAATGTTGACAATTGGAAATCAAACCTCTTTTGAAGAAAATTTCTCAAATGTTCACATTTGAAATATACCATATTATCCTGCCTTGAAAAATCATTTTAGGGAAAATAAGAATTTTAAGGAATTATTTTAAGTGTTCTAAATTACAGTACCATACCTTAGTTTTTATTTTTTTCTTAATGAGAAATCTCTCATACTATACATTTACTTCTTTTGATTTTTAAAGGTAATCATGAGTGATATAAAAATAATTTTATTTCAGGAAATGTATACCTTAGAGTAGTAAATAATTGTCCAAGAGTAACACAAATTTTTAGATATTTATTTCGGCTTGATGTTAAAAATCTAAAGAAACAACTAAATTGGAATCAGCTGTGCTTAAAATAAAGAAGCAGCAGGAAAAGATAGGAATATTATATTTTATAAGAAAAAAATTCTAGAGAGGCTCCTAAATTCATCATATTCATGAAGACTTTAAAAAAAAAAACCAATTAGAGGAAAAATTCCTTTCCAACTATCTCATATTGTATGCAAATAATACATTCAACTCTACCCTGAAAACAACACTAAAATACATATAGCTTATAAATATTTTATTCATTTGTGTATCCATTCATCCTTACACAAGTCATAAAGATGACTTTTCCTTACGTTTTTTTCTGCATTCTTCATCTGCAATTGTAAATAACCGAAGTTACAATTTTATTAAAATTGGGAGAGCCATTTGCTATATGATAATCACATTTATTTCATTGGAATTCTCTCTGGTTTAGACTTCTGGCCCCTTTTATCAGATTAGCAATTGAAACTGATTGACAGATATCTCAAGGCATATATAAATACTATATAAATTGGGGCAGCTCCTTATAAAGCAAATTTTAAAAGGAGTTTTGTAGTTCTGAGCTTGGAGAATTGAGGCTACCAAACATACTTTACGTTCAACATACTTTACGTTCAAAATTTCATTTGCTTTAAAAATAACTACTCCCTTTTATAAATCTTCATAGATCTTCTAGTCTATGACAATGTTGCATTTTAGCTACATTTGGCAAACTACAGAGATACATCTGTTAAAACTGCATTCCTCATGATTTTAAAAAACATTTGCAATCATGAAAGTTTTCTTAGCATTAATTTTCTTCTCTATTACTTTCCATTTATTTCTCAGGTCTCTCTCAGAACTCTCATACACATCAAGTTTAGTAGGCAAGAAATTTTCTCTCCTAATCCAAATCTTTAAACACTTCACAAATACCTTTATAGACAGGAATAGGAGTTTGCTAAAATTTTAATTTTGGTTAAATTCAACAAAGTCCCTGTGTGCCCAACACTATGCTATATGTTCTGAATAAATAAGGCATATTTCTTGCCCTTGAAACACTTCAGAGCAATGATCTTCCAGCATTTTAAATTTTAAATCACATATCCACTCTAGGTTGGAAAAAAAAAGTTTCTGCATGCACTCCTATGCATGTGTGTATATGTATTTATACATAACATCATGTATTAGTATACAAGTGAATTAGTTCATTTTCATGCTGCCAATAAAGACATACCCGAGACTGGGAAGAAAAATAGGTTTAATGGACACACAGTTCCACGTGGTTGGAAGAAAAATATGATTACTAAGAAAAATGCTTGGTCTGTCAAGGCAAGCCACCAAGGAAAATATAGTACAGGCTCCCACCAGTGATTTACTCTTCCAGGATAGAAAGTGTATTAAGATACTTACGCAAAAGTAATGACTGTGAAATCCAACCAATTCCATGGATCCCGTAAAAATGTGAAATCTTCTAAACAAAAGCCCCTTGCAAGTATTTTAATAAGTGATTCAAAAGTATAAATTCCTGTAAAGGTATACCTGAGAGAAAATAGCCAAGTTCACATTAAAAATCTAGTGGTTAATTTACATGTACATATCTTAAAGATGACATAAACAGCAAACAAAAATTAGACACTTCCATGTTGGTCTCCTTATGATATAGAGTTTAGGTGGAGCTTAAGTCAAAAAAGAAACACTAAATTCCAGAAGACATTCTCATTGACTAAATAAATAAATATTGCGTTTTCCACATTAATTAATTTAAAGGATCCAAATAATGTGGCTCTGTATGAAGACATAATCTGAAATACACTGGCCTTCAGTCTGATTGGAGCAAATAGGTATTAATCCAAAAATGAGTGAAGCATTCCTATTTTATAAAATGTGCACCATTAAAAGCCATCAAACGGGCCGGGCACGGTGGCTCAAGCCTGTAATCCCAGCACTTTGGGAGGCCGAGACGGGCAGATCACGAGGTCAGGAGATCAAGACCATCCTGGCTAACATGGTGAAACCCCGTCTCTACTAAAAAATACAAAAAACTAGCCGGGCGAGGTGGCGGCGCCTGTAGTCCCAGCTACTCGGGAGGCTGAGGCAGGAGAATGGCGTGAACCCGGGAGGCGGAGCCTGCAGTGAGCTGAGATCCGGCCACTGCACTCCAGCCTGGGCGACAGAGCGAGACTCCGTCTCAAAAAAAAAAAAAAAAAAGCCATCAAACATATCCTAGTAACACGTAGAACTGTGATAGTCATTTAAAAAGGAACATAAAAACTATGTATACTTTAAATCAGTAGATTTTAGTAAATCACTGGTGATCTTCAAAAGAGCATTAAGACTCATAAAGAAGATAAAGGACTGCAGATAACGGCAGTCAAACTAGTGCAGTAATTTGCACAACTGAGTGAGCCCACTACAAGCTTTGTCCTAGAAGGCATTTCGTGATACACATGAACTTGAATCGGGGTCTGGTTAACAGTAGCTAGCATGATTTGTTAAAGAAATTGAGGAGGTCTCAAGGTGTTAAAAGCACAATATGAAACATAAAGGGAGGTCAATCTTGAAAAATATTTATACTTACTCCACATTCTTTGTCCAGTCTGGAGGGCTACTCATGGTCATAAATACACAGTTGGTAAGAATAGTGCACATAATGAGCATATTGAATAAAGTAGAAGAATATCGTCAAGGAAGACAAAGTTCAATGGAAAAATCTTACTTTCATGCACTACCATGCCTTCACCACCATGAAGTTTAAAACTTTAGTGCTTATTATTATCTTGTTGCTTATTATTCTATCATTGACCTTTTTTTTTTTTGCCATTTCTGTAACTCAACAACCTCATATTTACATCTTGTCTTCAGGCCAAGCCATCAGCTATTTTGAGGCTATTTAGGTATCTTTAGTAATTAAAAAGATTAAATGCAAAGAAATTAGTTCATCGGTGAATAATTTATCAACTTAAATTTTCTTAATGACAGACTCAACTGAACAATAAAACTGCAAGTTCATCATGTATGTAAACCCTGGCAAAAATTCAACAAGAGAATTCAAGTAATTAATTAAATGTATTATAACATCATTCTAAAAGTCACCCTGGTGGAATGTCTTATAAGGTCTTTTCTAAACGAAGTGTATAATATACTACAACTGCTCATAAAATTCTGAACTATGAGAGAAGATGGCAGGTGTTAGCACTGTCATTTCTGGGGTTTGTAACTAAGGCAAAAATTACTTATTAAGTTCCCCAAATCTCAACTGACTTGGTTATAAAAGTAAGAAAAAATAATCATTTAACAGGATTGTTATGAAGATCAAATGTGTCAAAATATGTAAGTCTCCTGCAACTTAATGGCCCTAGTGCATAATAGATGTTCAATAAATTGCTTCCTGAATCATAGAGAATACAGTTTATTATAAATATTGTGTTGGTTTCAACCTATCCCACTTTGTCTTTGCAGGTATAGTCAATGCCCTTCCCTTTCCTTGACATTAAAAAACAGGAAAAGACAAAAATCGAAACAACTATTTAAGAAAATATTCAGTACTCAGATGACAGTAATGACTTTCATATTTAATAAAAAGCACAATAAAGATTTAGTTGCAATTATGTAAAGCAGCACTCTTTATCAGTGTGAATCTGGACACAATTATAAAAATCCCAGAGAGGAAATACGTGCTCTTCATATCTTTTCTCACTCCTAATGTTTTTACTATAAATCATACGTTACTTATACATAACAAAATATCAACACTATTATAACTGGACAATGTTGTGTTGATCTAGAAAGGAAGTTCATTTACACCCAGTACTGGTTTTGGTCAAAACAATAATAGTAATTATTATTTTTTAATTTTAGTAGCTGTGCTGGAAGGCCCATGCTTAATTCTCAGTTTTCCATCCATATGAAAACACTCATAAGTAAATGATGTGCATCAGCCACGTGAGGGCACTATAATCTAGAGAACACACACACACACACATACACACATGAAATACCATTTCAAAGAAGAAACAGTTAATTTTTCTTTATTGCTAAAACAAACAGAAAACTAAATTAAATAAAGAACGACTTGCTATTGGTATATAAAACTAGACGGTCCCCTGTGCCTGTTGGTCTGCTGAGCCCTGTTGGGAAAATAACACCCTGTGGCAGATTGGCACCATTCTAAATTTACGGTCACAAACCTCAGTGGTCCTCAACACAGTCCTGTATTTTCCCACTTGGCTCCGTCTCCTACTCTCTGCAAAGAAAATTTCAAATATTCTGCACTTTCCTTCAACTTCCAACCCTCGTCTTTATTTCCACTCCATTTCAAGCTGAAAACTTATTTTCTACTTTACAGAGAAGAGACAGTATCATAATGCTCCTCCTCCACTTCCCACCCCCAAATCAACAAACTTCTCCACATTGAGACCAATCCTTTCCTCCTTCCTGTTATAGTGGGGAAGTTTCCAATCCCTCCACCTGTATTCTGGACACCTTCCCCCTTCCAGAAGACTTGAGCAATCTCTTACCTCTCTCTTTTCTTATCCTTAATGGCCCCCACCTTACTGGCTTTTTCCTATCAACGCAAACTTGATTATGTCTCCCTTGTCCAGATATTTCTCTCCTATGACTCCCAACCCTCCTTAACTATTTACAGCCCTATCTCCCTTTTCCATATCATGGCCAAACTTTTGAAAGAGCTCCTTATCTTTCCTTTTCTTATATATCTATCACATATTCAGCCTACCAGCTTTTCTTTCTAAAGATGACAACATCTTCATGTTTTGTCACTAAAAACAAAAGGATAATTTCAGTTTATATTTGATGTGCTTTCTGAACAGCATTCAACAAGAATGGTTCCTCCCCTTTGCATTAAGTTATCTTCCCTCTGCTTTCAGGAGGTTCCAATTCCCTGGCTTCTTCATGCCTCAGAGCACCAGTTTCTCTGTATTCTTTGAAATGTGACATTTTTCTTTTTGAAAGGAAAGACATAAGGTATGTAAGCCATCTACCTCTCTTCTACTCTCCTCATCCTAGTGTAGCCCATAGACAAACTTTGCTCAACAAGCATAACCATTATGTACCCACCAGTCTCAGGTACTTCTCTCCAAGCGAGACCTCTCTTCTGAATTCCACATACTTGATTGTCCATATGACATCTGTACTTACATATCTTATCAACACTTCAAATTTTGAATTCTAAAACTGAACTTTTGAAAAGTATCTTTTCATCTACGTTTCTGCTCCTGCTAATTGCTTACTCCTTTGACACCTCCGTGTCCTATAAAATGTGCATAATATACCCAGAGACCTATGAGAAATCTTAGATTGCTGTCTCTCCTTAAACGTTCACATCTAATTAACTATCAAATATTGTCAATTCTGCCTGCTATCTCTGGATTCAGTTACTTTTTTCCATCCCCATATCACTGCATGGTGCAAGTGTCTGTCAAGACTAGCATCAAGTCTAATAGTCCATCTAGATTATTGCAGTCTCTTCTAAACTGATCTTTCCAAATTCATGTTAGTCTCCATTTAATCCATTCTGCATACTGTGCTAAAATGACCATTGTAAATGTAATATGAATCATTTTGGTAGCTTTCTATTACTCTTAAGAAGACGATCAAATGTCTTAACATAGAGTCAAGACACTAGGAGGTCTGATCCCTGTCTACTTCTCCAGTTTCATTTTCTTTTATCTTCATTGCATTATCCCCATTTGGATAATACTGTAATTATTTTAGGTTGTCAAATGTTATGAATGTTTTATATGCTGTTTCTGACATTAGGGTCTTGGAAATGTCACCTCTCTTTTTCTTCAGTACTCAGATTGGCCTACTACCAGTTATATACCCCTGCAGCACTTATATTATTCCTGTAATGACAAGTTTTAATGATGATCTTCTCAACTACTCTCTGAGCGTCATGAGGACAGAATCATGTCTATATTATTCACCATTATAGCCTTGCTATTTCATATAGTATCAGTTGACTATTGAATGAAATTAATTTTGCAATTCATTTGTTACTAAATGGAGTTTTAAAAAATAATTTTTGATAAATTATTAAAAAATATTACTTAAAGTTTGTCTTCAAGTATATTGTTGGCCAGGTGCCATGGCTTGCACCTATAATCTCAGCATTTCAAGAGACCAAGGTGGGCAGATCATTTGAGGTCAGGAGTTTGAGATCAGCCTGAGTAAAATGGTGAAACTTCATCTCTACTAAAACTACAAAAATTAGCCAGGCGTAGTGACTCATGCCTGTAATCCCAGCTAATTAGGAGGCTGAGGCAGGGGAATCACTTAAACCCAGGAGGCAGAGGTAGCAGTGAGCCAAGATCATGCCATTGCACTCCAGCCTGGGTGACAGAGTGAGACTATGTCTAAAATATATATACATATTGTTTACACAAGTTTCTACATTTTTTGAGGGTAAAATATAGGATAAATATAAGGTGGAAATTAACAGCCTAATGCAATTATGCTGCATAATGGACTTGGCAATGGTTTTATGACACTTAAAATCTTACTCTTTATAGTGGTATAATTTAGTTATATATAATAAGGTAAAATATATCTTTCAAAATTAACAAGAGAAATAATTATTTTCTAAGTAGTTACTGATAATAAGTCAAAAACAGGCATTTTCCTTATTTCATGGCTATCATTTTAATAAAAGTATACACTTAAGTTAAAAATTCTGACACACAAAAAGAACAATTTTGCTTTTAATAGAAAAATAGTAAATAACTAGGGTCAAGATTTTATGCTTGTGGTTTGATAGGTATCTCTAAATAGAAAGGTTTAAAATTCATTAAGTTTCTAAATCATTGTCAATTTACTTCATCAGTCACATACTTTACAAATTCCTGGACTCTGGTGAGTGACTGAAATAGTTTCAGATGATCTTGAAAATACTCAAATACAAAAGTATTTAATGTAGGTATGTATGAATTTTGCATTGGTGATGCCATGCATCAAAAAAGCACAGAAACTCCACATCAAGGCAGATTTTAAAAGGCTCAAACTAGTAGCAAAACGCATACATTCTACATTATTTTTTAAATATATAATCCAAGTCATAAAGTAGAGTACAGTTTTCAAAAGAACACTGTATCCTGGAACAATGTTGCTTTAAGAACTTTGCAATGTAAAATAAAATAGAGGCAGATAAACCTTATATAATATCAGGGGACAAAGATATTTTTTAATCTATTAATTCCTTTATGCCAGGTATAAATAAAAGTGGGCAAACCTATTGATTGATACTAACCTGAGAGTTGGCAAATGTAAAATATTTCCTATGTGTATATGATGAAGAAACACTTCTTCAAGTTTTTACTGAAAATTGTTTAAGTAGCCCTTGACACGGAGCCTGGATCATCACAACACTGGCACACTCACCCCTGTCTCCATAGAGGGAGGATGAAGCACCGTGAGATTTAGAGCAATGAACCATGGATCAGATACATCCCTTACCAGCTGTGTGGGCTTCAGTGATTTGTTTAATTCTTTGAGGCTCAGTTTGCTTATATAAATGTGGACAATACTTTTCTTACAGTATACAGTCATTATCCACTAAGATAATAATTATTAGTTTATTACCATTAATAATCCATTCATTGAGTATAAAATTATAGGGCATTTCTTTGTTATTCTATAGGAAGGAAAAGACATTATGCTCTGTTCAGAGACTTTGTAATAATGTATAATATCCAGAGAAGTTGTAGAGGAATTTTTAACCTATATATAAACTATAAGTAGAAGATAGACTGATGTTAGAGATTTTCTAATGTAAACATGTATAATTTGAAGTAGAATAGAATAGGTCTCTTCCTACATACCAGTGCATATTTCTGAGCCAGCAGAAAAATTAAGTAAACGTAACATATACAGTGTTAAATATTGGATTGTTTAATTTTAATATGAACAAAGTCCTATTTGCCAGTAGGTAACTAAAAGATAACATATGAGCACTGAAAACAAAAGAAAGAGAAACTGTTGTGTCATCTGCTTTCATATAAACCTGTATATTTCTTTTCATAGAAAACCATGATATTTTATGTCTCGGTATGGACACCATGTAATGAATTAGTAAGTTGGAGCATCTAAGAAGCACCTTAGAAATTCATAAAACAAGAACACTGGCAATGTCCCAAATACATTAAATCCGAGAGTTTAAAAATCATTTTTTTTCTGTTGGATGCAAAATGCTAAGAGCCGAGAATCAAAAAGCCCAGTCTGAAGTTTTAGCTCTGCCACTGACAGAAAATGTAGCCTTAGAAAAAACTAAATATCTCTGGGTTTCAGTGAACTCATCTACAAAATGAGACAGGACTGACCACATTGTTTGGGTCACTTGCAGGTCCAAACTCTGTGCTATATAAAGATTTTGTTTGCAAAGTCAGAGTAGTGATTTGTATAAAGTTCTTTGTGCAATTCCTTATGCAATACGAGAGTTTCCTTTTTGCTAATCTTACAGCAGTTGCTCCTAGAATTTTAGCTATTAGTGTCATAGATACCCTTTATTGAGTACCTACTAAGCACTAGGATGGGATCTGGTGCTAGATACTTGTCACAGATGATACCCTTTATTGAGTACCTACTAAGCACTAGGATGGGATCTGGTGCTAGATACTTGTCACAGATTTTATCATTATTAATGTCTAAACTGTGATTATAATTTTACAGATAGAGAAGCTGAGATTAGAAAGAATTGGAGTAACTTGGACCAAGGTCATATAGCTGAAAAGTAAATTTTAGAGATAGGGTTTGAATCTACGTTTTCTGATACCAAATCTTTGTTTTCCATTTTCCTACCATTTTCAAATGATAGGTAGTTCAGCATTACTAGTGTGATCTGGAGTGAGGGTCTCAGCTCTTTGGCAGCCTAGTCCCATGTCATGACTTTAAATACCAGCCATACACTGAGAGCTCCCAAAGTTGAACACCTCCAGCTCAACTCTTTTCTGAACTCCAGATTTGCACAGCCACCTAACTCCTCCACTCCTCCAATGATGTCTAATAGGTGTCTCAAACATAACATGTTCAAAAGCAAGCTCTTGATCTTACCCACCAAATTGGTTCACTCAAGTTGCCCCAAGCTCAGGCAACACAACTCCATTTTTCCTTCTTGAACAGACTAAATGCTTGGAATCATCCTTAGTCCCTCCCTTACCCCTAGACCCCACAACCAATTGCTCAGAAAATCCTGTCAGCTCTTCTGCAAAATACCTCAAAATTTGATGACATTTTATCACCGTCATTGTTTCCACCATAGTCCAAGCCACCATGCTCTCTTGCCCTCATAATGACAGTCAGTCCCAGTCTCCTTACTTCACTCTTTCCCCTTATGCAGTCTATTCTCCATGAAGCAGCCAGAGGATCTTTTAAATATGTGAGTCAAGTCATGATACCCTGCTACTGAAAACCCTCCTGCAGTTTCATTCAGAGTAAATGTGGTGTCCTCACAACGACCCACCGCGTCTCACCTACAACTTTAGCACCAGATCTTCACTCCCACTGATGTCGTCTCCTCACTTCCTGCCTTTCCCACTCTGCTCCAGCCACTCAGGTCTGCTTGCTGAGTCTTAAACATACTAGCTGCACCCCCACCTTCAGACTTTACCTTCATACTTGCGGTTCTCCTTGAACTGACTTTAACCCTAGATTCCCATGTCTCACTCTCCTTTGCTTCCTTCGGATCTCTGCTCAGCTGGTACCTTTTCAGAAAGGATTTTACTGGCCATACAATCCAAAACTACACTTGTCACTCCTCCCTTTTACACTAATTTATTTTTCTTAGTAACACTTATCACTAGCTTCCATTCGATGTATTTGTTCATTGTCTTTCTTCTTCCAAACACGCACACACACTCACATGACAGTAGGAACTTCATTCTGTTCAATGTTGCATCCCAATGCTTACAAGAATATCTACCACATGGTAGATACTCAGTAAGTACTTGCAAATGAAAAAATGAGTAACAAATGCAAGATAAATTAGAGGAGTGTGAATATATTAACTTAAAATAATAAAAGCTGACAGGAAATACATTTAAAACCTTGGCAGGGAACTTTAGGAGCATAGATCATTTTTAACTTGTTTGTTATCTAGAAAATAAATCATGTTTTATTTAAATATCAAATAAGACACTAGGCACATGAGAAGAATTTTCAGTTTTCAAAATGCACCCTTGCTAAAATATCATAAGCATAATTTCTGATTCAGCCAAAATAAATTTTTCAAAAAGCTAATTTGCTACACAATAGCCCCTAATAGATAACAGTTATTTGATAAATAAGTCAAGCTTTTTGTTGGAAATGGAGGTATTAGTCCAAGTTTAAAAACAAACTTCTTTAACATGAATGACTTTTTGTCGGTTTATAAACTAGTGGTAATAAATACACAATGACCTCGCAACTGTGGCCAAACAACCATGACCATCTCTCCAGACATTTTTAACTTACAGTAAAGGACACTGTACTTGAAGTCAGAAAATCAGGATTTGAGTCTAGGGTTTGCAACATGAGGAATAAAGGACAAAATTATTGTGAAAATCAGTTACTAACTACAGCATTCATATACCTCTAAGTTTCCTAGGCTATTTGATCAATTGCATCACCAAAACATGGAAGGATTCATGTATCTTAGACTATCAGCCTCATTGCCTTTTGTTATATCTCTGCTCCAAGGTGAGACATCTGAAATATAACGCTTTGAATCAGGAAATTAGAGACTTTTTAAAATCTAATTTTCTACACTGGAAGAAACTTGTGACTCTAAGCCATCTGTAAACTTCTCAGAGAGTCAACAGCTCAGCTTGGCATACCTTAATAGATTAGCCTGACTGGCTTCACATTTCAACCTGCATCACCTCAGGCCTCCCAGTGACTTCAGCCTTTGGAGTGTGAGTTCCTGGGAAGCAAATACAAGCCCACAGATTCAAGTTGTATCTGGATATCTAGAGAGGTCCTGGCAAAAACTGTGTCCCTAGTACTCAGATTCTCTGATCGGAATTTCTTAAACTGCCCTTACCCTCTACCACTAGGAGTCTCTTTTCCAGGGGATTTTAATGGGGATTCATAATCTCTTAGGATTTTTTTTTCAAGTGGGGACAATAGTTTTATGAGGTTTTCCGTGGTCTATTACAAAAGTTTTAAGACAAAAATCTGCTTCTGTAAAAAGCAAATATATTGGGTTTTCTTAATTCCATCTCATCATTCAGATGCATGACAAGAAAGATTTTTTCTGATCCATTTAAACTTATTTTTTCACTTGTTTTGTATCTGATTCTCTGATCTCCGACTTTCTAGTCACTTATTTATTTAATGCATATTTTCCCAACGTCTACTAGGAACAGAAGTCTGAATTTTTAACGTAATTTAAATATAAATTATGTTTGAATAAGGAACATACAATTATTTTAAAATATAATGAATAGTTTATGCAGAGATTTATTCACTGTACAGATTACAAATGCTTGAAATATAATAATAGATCATAATTTATAATCATGAGACCCAAATATAAATACCAACTTTATTATTCATTTCTAATGCTAACTCAAAGACAACTTTTTCTCCACATCCAACTGGGTTCTCTTATTTGGAAAACAGAGAGAGGTAAGAAAACATTATTGCTTAAGGTAATGCCAAGAAACTATGAAATCTTAAAACATGAAATATAAACATCAAGTAAAAGATCTAAACTTGGAAAGAGGAACAACCTAGAGGTTAAAAGGAGACTTTACAGAATGTTATGCTTCTAAAGACAGCATTTGCCATACTGGTAGGCAAATGCTACCAGTATTTGCCTAGGGACATGCTTTACATCCCCTCCATCCAGAAATGACATAAGTACCCTGTACCAGGCTTATCCCATTTCCTGAATTCCTTACTTAATTTAATTCCATACCTTATCTAATTCAAATATTTTCTAGGCGTGATAAAGGTGGAGAGTGTTTATACTGAAAGATTTAATACCAGGCCCTGGGCTAACCACATCATGAAATTCCAAGCAACGACTCTTTCTAAAGAAGAAATAACATGCTGTCCTAATCTGAGGCTTTGCTTTATTTCAGTTCCCCTGCCTTACCTCTGATTCCTGAAGCATATCACTCCCCATCCCATGACTTCTGTGTTCTTTCTGTAAATGCCCCTGCCCAACACAGCTTCAGTCTTCCAAGCCTTTGCTTCATTGGTATTCCCAAGACTGGCTGTCAACAAGACTACTGTTTCTGGCCTAGAATAAAACCTCTCATTTCCAACTACTCTATTTAATTTCAAGGAATCAATCAAATTGCCATCTACCACCAAGCTGTCATCAATCTCATTTTTGGAAAGCAGCTGCATCAATAAGGAGTATAAAAAATAAAATGGGAATGTATATGGATAGATAGATATTAATCCTTTGGAGAGGGATAATTGTAGCAAGACGTGTGACTTGAATAAGACATAGGAACAGGTGATGAAAAGAAAAAGGAAGGAAAAGAATAGAAAGTAGAAGATCAATAGGAAGGCTGTTGGGAAACAAATTTTGAAAAATATTTGAAAGGGTGTTATACCCACAGACACAATTATAAACTCTTACTAACTCAAAGCTTTCAAATGCTAAAATAGAAGAAAGTCATAAAATTCAGGCCAAAAACATACAAAATTATAATTCAGATTATGCATATTTATTTTCCAAATGTAAAGGCAGTCAAGAAAATTAGCTTATGGAGTTTACTCCCTTACCTAACATTGTAAATTGAAGACTTACAGGAGGAGAGCCTGCTAATATGGTCAAAATTAATGAGAAAGGATTGGATGTGGCAAGCAATTCATAAAGGAGAAGAAAAAAGAAGAAAGAAGTAATAGTGAGTTGGGTAGAGAAGAAACACTTAGAAGATGGGGAAAAGTAATTCACTTACCTGTGATCTCATTTTGCAACATGCTAACTGTTGAGTAAAAGGAAAGAAAAAGAAGTAACACATAACATTGCCAAACACAGATATTTTGGAAAATGTGTAGCTCAATAACTTGGTCAAAGAAGAAAATCATATTCAGTGACGATTTGAAAAAGGATATGAATGTACCAATATCTTAATAGCTAATTTTCTAATAGGGTTGAAGGGAGTTAAAATGTAAAGGGCGGGGGTGGCACTGAATCGAGAGATTGCTTTCCCTTTATTCAATACTATAAACGTCTGAAAAAGAAAACACAACACATAAAACAAAATTTAGAATATATATTAAGAATATTTTAAGAGAAAAGTAAAACCATTATTTATAAATATTGCCCTGTAAAATAGTATATAACATAATAATTACCAGCAAATGACATGAAGATAGATGCTTTCTTTTTCTGAGCACTATAAACTTTCCTAAATTTGATAAATGACATGAGGTTCACAAAGAAAATCTGTGGTCAATGCCATAGGAATTCTTAGCATCTTTATCAAGTTTTAATGTTAGTATTTTAAAACCGCATTTATAATTCATGTAAAGCACAAAACTGAGGCTTTGATTACTTTTTCAGTTAGATAATTTTCTCATGAGAACTTCAAGGTTTTCCAGGTGTGTTCTTTGCTCAGAATCTTATTTGGCATCTACAAGTCACCTGCTATTATTTCTTCTTCTGTGGAGAGCAATAGAAAGGAGAAAGTATGGTATAAAGGAATAATTAAACCCACTGAAGATCAAAGTGACTTATGGAGAGCTAGAGGAATTTAGATACTAGTCCTGCAAGTATAAAAAATAAAATTTAAATATACTTCTAGTTTACAGTTTTTGCTTCTCAACATTATTAAGGAATCAGGGTCAATTTACACTTGGTTTAAGAGTATAATTTATATTCAAGAAGGTGAATAGGCTTTTGTCCTTCCTTAATTCCCGCGCCGGAGGATGCCTCACCAGTTCTCTGCCTGTCTCACAAATGCAGGTTCAAATGAGTGCTTCCAAAAGACTTCTAGGATCATTGGTCCATTACACGGTCAGGCCCATCCAGCATCTTAGTGATACTTTAGACAGAGGGAAGGAGGCAAGCCTTCTTCACCATCATCCTGGGACTAGCCCAGACCAATTAGCAAATAGGCAGTGAAGGCAACTTGACTAAGAACTCACTTTCTTATTGATATAGTAGGGATCCAGATCCTCCAGGGGCACTGACACCATCTCTGGAGGAATGTCTCCATAAATAAATGGAAGAGATTTTCGTGCTTCCAAGTCACTGTTTGGCTTTGGGCCATTTTCATCATCCTCATCCTTGCGTTCCTGTTTGGGTCTCTTAGCTTTCTCTTCTGCAATGCATTGTTCAATAGCAGCAAGGGATTCCCTGGTAAAGAAGCGGAAGCTGTCAGGTCCTGGCGGTACCAGCACTGACTGTGCCATCTTTTCATCCTGCTCCTTTAATCACTGTTTAGCTCCTTGCATAAGAAAGTGCTACAGAAACAGGGAAGGAAAAAAAGCAATGGCCATTAGAATAAAAGGTGATTGTGTCAGTTACATGACACTGAGCACTGAGATACAGCATAGAAACCCAGATAGCTATAATATTTTTAAAGAAAGTTGTATTTGATATTCAGGGAATCTCATATATGCATCCATTTGCTCGCATGGAGATCTATCTTTCACATTCAGTAGGTGTCTATGAGGCAATCTAATCTCCCACTCCCAAAATGTTTTAAGTGATTGTGCTACTTGTGGGAAAATATGCAATTCAGAGCTCAGAAATGGAGGATACTGGTTTGTGCCTACTGTTTCACTTGTGTGAATATTTTGGCAGCCATCTTTTTCAGCATTCTTTCTGAAAAAATAGCAGAGATCCAAAACAAGAGATGAAACATCACACTAAATTGTAGAACCTGGGCTGAGGATCTTGCACTTATCTCTCCATGTCTTTCCACGTGCCCTTTGGCTCACTTTATAACATTTAAGAGTTTATTCCAAGTCAATTCACTGGGTAAAAAGCTCTGGAAATCGTAAAATGCCAGGCTATGGAAACATAGGTAGATCCTGCTTGAAAGAAAGGGAGTGGGAAGGAGCAGAAGATGCCTATTGTGTTTGGAACTGCTCGGAAGCTGCACAGGAAGAGACCCAGTTCCTGCCAAACCGGGCAGGAAGTCATCCACATCAGAGGTCTGTAGCTCGGACCCCCTGGCTTAGCAACCTGCTGCTGGCTAGTGTAATTGCTTCTTAAATTAACACATTTGCAGTACCTTAGGAAATACTGTAGAGATAGCCTATTTCCTCAAATAATGCCCATTTCACAAAAATGTAGCATCACAGTCTTAGTGTCCACATCAGAATTTGAATTTGAGAAAAAATAGTAAGTTTATGATAGTTTATCTTTTCAAGCAAACTCTTATTATATGCATCTTTGCAATAACATAAATAGGTTTTTACTGGTATTCAAATCATGTTTCACTAGACTAAAGTAGATAACTCAAAAGAGCACATCAGTCATTCCAAATGTTACCTCTGAACCAGTGGCAGGAGTTTCTATGCTATTTAAAACAATACAATCAACATCTTGACTCCTGAATGCCACTTAATCTATTTTTTCTGTCTTTTCAAAAAATCAATCTATTTCACCCCCATACTATAGGAGTCAGAGTTGTCATTTAAATATATGAAATGCATTTTCTAAGAGTTAAATGTGTTATGCAGTTCACTTCTGCAGCATATACCAGATAAAACAGAGGGAAACCCAAAATAACAAAAACTACTGCACAGTTTTATTTTAAAAAATGTTGAGGTAAACCAGGACCTTTCAGCTACCAGCTAGCAGACTGTCCTCCCCAGTATTATAGTGCCTCCAAAACATCCCTCATTTTTCTCACCCATCCCTACAGACCCTCATGCCTAGCAACAGACATAGGCATGAAGATGGTCCTTGCACACTGGGGGAGGAAACTGCCATGCCTGGATTCTCTAATAGAAGAGACACGCTAAAACATGCAGCCAGCAGCTTCAAAATGAAAGTGGTCCCTCTGCAGATTTCCCCAAGGATTCTACTACTGTAAAGGTAGAGAAGCATCACAGAGAATAAGCATAATAAGAATATTAAAACATTACCCCTGTAGAATCTTTTACACCCAGAGTTTGGGATTGATAAGCTGGTACCAAGAAGACTGCAGCTAAAATTCCATCATGCTTTAAAAAAAAAAAAAAGAATTTTTTTTTTTTTTTTTTAAATTCTCCTTCAAAGACCACACCTAACTTCCTGTAAAAGGATTCTGGTAACTGAAGTAAGAAGAGGCATTTCCTGTACAGGGACTACAAAATGGCATTACTGTAACTACCACTAGAGCGTGGGGAACTGTGAAGAGAAACACCTTCGCAGCATACACACAGACATGTCTGAAATAGCCCAAAGCTTTCAGTTGTGGAACTGATCTTCCACAGGCTTTTCTTGGAATGAAACATTAAAACTTTGCTGATTTTAAGTTAATTTTGTTAACCAATAATGCTTCTCCTCATGCTTTTTATTTTCTATGTCAAAAAGTCATTCAATCAATATAAAGAATTCAACTTAAAAGTAAAGAGGAAGTACAGTAGTGAACTGCTTAATGGCATTTTTGGTCAATGACAGATCACATATACGACATGGTCGCAAAAGATTAGAATACCGTATTTTTTACTGTACCTTGTCTATATTTAGATGTGTTTAGATACACAAATATCATTGTGTTACAATTGCCTGTAGTATTCAGCACTGTAACATCCAGTATAGTTTTGTAGCCTAGGAACAATAAGCTATACCACGTAGCCTAGTTGTGTAATAGGCTCTACCATCTAGGTTTTATGTACACTCTATGAGGTACACAAAACGACAAAAATCATCTAACAACACATTTCTCAGAATATATCTTGGTCCTTAAGCAAAGCATGACTGTAAATAGGGAAGGGTTAAAAATAAAAACTCATATTAAACAGCAATTAACCCTTACTATATATAAGGGTTAAAAATAAAAATTCATGTTAAACAGTAATTACTGTATGTAGGCTTGTAGCCTAAGAACTACAAACATACAGTAGGATTTGATATTAGCCTCAGCCCCAGATAATCTGAAATCCAATAGAGTCGTTGCTAATTCAATAAAGAGATGGCCTATGCCACACAAGTTAACTCTCTCTAGAAAAAATATTAACCCAATGAGACACCAATCTTATTTATCTCGGATTTAAGTCACTAAAAAGCAACCAGAAAAAAGAATTGATAAACCAGTGAGATTCTAAATGCTAGGCTTTCAATTAATATCATAGTGAAAATTTGAGGACTTACTGAGTGCCAGTCACTTGGCTAAGATGTTTGCACTGTATTATTTCATCCTCCACACAACCCCATTGGGTAAATGCTTTCATTATCCTTATTTGCAAACTGAAGTAAGGACATACACTGAAATTAGGAAAAGTCTCCTAAGATCATACAGACAAGATTCAAACTCAAAATCTGATAGCAAAAATCTGTAATCATTATTCAATCATAAAAAGAAAATAGGCACTGACACCAATTATAATTAGAACAGTTCTAATTGTTAAATCAATATATTTCATACTTTCTGGCTTCATCATTTTCACTGGAAAATATATTTGTTGGGCAGAAACAGAAAACAAAATACCACACCTTCTCACTTATAAGTGGGAGCTAAACACTGGGTACACATAGACATAAACATGGGAACAAGAGACACTGTGGACTATAAGAGGGTATAGGGTGGGGGAGGCAAGTGTTGAAAAACTACCTACTGCTTGCTACCTGGGTGGCAGGTTCAATCGTGCCCTCAAACTTTGGCATCATGCAATATACCATCATAAACCTGCACAGGTACCCCCTGAATCTAAAATAAAAGATTTGGAAAAAAAAAAAGAAAATGTGTTTGTTGGAAATGAGCAAGGGGAAGATGTAGCCAAAAATAATATTTTAGTCACTTTAGGAGGTAACTTTTGATGGTAAGAGAAAAAGATGTCTCAAAGTAGTTGAAGTAAAAAAGAAATAAAGACAGGAGTTTATTGGTTCATGGTTTGTCCAGGGCTAGTCTTAGGCATGTGATGATTCAGGAGCTCAGTTGATGTTACCAGCTCATAGTTATGCTGTATCCTTTTGTTCTGACTTTCATAGTGATAGGTTTCCTAAAGATTCTTCCCTTATTTTAGTAAGATGCTGTAGCAGCTCTAGCCTCCCAACCTTCCAGACCTCAATTCAGTGGGAAGAAAGACTCAGAAAAGTTCTCGTTGCATCTCACTGGCACCTGGTGGGTCACATGCCCATCCTGAAGTAACTACTGTGTCCAGGGTAATGCCATCTTTGGTTGGCATCTCCTAAGCCACATGCTCTACCCTTGAAACACGGAAGAGTCCTCACTTGAAACCTATAAGTAGTCAGGGTTATTGCTGTGGTACAGAAGCATTTCTCAAAAGTGGAGTTGGAGCTGGGAAGGTCGCTTTTGCTTATAATCCCAGCATTTTGGGAGATCAGGGCAGGAGGATCCCTTGAGACTAGGCGTTTGAGGCTGAAGTGAG
>NW_012115910.1:127371-127903 GCF_000951035.1 Colobus angolensis palliatus
GTGGAGTTTGCAGTGAGCCAAGATCATGCCACTGCACTCCAGCCTGGGCGACAGAGTGAAACTCAGTCTCAAAAAAAAACAAAACAAAAACCCACAAACAAACAAACCAAAAAACCCAGGAAATTACAAAAGAGCAGAGTTGAGTTACTGTTACTGGAATAAGGGGAAAATTAATGCTGGACAGAAAGAACAAACAAGCACATGCTCTAGTCACATATTCACCATATTTGCCATGCCTCCACATTTGGAAAGTCACATTATCAATATTGGGATATACACATATGGTATATAGTCCATGTGTACCAACTTCCATGTATACTGGTCAGGCAAGATACTTAGAAGATTCCTTCTCCGATTCCCTATTTAATAAATGGTGCTGGGAAAATTGGCTAGCCATAAGTAGAAAGCTGAAACTGGATCCCTTCCTTACACCTTAAACAAAAATTAATTCAAGATGGATTAGAGACTTAAATGTTAGACATAAAACCATAAAAACCCTAGAAGAAAACCTAGGCAATACCATTCAGGACAT
>NW_012115910.1:135068-154401 GCF_000951035.1 Colobus angolensis palliatus
TAGTAAGTTGCCCTACTGTGATCAAGCACACAGTATTTCATAGATTTCTATGGTGAGCATCAGCTTCAATTATCAAATCCATATTCAGGTTTCACTTTACAGATGTGCTCAGCAATATACCAACTTGTTATACAAATGATTCTAATTCAAAATAAATTAAGAATAAAAAATTTATGAGATGATTTACCAAACATATTTTTGGGAGGAGATTAGTCATAATAATAACACATAGTATCTACTTTTTAAATAAAAATCTACACATAGTACCTACTTTTGTCAAGCACTATTTTAAGAGCTATGAAACCATTTATTCCTTATAGCAACTTAATGAAATAGATACTGTAATCATCTCCCTTTAAAACATGAGGAAGGAGTAAAAAATGGAACAGAGGATACTAGAGGCTGGGGAGGATAGGGAGAGATTTGTTAAAGGATACAAAATTGCAGCTAGACATCAGAAATAAGTTATAGCTTCTATACCACTGTAGGATGACTATACTTAACAATATTATAGAATTTCAAATAGGTAGGAGGAGGATATTGAATGTTCCCAATACAAAGAAATGCTAAATGTTTGAGATGATGGATATGTAATAACCCTGATCTGATCAGTATATGTTATATGTATTAAAATATCACTATGTACCCCATGAATATGTACAACTATGGTCAATTTAAAAAATAAAGAAACATGAAGAAACAGAGGCATCAAGAAATTCAGTAATTTAAAATACAAATAAGTTTTCACAACTAGAAAGAGTAGGGTCAGATGTGGAACTCATCCTTGCAGGCCGCGGATTCCATGTTTCTAACAATTATTCAATGCTTAAGACATTTTCTGGAATTATGCACTATCAGAAACATATGAAGATATGTGCAGTTTCCTTAACATTATACTAGTTATAGGGTCACCTGTTTCTTTCCCACTGATTCTAGCCAGTGAGTGTGTCTTGGAATATTTAAAAGGGGGAACACAAAATGTTTTACCAAAACATATAAGACATCAAAAGAACAACTGAATATTTTTTCACAGCAAAGATACTTTTGTGTAATGTAGATTTAAGTAAAGAATTATAGTCTGTTTCTCATTTCCCAAGATAAGGTTTTCAAAAATCATACATTAGTTTTTCTTCCATTTGTTCTGACCTTTGTTATCACATCAAACTGATATTTTATGAGAGTTCTATATGGCATATATTACGTGAAGGTTTTAAATTTCATTCTGTTGCCCTATATTTCAGACAGAAGATTTTGTGTTACAACTTTTAAGGCCAGACACTATATTTGGAAGACCCATGAATAATGAGAAAGGCAAACAATATTATTTGAAGTAGTCAGAAAATAAAAAATGTTAAGAATTGGGATTCTAAATTCTGATATTCCTATAATGTTTTCCTTTCAATACTCTTCTCCTTTAGTTTTCTCATTTATACAAGAGGAATATATTTTTTCTAAATTAAAAATTTTTTAAATCATGTTATTACACATGATGACATCAGCAAAAAAAATGAAAGATAAGACAATTTAAAAAATAAGGGTAATAGCAAATATCCACATTCATAATAAATGCTCTAGAAATAAATTTATAGTAAGAAAATGGCTTATTACATTTCATAGATAAGGACATAATTTTATATTAGTTTATATTATAATTAATGGTTGTGGATAAGTACTCAAAAACTTAGAAAATTTTGTGCTCAAGAATTAAGAAAGCTGAGAAACACTAAGGAATGTCTCTTTTTCTGGAAGTGGTCTTTTAAGTTCTGTTCTAAAATTATAGTTTTTTGGGTTCTTTGGTACATTACAGTAATGTAAACATAAACTAAGAAAAGATCTGCTAAAAATTATTTGAAGATACATTTTTCAGATTGTCTAGCTTATTTCATAGATTCAGGTCTATTTTCTTATCAGCTTTTCGATTGTTACTTGCTGTGATATATATATATGTATATATGCACATACACACACATATATACACACACATATGTATACACACACACACACACACACATATGTATATGTATCCTTCTCTTTTTAACCTGAATCCACTAGCGCATTACTGTAACTAACAATTTCCATAATGGGGAGAAAGTTCTGAACAACCAGACTTACATGTTTTTCTGCTGCAGAGTAGAAACAGAGAACAGTAGAATATGAAAAACTCAAGTTCAGTGTTTACTGGTCAGAAAAGCTGTTTTTGTTTTTGTTTTAAATGCTAGGTTTAGTTCCAATATGCAACTGACTTATTTTTTATACTTTTATATTAGGTACATTGAGCAATATTCTTTTTTCTCTTTCTTGGAATAAAAAAAATTTATTTAGAAACTACTTAAAATAGAAAAAAAAAAAAAAAAAGCCTGTCAGGAACCATCAGGTGGAAAATGAGTTGCTAATAAAACAGAATTTTAGGTAACAAAAGTCTAAAAACCACAAAAAAAGAAATAGCACCACTGTCATTGGAACAATGGCTATTTACTTGCATTTTTTGGCACTGTCAATCACTGAATCTGGATTTTTCTCTCAATTCCACACAGAGCATCCATTAAACAATTTTGTTATAAACTGTTTACTTTTTACACACATTTTAGGACAAGCTATCTCCAGACACAAAGGGGCTAAACAATCTCAGTGAGTGACACGTATTTTGCAAACTTTTGCCAAACAAAAGGATGGAATAGGTTGTGCACAAATCTAATGAGGGAGAGTTAAGGAATAACACAGTTTAAATATTAATAATTCAGACATGGTACTGCATTTTCTGTAAAAGAAAATGAACGTTTAGTAACACACTAATACATTTTGTCTCTTAAGAGATTAGTGTACAGGGCCGGGCGCGGTGGCTCAAGCCTGTAATCCCAGCACTTTGGGAGGCCGAGACGGGTGGATCACGAGGTCAGGAGATCGAGACCATCCTGGCTAACACGGTGAAACCCCGTCTCTACTAAAAAAAAATACAAAAAACTAGCCGGGCGAGGTGGCGGGCGCCTGTAGTCCCAGCTACTCGGGAGGCTGAGGCAGGAGAATGGCGTAAACCCGGGAGGCGGAGCTTGCAGTGAGCAGAGATCCAGCCATTGCACTCCAGCCTGGGTGACAGAGCAAGACTCCGTCTCAAAAAAAAAAAAAAAAAAAAAAAGAGATTAGTGTACAGATAAAGTATTCAGAGAACTGGAGAGCTGTGGACAGCAGATACCAAACACACCCCAGCCTTGCAGAACCCAAGGTAACCACAGCCTTCCCTGCTTACTCCCTTTGCCAGAGGTCCACAAAGAACTTACAGTGTGCCCACCTGCCTGCTGCACTTCCAACTCTAAGCTGCAAACTTTAAGAACCCAAAGAGGTGTCCCCAGTGGGCAAGGGGAGCAGAGAAGAGAAGCAATGTTACAGTAGATAGTTGGGCAGACATGAGCAAGGCGGGAGAGAGCCCCTCCCTCAGGAATGTCAGGCAACCATCAGGTGATGGTCAGGTGGTTATTAAACTGTCTAAAATAATAATTGGTCTTAGCACCAGGAAAAGACAGTCTCCCAATGGATAAAAAAAACACCTGAAGCTGGTGATCAGAGGCTTCCCGTTAAGATCTCAGGAATTGGGTGAGTGGGCTCAAGCATGCACATTAAGAGGCAAAATGGCAGAATTTAACTGGTATATGACCTTCTCAGGAACAATCTACTGGTAAAGGAAAAATGCCTCAAGTGAGCATGCACACAACTTCAGTAAACACACTGCACATATCTCCCCTCCCAAGTGCTGGCAGGTCACACTGCACATGTGTACAGCCTGCTCCAACAGAAAATTAAGGGAAGAGAAATACAAACGCCTTAACCAGGCCAATGTATAAAACCTCAAGTCAAGGGCCAAACAGGGCACTTGGATCTCTTAAGTTGCCTGCTTGGCCTTTTCCAAAGTATACTTTACTTCTTTTGTTCCTGCTCTAAAACTTTTTAATAAACTCTTACTCCTGCTCTAAAACTTGCCTCGGTCTCCCCCTCTGCCTTAAACCTACTTCTTCCCCTCAGCCAAATTCTTTCCTCCAACGAGGCAAGGATCAAATTTGCTGCAGACCTCTATGGATTCACCACTGGTGACATGTTAAATGTGAAACTAAAGGATGGTAAAATGGGAAACAACCTCCATTCAATGTCAGAGATGTGAGGAAATCCCCAAAAGTGCTGTTAGATGAAAGAATTGGACACACCTCATTTCCCAAAAAAGCGTAATACATAGACATTTCAGAGATAACTGGAAAAATTCCCAGAGAAATCCTCAATGAAAATAGAGCTCTTCAACCCAAAAATCTCAGGGCTGAAACACACCTTGTGTTCATCCAGGCAACAATGCCTCTTGCTGTTTAGCAGGGATGCAGTTTGTCAAAGACTCCAAATGACTTTACAGAGCAACCTTTAGAACTTTCCTTTTGGGCCAAAGTCTAGACCTGTGAGGTTGCAAGTAGCCCTGTAAGGCCTGTGATGACACCAGGTTCCAAAGGTTCTGAGGTCTGGCCCTTCCTTCCAACATACAATGTCAAACACATAAGATGTCCTGACGTGTTACATTTGATATTTTGAATATGGAAGTATATTTTACATACTCTTAAGGCATTAACTTATTACAAAATTCTCTACCAAGGTTTCACATTAGGTTAAAATTCAACTCAGTCTTTACATTTCTGTACCGAGGTCTCCACCTCAGCATATTACCTAACACCTTCTCCAGCAATCAGTGTTACCTGCATGCACATGGTGAGCCCTATGGTCAGCCTCTTTGTTTCCCAGGTGAACTAACTAGATGTTACCGTTGCTCTGCCACACAGTAAAAGCTCCTAACTCAAACTCACCAGAAAAGGAGTGAAACTCTGCAAAGTGCGCTCTAAAAAGAGGTACTTTATGCTTATAAAAAGAAACTAGTGAGTTTTCTAAGAATAATAAAAGAGAGTATTTAACAGTTAAGCACAAGATTTGGAGTGCAGAATTCCGATAAGGCTCTGCTGGTTCAGGTTGTTAAAACTCTTCTTGTTCCTCCTGTGGGCCCCCTTCATCGGATATCACGAAGTCTTCATCTGTGGCATAGAGAATGTCTACAGTCGCCTGCAATGCAGGGTCATTGTGCCCCTTGTTCTGCTGGCAAATCAATTCATTGTTCCTTAGCTTTCTGAAGTACAAATCTCTTTCTCCAAGCCTTCAATGGCAAGTTTCAATACACTGACCTGCTAGCGTCAATTTGACCACGCAGCACTCCTACTGCCTGCATCAGGATTCTTTTATACCACCCTGGGGCCAGCCTTAGAAGCTGCAGTTATTTGTGGAAATGGTCCTCCGTGGAGCTGGATTGCCAGAGCTGAGAAGTTACTTCGGTTTATTCAGAACTGGAGCAACAAAATGGAGGGAGCCACTTCAGTTTCTTGACCTTGTCCGGCAGCCACAGGGGTATAGTCTTTTTCATTGTAGTTTGCATGAAAAAACTCCTTAAACTACTGAATGAATTCAAAATTGTCCTGAAACTTTCCTTTTACTAATTGTCCACAGAAATCATTTTGTCAGCACCCACCCTCTTGAAAATACTGCTTGTAGTATTTCAAAGTTCTGGATGTATTCATAGAATTTCACCTTCTTCAAGGCAATGGAGCCAGGGAGCTGAATGACCATAAAGTGAAGATAAGCAGCCCCAAGCACAGTTGTTCTATCTTTGTCAAATTCAACTTCAGGAGACTCATTGATCCAGGCCAGTATGTCATGTAGAATTAGGTTGTCATTGGTGACTGATGTCAAGTATATATTCACTGCCAATTCTTCCAATCAAATTATTCACTGTAAACCTTTTAGGAAAAGAGTTCTAAAAAAAGTATTGGGATCTAGGGCTACATAAAAGTATTTTGTTCTTATTTATATGTACCTTTAAATGTTTTCTTTTTCAGTAAAAGATTAATGTGCCTGTACTTATTCTAAAAAAGAAAACATATTCAATGTGCTCTTCCAGGTTAATAGACAAGTCAAATAGACTCACTTTCTTTATGAACCCATAGTGTATCACTGATCTAGCCATTACTGTTTCCCTGAGAGGAAAATTCCCTTTACACTCATCACATTTTTGGAGCATTAAGAGTGGAACCAGAGGGCCTTAGGTGAGGTGAACGTGCTGCCAGTGGAGGTGAGCAGGGAGGAAATTTCCAAACCAAAGCAGTGGCAGAAATTGTTGGAGAGAGAATAGTTGCTTCAGCAAGTCCAGAGATCTCTTGTGATGCACCCTGCTCTGCAGAATAACAAAAGAGCAGTGTATTCCAGCCAACAATAGAATGGGTGATAATCCAATGATGTTACAACACACACATGTATATACACACACACATGCGCATACAGACCTGTGCACATATACACACACAGATATGTACAATATGTGTGTATTTATAACTGAAGTTAAACCATTAAGCAATAAATATGCAGTCCTATTTTTCTACCCTCTCTTTTCTAATATCCTTCAAACAGATGATGTTTTGTAAGATTTTCAATTATTTTCAATAATTTTAAAAAATCACAAACAGAACAAATATGCAGGCTGAATTATTTATCAATCCCCTATTTTACATGTGGTTGTAAATAAGCAATGTATTGTATAGAGATTTCAGCATCTTCGATGTTAAAGTAAACATATAGCTGCTCCTCATTTTTACAAGAGTGTATTTACAATATGTGTGTGCAAGTTGTATATTTAAATTAAAAATAACATCTTCTTTGGTAATCGTTTTTAAAACTAAATTTGTGGCACATTAGAAAGAATGTTTTTAAGCAAAATTGTTTTTTAGTTTGTATTCTCTAAAACATCAGAATTTTACTTTGAAGGATTTCAAAACTTACAAGGATATTCATATTTTGCCTCTAAAATAAATAACTTAGATGGAAAAATTTGAATTTGAAAATTTCTTTTTACCACGAAATTTGAAGTTTTAATGCCATTTTATTTTTACAGATTTTCTTTGAAACATGATATTGGCTACTGGAAAGAGTTAAGACCCTTCATGAAAATATGATTTTTGTGATGCAACTTACATATGAGGTAGAGGAGGCATTGATTCCTGTGCCCATTAACTAAGGAGATTTTATGAAACAATTTTTAACAAGGGCCACAGTCAGTACTGGGAGTGCGGTCAGGCATGCCTCCCTCCTCACTGGGCCCACCAGAAGCGTTCAGGGTTCTAGGAGAAACATGCGCAGGTGTGCAGAGGATGTCACAAGGGAAGAAGGGCCAGGGTGGGAAACCCAGCACAGGGGGCCTGGCCTCACAGGGGAGTCGGAGAAGGTTTTCTGAGGAAGCTTTGTCCAAGCCGATATCCTTCCTGTTCTGTGTGCTCCAGCACAAGACCTGCAGGAGGAGCCCCCTGAGCAAGGCCGACCTAGACCAACCGGGTGGATTCCCTTGGCAGTGAAGGGGAGCATGGCCTGAGGAACTGAGGGCGGTCTCAGAAGGACGGCATCAGAGGAACTCTCACCGTTTCTATCATGAATGCTTACAGTTTGATATCAGCATGGGGGTTGTGACTGGGTGATCTTGGGAAGGGTCTGTCAGCGGTTCAGGGGCTTGCTCGAAATTGGACGCTGTCTAATAGAGGAGGCTTTTCTATTGTTTGATATCTCAAGGAATCTTATCTAGAAGAGGGCAGAGGACCGCCAGGAGAAAACCGCTGCTGGTAATGAGGTAGATGCTGCCCATTTTCACGAAGTGAGTGCAGTGCTATGGATTTTAGGGGGTGGCAAAGTGACTTTGATATATTTTGTCTGTGCAGATCTCTGTTAGACTCACTGTGGGTGTCTCCGTGGGGATCTCTGTGTTGCTTTTGAAGAGTCTCTGTGTGAGTCTCTCTCGGGGATTTCTGGGGGGGTTCTTCTAGGGGGTCTTTGTGGGGGGGATCTCAGTCAGATTCTCTGTTGGGGTCTCTGGGGATCACTACGGGGAATCTCTGAAATATTGATGAATGTGGGGTCTCTGTGGGAATCTCTGAGTGTTGGGGTCTACTGGGGGTCCCTGTGGAGTTCCTCTACTGCAGGTCCCAGGATCCTGGGTCCCACAGATGTTAGGCCCACACTGGAGTTGCCCAGGTCACCACCCCAAACAGGACTTGGCTCCAGCAGTAATTGGGACACCCAGAGTGACACCAGGGCATGTTCAAAACAGGTCCCCAACTTGGGTCCTACCAGGCCTGGGTACAGGATTGTCCCCTTGTCCTCAACCTCCACAACCC
Source organism: Colobus angolensis palliatus (assembly GCF_000951035.1). NCBI lineage: Eukaryota > Metazoa > Chordata > Mammalia > Primates > Cercopithecidae > Colobus > Colobus angolensis. The sequence continues at coordinate 143,297 of NW_012115910.1, forward strand.
CTGCAGGTGCAGCGGTCTCCTGGGGCAGAAGGCCCCTGGGCAGATCCCTCTGAGGAATTGGCTCCTGCCTGCCCTGCCCTTGCTCCTGCCTTCCCTGGGGATGGCCAGGAAGGACCCAGCACCAGGACGGAGGGAGCACAGGACTGGGCCATGTGGGGACTGTCCCTGCCAACCATGTGACCAGATTCTCTGAGCCCCAATGTGTCCCCTGCAAGCACATGGGCCTGGAACCATAGATGTGCTGTGTGACCCAGGCCAACCCTTGCCTTCTGGGTTCCCCTCCCCCGGGAGTGGCACTGACCACTTTTGCTTGTAATGGTCACCAGACTGTGAGGACCCTGGTTACAGCTGCAGGCAGCTTTTGGATCCTGCACTTGCAATCTTAGGCTCGTCTTCCCTGATTCTTTTCCCACCTCCCACCCTGAACCTAAGGTCCTCTCCTATGGTTCCTGACCACAGACTCCTACCAGAGGGGCAGGCAGCAGCCCTGGGTGCCTCCTGAAATGGACACCCCACACTAGTGGGCTGGGAGACTGCTCTGGGGAGTGAGGCCGGGGATGGCAGACATGAACCCAGGGGTGTTATCAAGGTTGAACCAAGTGTTGGCAGGGCCCAAGTCCATCCCAGAACTCAGCATGCAGGAAAGTGTCTGGGGAGGGTGTCATCTCTTCCCCACCAGGAGATCCTGGAAAGAGCAGTCCTGCCTCTGACCCAGGGCCAGCACAGGACACCTCCACTTTCCCAGACTACTGTGGGGCAGGGAGGTTTCTGGGATCCATCACTCCTGGAGCCTACCACCCCCTCAGTCCGTGAGGCCCCTGCAGACCCAGTTCCTACAGCAGCACAGAAGTCACCTTAGTGAGAATGGGGGTTGCAGTGAGCCAGAGCCCGGGTGGAATCTCCAAAGGGTTTGCTATCATCACACGTCCTGAAGGCTCTGAGTCATGATCCAGTTTGGAAATCAGACACAGTGTGGGGACAGGGAGAACATGGGGTCTTCCAGGTCCCTGTCAGCCTCCTCCTGGCCCAGTCATTCTGGGAGCCACACTCAGGAGGAGCTGACACTGAGCCCTTTCCTGTGCCCTAGCATGGCACAGACAGAGGCTACCACCTCTGCAGGGAAAGCAGGTACATTGGAAACTTCTCCGTGGAAGACAGGAACACATGGGAACTCTGATGATCCATGCAGGACAGGTTTGTTATGTAGGTGTCCAGTGTTATTTGAGTAAAACCCCCTGACTCTCCCAGGAGAGGTGTGAGAAGCCTGAGCTGGTTCAGGAAGCAAGACACATCTGTGTAGACCTCAGTTCCTGTGGCTGTGGGTGGGGCCACCGGAGGTGCTTGCCACTCGTGGCCTGTGGTGGTGGGGACCAGCTGGGAAGACAGGCTCCCTGGGAGGTGGGAGCCCAACTGCTGTCTCTATCTCTGATGCCCTTGTTTTTGACAGGACAGCTGTGGCCCTTGGGGGTGGCTTTGGGGCTGCAGGCCAGGGATCTCATCTCTCTGCTGTGTTCCTGGTAGTAGTGACTCTTGTGGCAGCAGCAAGGCACATGCTTCTGGGCATGGAGGTCGCCTTTGTGGCAATTGATCTCTGAGGGACCACGTCCCTGCTGAAGCCCCAATTGTCCACCAGGATTTGACCCACAACTCTGATGATGGCCTGGGCTGCGCTTCATTAGTCATGCTGTCCATAAACAACCTTGATGGATCAGACTTCTAGCTCTGGACCGCATCTGCCCCAGGCTTGCCTTTCTGAAGTATGTCTTCCTGCCCTGCACCTCTTTTCCTGGGGTGTAGACTGTCAGGGGAAGTCAGAGATCCTGAATGGAGGGACCGGCTGAAGCCATGGCCAAAGAACATAAGTTGTGAAGATTTCATGGACATGTATTCGTTCCCTAAATTAATACTTTTATAATTTCTTATGCATGTCTTTACTGCAATCTCTGAACATAAATTGTGAAGATTTCATGGACATTGATAACTTCCCCAGTCAATACTCTTGTAATTTCCTATGCCTGTCTTTACTTCAATCTCTTAATCCTGTCATCTTCATAAACTGAGGATGTATGTTGCCTCAGGACCCTGTGGTGACTGTATTATCTGCACAAATTGTTTGTAAAGCCTGTGTGTTTGAACAATATGAAATCTGGGCACCTAGAAACGAACAGGATAACAGCGATTTTCAGGGAACAAGGGAGATAACCATAAAGTCTGACTGCCTGTGGGGCCAGGTAGAACAGAGTCATATTTCTCTTCTTTCAGAAAACACATAGGAGAAATATCGCTGATTTCTTTTCTCAGCAAGGAATAACCCTGGGAAAACGAATGCATTCCCAGGGGGAGTTCTCTAAAATGGCCGCTCTGGGAGCATCTGTCTTATGCAGTGGTAGATAAGGGATGAAATACACCCTGGTCTCCTGCAGCACCCCCAGGCTTGCTAGGATTAGAAAATACTAGCCTAGCGAATTCTGGTCAGACCAGTTGTCTGCTCTCAAACGCTGTTTCCTGTTAAGATGTTTATCAATGACAATGCACACACAGTGGGACATGAAACCTCCTCCTCAGCAATTCTAATTTCGCCCTGGCCTTGTGATCTTGCTCTGCCCCCATTTGCCTTCTGATATTTTATTGCCTTTTGAAGCATGTGATCTCTGTGACCCACACCCTATTCATACACGCCCTCCCCTTTGAAATTCCTAATACAAACTTGCTGGTTTTGTAGCTCGGGGAGATCACGGAACCTGCCGACATGTGATGTCACCCCCAGACACCTAGCTGTAAAATTTCTCTCTTTCGTACTCTTTCTTTTTATTTCTCAGACCAGCCAACACGTAGGGAAAATAGAAAAGAACCTACGTCGAAATATTGGGAGCTGGTTCCCCTGATAGTAGACCCTGTGAACGGTGATTGAGCTTTCTCCAGAAGTTGCACTCTGGTGGTGCCTCTCCCTTCTCTGGCTGAGGCTGGTCATATTTCCTTTATTGTTTGTCTCCTATTTCCCTGGCATGGGCAGGGTGGCTCCTCTAACTGGCTTCAGAGGTCCTGGGTCCCTTGCACCTATGTCCCTGCTCCCCTGGTCTGGGCCTCCTGCAGGCCTCGCCCTTGTACACAGAGCCCAGCATCTTCTGACTCTTCTGTGGGGCCTTCACTTTTGGGCTCACAGGCTCCTGCTGCCCCAGTCTGTCCCCTCCCTTCCATAGGAGGGCACATGGCCCCTGGGAAGCTGTCGTGTTCCTCCTACCGAACACACTCTGGGTGGTGGACAGTGGGGCATTAGTGGGTGGCCTGTCTATGGCTGGGAGCATATTCACTTTGTGGCCTGGAAGGCACAGGTCTGTGGGGCCCTCCTGGAGGAGGATGCTGGAGACACGGCCAGGCACCTGCTCCTCTGAGTCCACCTGCACTGTGAGCGCAATCTCACTGACCGCCTGTGCTTTCACACACAGCTGCCCTGGATCCTGGGCAACACAGATTGTAGACACTGAGGTCTACAGACACCAGTCTACACTAGTGTAGACACTAGTGGTCCCCACAGCCCCTGTGCTCCTCAGGTCCACCTGAACACTTCCTGAACTTGCCCTCACACTGGCTCCCAAGGTGGCTTCCCAAGCAGGGGGCTTCTCCTCCTCGGCCTCCAGTGCTTCCAGGGCGTCTTTGGCCCTTGCCCACTGGGACCCTATGCAGAACTCTTGCAGGGCTCTGTTATGACAGGGGTTTCCTGGGGACATGCTCTCAATCTCAAGCCATGTCTCATTCCCAGCCATTTCTTAACCCCTCAAGGTTGGATTTCCCAGACCCCAGGACAGTCCTGCTCTGCCAGGTTCTGCCTACAAGGCTGCAGATGGGGGACTGAGAAGACGCCCTGTCCTCCTGTCCAGTCAGAGAGGCCTCTAATTGCTTATGGGTGCCAGTTGACTGGGACCATCTTGGAGCCCTCTGGCCTTCCTCCTGCTCAGGTGGTGGGGCAGGGACAGGGCAACTCACAGTGGGGCTGACTTGCCTGTTGTTCTGTTGTCTCCTGGATCATTCTGGGGAGGTTTTTCCAATAAAATGACAAACTTGGCTACAGATTCAACCTGAGATTCCCAGGAGGCCCCGAGGGAAAATGTGGAGTGTGGGAGAGGTGGGGGCTGAGCCTTACCTGATAGAACATTTATGGGCTATAGGGACTGGAGGTCTGGACCCCACCTGTGCCACACATGGAACCTGAAAAGATGTGCTTCCAGCATCTGCCGGGTGCAGGGATGAAGGAAGGAAAGCTCCTGGGAGGTGTTCACGTGGGCTTTCCCACCCCTCCAGGATGTCAGCTTCCCCAGTTTCCTGTGGGTGTCAGACTTGGGAACAGCACGTTTGGCCATGAGCCAGGAGTGACATGCAGACACAGGGATCCAGCCCTCCTTGATCTCCCCCACCTTCCTGTCCAGATGGACCTGCAGCTTGTTTTCCAAATGCTTTCTGTCTGGGTCCCTGGGTGTAGAACTTACTGATTGGTACTTCCAGGGCTTCCTGAAGTCACCTTCTGCCTCCTCCTTGTCTTTCTCCAGAACCTTCACTGAATTCCTTCCTGTGCCTTGATCCTGGCTTGGTTGTGGCTCTAGTTTGGACCCTAAGCACCTCTTCCCAGAGAACCTTCCAGAGCTCCTGAACCCTGTCTTCTGCATATCCTTCCTGCCCTTTCCTGCAAATTCAGAAGACTGGGAGGGCAAGAGGATGCCCTGTGTGTCTTCCGCCTGACCCTGGGGCCTCCCTGGGAATTCCCCCTCAGGTTGCAGAGGTCTCCAGATGGAATCTGCTGGGAGGGCCATGGGACTGCTCCTGGTGCATGGCACTACTTCTTTGCCACCGGTGCTCTGGGATCTCAGTGCTGGAGGCAACCCCAGGAAGAATGGAGGCTGACTTGGGGCTCTGGAAAGCTGGTCTCTTCTGGGGAGGGTGGGCAGTGGACTGGCTCAGGACGGCCTGAGAATTTTTTAGAAGAAAGGGAAAAGCCCTCTTCCACTTTGGTCACTTCTACAAGGGCCATTCAAGACACTCCATCCCACTGGGGATGACAGACTGTGCCCTCTCATTGGATGTAGGGCAAGATGCCCCACAGAACCTGATCTGGGGTGGAAAAGAGCACAATAGGCTTGGGATAAGGGGTGAGAAGTGGGACTGCTTCTGGATCCCAGCCAGAGGTGGGGGCTGGGACTGGGGCCAGGCTGAAGTGAAAGGTTGGATCTGAGCCATGTGTGGGGCTGGGGCTGTGCCTGGGAAAGCTGTGAGGATGCCTCAACCTCAGGTTCACCTTGAAGAGAAGTGGAGGCTTTATCCAATGGTACAGAGTACACATTCTGTGAGGAAGGGTTCCTAGAAACCCAGGCCGTGGCCAGCAGGGACTCCCTATTGAAAGAGGGGAGAAGAGGTCTCAGAAGAGCTGGCTGCATTTCCACTGTAAGTGGTCCCCCATGGACGTGGCATCAGAGACCTGCTGAGGATCAGGCAGCTGGTGTGGTTGTCACATTCCAGAAGGGATTTAGAGTCGTGATGTCCCACTCCTTCCCCAGTGATGTCATCTGCAGGTAGTCTGCCTTTCTTTCTCCTGCCACATCTTCATCACTGCTCTCTTGGTGATGAGAGTTTCCAGCAGCTTCTGCATGTCGGGGTGGATGAATGTGCAGGCACCTACCTCCATCTGCCTGGGTTTGGGGTCTCCCCAGAAGGAAGCCTCTAGGGGGTGGTCAGGAAGATGCTGTTGCTGGGACTTGCCATGTGAGCAAATGGAGAGGCCCCAGGTGGTGGCAGCCTCCCTCCAGCAGGAGAGGTCCCAGATGGGATCACTGGAGCACCCAAAGCCAGAGATCACCCTGGTTGGAGAAGGCAGCCCCTGGTTGTGTAAAAGGCAGCTCTGGGGGATGGGGCATATTGTGGAGCCACACTGAAATTCAGCCAGGCTGGAGTTGGGTGGAGGTGGAGAGGAGGCCATGGGAACATGGGGCTGTGGTGAAAGAGGAAAAAGCACATGTGGCTGAGGTTCAGGGTGTTTTAGGGGTAACAAGGGCTCTGGTGACCTGGAGGTACTCAGGGTTGAGTGTGGTCAAAAAGGCTCTAAGGTGGTCGTTGCGCCTGGTGACAGGGTGGAGGCCAGAGTAGCTGGGAGAGCCCTTGTTGACAAGCTGGTGGGAAATGGACATTGCATGCATTTCCCATGCAGTTGGTGGGCCTTAGCAGGCGCTGGTTGGTACATGTCACCATGGGGTCTCCACCTAAGGGTAGGTGAGAGCCACCCTCCCCAGTGAGCTTTCTCAGGTGGCTACAGTAGACATGAAGCACAAGCTGCAGCTAGGGGCAGGTGGGGCTGGGAGGTCAGGAACTCCTCCACCTCCCCCACTGCTGACTTCACAAAGTTCTGTCTATGTCAGCCTCAGGGCTTCAGTCCATTCCTGTTCCCTTTCCAGGACCTCCCCCTCCCAGGTCACCACCTGGCCCCAGGGTTGCATCAGAGGCCCTGGTATAAAGGAGGACATGGAGAGAAGGGGGAGTCTCCTTATCTTTCCAGAGGGTTGATCAGGCCCCCAGTCTCCCCCAGCTCCCTCAGGAGGATTCTGCAAGCTGGAAGTTAGGAGACGGGGTTAATTCTGCAAGCTGGAAGTTAGGAGACGGGGCAAATTTCACAGGAGGCTGAGTGGCTGTCTCTTTATGGGACACCATGGGGAACTAGACCCTGAAACCCACGCATCTGTGTCCAAGGCCACATAGCCCCAATGGTGACAGCAAGGTGTGCACTGTGCAGAACTTTTGTCATTTGCAAAAAGTGCTTCCATGTACACCCCCTCATGGGTGTCACAACCATCTAGTCGGGAGAGCGGACGGGGTGGTCTCTAAGAAGAGTCAGCCATGGCCGAGGAGAACAGCTGTCCCCATGGACCTGGAGCCTCCCTGACCTCCCCGCATATCCTGGCAGTTCTTGGTGCCTTCCCCACAGCGCCCCCTTGTGGGCAATACCAGTTCCCGGGCCCCTGGCTTCATTCCCACAGATAATCTGAGGAGGCCCCGGGTTCTGATTTCCCTCCCAGGAGCTTCCTCTCAGGACTCTGCGAATGACTTCCTCAGGGACAGGCGATGCTCAGTCACCTCTGGGGAGTCCGCGGAGCAGTAGAGCCTCACCTTTCAGAGCTAGGATCTTCTTCCTGCTCCTGGGCCTCCCAATCTCTTTCTTTGATGGTAAGAAGCAAGCAAGAATGAGGGGCTAGGACCAGTTCTCAGTCTCCTCTCCCCAGGCCAGCTGCACACACGCAGTGCTCATGAGTAACACGGCTTTCTGCCTGTAGTTCAGGGAGCTCTGTGTGCGTTTCTTTTACTCATGTTTCATTGATGAAATGTTTTCTGTTTTCCTTCTTAGGGAAATATAAGTGGGGGTTTTGTATGTGACTCCACCCTGGATATCCCCAGTCCCTGCTCCTCTGCTGAAGGCAGACCCAGGCTCAGGCCTACAGGTGCCTCTGAGCTGCCAGTAGGATTCTGCTTCGAAGGAGGCCAGACATGAATCCAGGCTCTGGCGGGAGGCTCTCAGGGTCTCAGCACAGCTCCCAGATCACCCCACATAGAAGTGTCTGGGCCCCCAGGTACCAGCCTCGGAAAGAGGCTGATGAGCCAGAGCTGGGGCCTGTCCTCCCACAGAGACCTCACCCCTCTCCTGATCTGGTCCTTGCGGCTGAGTCCAGTGTTGGTTTTTGCCCTGATGCCTCCTGCACATGTCACAGATGGTCTGGGAGCTGGGGGTGGAATCCTCCGCCCACTCTCACCCCTGCCTGCCCTGCCCTTCCCTAGAGGGATGATGAGATTTCCCATCGCAGAAGGGTCTCTAGTTGCTTAGGAAAAGTGGGAATGAGGGAAGGAAAAGAAGAGAGAGTCTTTCTCTGTGGGGCTGGGCTGTGAGCTCCTTACCTTCCTGCTGCTCCTCTTCCTTCCAAGCGGGGGTGACGGTGGGTCACTGGGAAGGTAGGAGAGTAATAGGAAGAGAAACCCCCAGCTCCACACTCAGGTGAGAATGAAATCCACAATCTAGGGAGTGGAGCTGGGGCCCAGCCATGTGGCACTAGGGCTCTTCAGAGGAAAGAGCATTTTCTCCATCTGAAGTGCAATGTCACCTTCAAGCAACTGAGACCTGGGCATCACTTTTGGGACTAGAGACTGGGGCCCAGGCCTGCATCACAGAGCTGGTGACCTCCTCCTCACCAAGGGCTCCTGACGACAGGGCAAGGGCAGTGGGAGGAGGAGGTTGAAGCACAGCCCCGCCCTCAGGTCCCAGTTCCAGTCCCTCCACGTTCCTGGGCCCCCCAGATCTTTTCTTCCCTCTCCAGTTGCTCACCCTGTCAGAGACAGTCCTGGGTGTATTTTCTATTCTGTTTCCTGGAACACAGGTGTCACCTGGTTTTGTGGAGATCTCTGTGCCAGTCCCTCAATTTCCCATGTCTTTAAGATCTAGACTTCTAGGCCGGGCGCAGTGGCTCAAGCCTGTAATCCCAGCACTTTGGGAGGCCGAGACGGGCGGATCACACGGTCAGGAGATCGAGACCATCCTGGCTAACACGGTGAAACCCCGTCTCTACTAAAAAATACAAAAAAAACTAGCCGGGCGAGGTGGCGGGCGCCTGTAGTCCCAGCTACTCGGGAGGCTGAGGCAGGAGAATGGCGTAAACCCGGGAGGCGGAGCTTGCAGTGAGCTGAGATCCGGCCACTGCACTCCAGCCTGGGCCACAGAGTGAGACTCCGTCTCAAAAAAAAAAAAAAAAGAAAAAAGAAAAAAGATCTAGACTTCTCCCTGGAGTTTCTGTTATTTCTCCAGTTTCTTACTCTCAGGATTTCATTTGTGTGCGGCTCTAGCTTTCCCCCTTAATATGTTCTTACCCTGCATCAACTCAGACATAGAACTTACATTATTTGTAGTTTATTGATCATTGTGAATTTTGATTACAATTTTCATAGTTTTTAAAATGTTTAATATTTATTTTTGTGGGCACGCAGTAGGTGTATATTTTAATGGAGTACATGAGACACTTTCATTCAGGCATGCAGTGTGTAATCATCGCAGCATAGTAAATGAGGTGTCCATCACCTCCAACCGTTTTCCTTTGTGTTACAAACCATCCAATTATCCTCTTCATTTTTTAAATGTACAATTACGTTATTATTGACTATAGGCATTCTATTGCTGTCAAATACTATAAATACTCAATTTTATTCATTCTTTCTAATTACTTTTTTTGTCCATTAACCATCCCCACCTCTCTGCCACTGGGCCTTCCCAGCCTCTAGTAACCATCCTTCTACTCTGTATCTCCATGAGTTTGACTGTTTAATTTTTAGCTCTCACAAATAAGAGAGAACATGTGATGTTTGTTTGTCTTTCTTTGCCTGATTTCACTTAATGACCTCCAGTTCCGTCCATGCTATTGCAAATAATAGGCTCTCCTTGTTTTTCTATGGCTGAAGAGTACTCCACTGCATGTATATACCACCTTTTCTTTATCCTGTTGTCTGTTGACGAACACTCACTAGGTTGATTCAAAATCTTGGCTATTGTGAACAGTGCTAGAAGGAACATGGGAGTCCGTGTATCCCTTCAATCTACTGATTTCCTTTCTTCTGGGTACGTACCCAGCAGTGGATCATATGGTAGCTCTAGTTTTAGTTTTTGAGGAACCTCCTAACTGTTCACCATAGAAGCTGTACTGACTCACATTTCCATCAACAGTGTATGAGGGTTCCCTTTACATCCTCGCCAGCATTTGTTATTGCCTGTCTTTTAGAGAAAAAGCCATTTTAACTGGGGTGAAACGAGATCTCATTGTGGTTTTGATTGCCTTTCTCTGGTATCAGTGATGTTGAGCACCTTTTCATATACCTGTTTGCCATTCATATGTCTTCTTTTGAGAAATGTCTGTTCAGATGTTTTATGTATCTTTTTAAAACTATTTTATTTTAACTTCTGGGGTACATGTGCAGGATGTGTAGGTTTGTTGCATAGGTAAATGTGTGCCATGGTGGTTTGCTGTACCTGTCAACCCATCATGTAGGTATTAAGCCCGGTATGCATTAGCTATTTTTCCTGATGATCTCTCCTGCTTCTGACAGGCCCTAGAGTGTGTTGTATCCCTGCCTGTGTGCATGCGTTCCCTTTGGTCGGCTCCCACTTATAAGTGAGAACATGTGGTGTTTGGTTTTCTGTTCCTATGTTAGTTTGCTGAGGATAATGGCTTCCAGCTTCATCCATGTCCCTGCAAAGGACATAATCTCATTCCTTTTTGTGGCCACCTAGTGTTCCATGATTTATATGCACTACATTTTCTTTATCCAGTCTATCCATGATGGGCATTTGGGTTGATTCCATGTCTTTGCTACTGTGAATAGTGCTGCAACGAATATATAGGTGCATTTATCTTTATAAAATAACAATTTATATACCTAGTAATGGGATTGCTGGGTCAAATGGTATTTCCGATTCTAAATCTTTGAGGAATTGCCACAGTGTCTTCCACGATGTCTGAACTAATTTACATTCCTGCCAACAGTGTAAAAGCATTTCTGTTTCTCCTCAAACTCACCAGCATCAGTTGTGTCTTGCCTTTTTATATATATTTTATATACAAAAAAGAGTTCTAATTAATTGGTTTAAAGAAAAGTAAGAACAGACCTGATCTGCACTTCTGTCCTGTGTCTGTCCAGCTCCACACCTGGTACATAATTAGAATGGCCTACTAACCAGGTTTTTCACCAAAAATAGAAGTTGCCCGGAGTTAACAGTGTAACTTGTATTTGAGGCTACTGAAGAAACAGTTCCACATGCAAGGCATATAAGAAAAGTAGAATGTACTTTTTAATAATTGCCATTCTGACGGGCATGTGATGGTATCTCATTTTGGTTTTGATTTCCATTTCTCTTAACTATCTGTGTTGGGAGCAAGCCCACCAAAATCCAACATAAACTGGCGCCAAGACTGGTCATAAACAAAATCTCTGCAGCACTGTGACATGTTCATAAAGGCCCTAACGCCCAAGCTGGAAGGTTGTGGGTTTACAGGAATGAGGGCAAGGAAAACCTGGCCCACCCAGGGCGGCAAACC
>NW_012115910.1:154566-176894 GCF_000951035.1 Colobus angolensis palliatus
TTTATATTTATCAACAGCTCTAGAGCTTTCACATGGACATATATAAAAGTGCCCACTTACTTAGAATTCCATTTTGATTTCTCATTTAGTTGTGATTTGTTTTGTTTTGTTGTTTGTTTTGAGACGGAGTCTCGCTCTGTTGCCAAGGCTGGAGTGCAGTGATGCGATCTCGGCTCACTGTATCCTCCACCTTCCCCGTTCAAGCAATTCTCCTGCCTCAGCCTCCTGAGTAGCTGGGATTACAGGCCCCCGCCACCGCGCCCGGCTAAATTTTTTTTTTCTTTTTTTCTTTTTTTTTTTTTGAGTAGAGACGGGTTTTCACCATGTTGGCCAGGCTGGTGATTCCCCGTTTTGAAAAGCAAAGGTTTCAGTGGAAGGGAGACCTACTTTGTGCTGTGTCACGGCGCCCTCTGGTGGCTAAGTAGCTTTCTTACACAGTAACCCCAAATAATAACTACTATATTAAAGATATTTTTAAAAATCGTGATAACCATTAAAACGACTAGAAATATATAACTCATAAGCAAATTCACAGCACTATGATATTTACATGTTTATCAAACATCAAATGCATTTAAATATTTTGTGATGTGTGAATCTTTACATTTCTAAACCATTTATAAAATTCCCTTTTCTAAGATTAAATTCAGACAGGGTTTTTAAAGACTTTTAACTAGCTAACAGAGAAAAGGATGCAATTTCCATTAACTTCCCCAGAGAAAAGCTTTCTCAAGACCCAGGGGAGGTTGTGTGTTTGTGTATTAATATGGTTTTTCTGTGTATAAAAGCTATACATGCTCATCTTAGAAAATTCAGAAATGACAGAATTTGATTTTGCTTATTCCAAATCCCTTGGGAGTATTTCCGGTTTTGATGGCAGTGAGGAAGGAATAATTTCAGGACACTGGTTTTCCTCTTCCATAAGACCCCAGCCAGGCAAAGGGAACTGGAGGGCCTCGGACCTGTGTCTCCACAGCACCCTCCTCCCAGGCCTGTACCTGGCTCTGGATAGTAATTCCCACTGCAGAAAGGAAGAGGCTGCTCCCACATCAGCCAATGAGCCCAGACTCCAGAAACCGGGTCTGTGCAGTACTCAGAAAGGAAAGTACTGACCACCCAGACCAGAGCTGGCAAGAAAGCAAAATGGCATTGATTCACTCATTCAACAAATACTCGCTGAGCTCCAGCTGAATGCTAGGCACCATGTTCAGGATATAGATGACTGAGGTAATCCCTGGCCTCAGCAATTTGGGGTCGAGAGCTATCATCGATGCTGACTTCATAACAATCACATGCCATCAGCAATAAAGCGAACACTCACTTCTTTTTTTTTTTTTTTTTTTTGAGACGGAGTCTCGCTGTGTCGCCCAGGCTGGAGTGCAGTGGCCGGATCTCAGCTCACTGCAAGCTCCGCCTCCCAGGTTTAGGCCATTCTCCTGCCTCAGCCTCCCGAGTAGCTGGGACTACAGGCGCCCGCCACCTCGCCCGGCTAGTTTTTTGTATTTTTTAGTAAAGACGGGGTTTCACAGTGTTAGCCAGGATGGTCTCGATCTCCTGACCTGGTGATCCACCCGTCTCGGCCTCCCAAAGTGCTGGGATTACAGGCTTGAGCCACCGCGCCTGGCCGCGAACACTCACTTCTAACAAAGAAAAAGAAAAAAAAAAGAAATGCACACTCCCAATTTATTTGTCCAAAGTGGTATGACTGGATGATTTGTGACCTTCCCATTTTTATGCCTGATTGCCACAAAGCATGGCAATTACTCCACACACCTTTACTCATTGCAAACTAACTGTGCTGAAAACACCGCACAATAGAGATTTTCTTTATGCCTGCTCAGACCTAACTGTTCCATGTTCACCAGCATGGCTGTCTTCTCCAAGCTGAAAGAGGCAGAGCTATCACCAGTATTTTTCTTGGAAGGGCAGGAGGTAAAACACATTTGAGTAACATTCAAGAAAATACTGTTTATGTCCAGATGATTAATTAATCTTTATTTATTTATTTTTTTGAGACAGCCTTTCTCTGTCACCCAGGTTGGAGTGCAGTGTCAAGATGACAGCTTATTACATCCTTGACCTCCCAAGTTCAGGCCATCCTCCTGCCTCAGTCTCTAGAGTTGCTGGGACTAAGATGCACCTTGCCTGGATACATTTTTCACTTTTTGTAGAAATGGGGGCTCACTCTATTGCCCAGGCTGCATCTTTATTCTTTAGTCCCATCCTCAACCAAAGTCATGTTACTGTAATAGAATTGAAATACCATAGCCGCATGTGCCTCAGCAGGCAGGGGCTGCCAGCACTCTTCACATGGCTGAGCATTTCAAAACCATGTTGACAGCTGTTCCACAGTCGGCCTCAGCGTCCCTGAGACTGGCTCTTGGAGATGATCCAGCAGGGTTCTGGTAGCTGATATCATCCACCAAGTCCACACTAGCAGTGAAAATGTCTTCTGGGCTTGGGGCTTTCTGGGCCCAGCACCAGGGCAAACTGAGTCAACACACGAAGGACGGCCTTCTGCACCCACAGCTGACAGGGGAGGGGCAAAGGGAGACACACAGTCCCGATGGGGCAGGGAGGCTAGAACATGGCAACACCCTTTGTGAGCCACAAATATTTTTGCTGAGCACAAAATTCCTTCCATCTGGGCAGACAGAGGAAAAGCGAAATGAATCATTAGAGTACATGGCACATCAGCAGGGAGTTCCATGGAGGAAAGCGGAGCAGGAGAAGGGCAGGACGAGGGACATGGAGTGCCAGCTGGGGGCTTGATACAGTGATGGCAAAAGCTGTGGAAAGGGCGATGTTGGGATATGGTTCTGAAGGGAGTGAGGATGGTGACGTGGTTGTGTGTGGAAAGGGCATGTCAGGTGGGGGTGACAGCAGGGATAAATGCCTGGAGAGCAGAGTGGCCTGCTATTTCCCAGGAGGAAGGAACTGTGGCTCAAGTGTCAGTGAATGTGACTGGAGAGGGCTGAAGTGAGGGTAATAGGGCCAGGCTGTGTGCGGCACCCTGGATGTGGGTGAGGGAGCTGTCTGTGCTGAGTGAGAGGAACGGCCACAGGGGGGCTTTCGGGAGAACATATGGTGTGAGGTTTATCAGGCTCACTGTGGCTACTGTGGGAAGAGTGTTTTCGGTGCCTTCACTTTACCCCACTGGGGCGGCAGCGTTCTTGCCCCAGGCCTAGGGGGATGGCTGCACACATGCCTGACACTGGACCGAGGAGATGAGCACCGGTTTATTAGCCACATAGATAGACTCACACCCCGAGGAGGAGAACCCCAGGCCATGCGGGCGGAAGCTGCGGAGCTGAACAGCCCTGAGCTCAGGAGAGGGTCTACATGCACTGCAATTAAAAAGGAAATGCAACCAGGTATGGTAGCTCATGCCTGTAGTCCCGGCACTTATGGAGACCGAGGTGGACGGATCACCTGAGGTCAGGAGTTCGAGACCAGTCTAGCCAACATGGTGAAACCCTGTCTCTACTAAAAATACAAAAAAAATATAGTCAGGTGTGATGGTGCATACCTGTTATTCCAGGTACTCGGGAGGCTGAGGCATGAGAACTGCTTGAACCCGGGGCGGGAGGCAGAGACTGCATTGAGCCAAGATCGCACCACTGCACTCCAGCCTGGGTGACAGAGTGAGACTCTGTCTCGAAAAAAAAAAAAAGAAAATGCACGCCGTCAAGTTTGCTCGTGCCAAGACGAGGTGGCTCCAGTTGTCCAGCATCACATCGCAGTACAGGGTCCTCTCAACAGGGTCCAAGTGCTGCCACTCCTGTAGGACCCCCAGCCACGTCCTTGAATGACACTGATGCCTGTAACTGCATTTCTCAGCACTCTGGGGTTTCAGAAACAGGGACATGGAAAACAATTTGGGATGTGATGCCTACTATGTTTATAGTTGCAAATTAAATAAGTTGCTATAAGGTATGCCTTTTTTAGTTCTAGTTTTGCCTTATACTTTCCGGTAACTCAAGCAGTAAACATATTTTGGACATCGTAACTCATTTGTACCTGCACTTGCATTAGATACATATACTATCATGTACTAAGATAACACTACTTTTTGGAAAAAAAATCTTATTGTTTAGGTGAAAATCAGTGTAATTAGAGTTTTCACAATTTCCTTTCCACACCTTGATAGATGATCCTGGGCATTCCCTGGGCTGTTCACACCTGGGGTGACCAGGTGAGGCAATATTGGCCTGCAGGATAAGAGCCACATGAAGAAGGTAGTTGAGCAGGGAGCCTATAGGAGCTGTTAATTTGCTTGTGAAAGGCATGTTTATCACCTCTAAGAATTGGCTGGCCCTGGGAGGAGCAGTCTGTACCCAGCCAGAGAGGTCCCAGAACCCAGAGCACCAATAACACAGAAATAAATAAAAACATGGGTAATGCACTTGTCTGTAGTGAAGTCACTGGTGAGTGGAAGCCATAGGCAAATGGTTTCCATTTGTGATAATGGAATTTCCATAAGGGAAAATGCACCACCACACAGGGATTTGGAACATAAATGATAAGCGTGGAAACATTTTGCAGAGAACACGACTGTAAGCTATCGAGAGACTTGCAGATCACAAGTATTGCTACTTAATGGACATCCATTCTCCCTCCAGGTGGTCTAGACTTTATCCCCACCAGAGGCAAGAACATCATGAAGACATCGACCTCCACCTCTGGAAGCCAGTACTGAGCTCTGGCTTGCCCTTCCCCTTCCATTGAAGAGCCAGCAGGGACAGCAGCCTGTGTGAGCTCAGGGTTGTCACTGCAAGGTGGCCCCTACATGACTTACACAAAGACATTTTTCAGATTTCACTTTTCTTTGTCTCTCACGAGGAATCAGTTAGGGTTTTGCTTCTTATCAATGCACATCTTTAAATACATAGTATCCCTCACAGCCTTGGCTATCATTATGCTCAGAAATAGCTTTGTACCAAGAGGACCTGTGTATGTCTACATGCCAACTTTGCCTTGCAATTGATCAGTTATGTGTTTTATCCGGTTAATCCCCATCCATTTCTGTGTCCACATTTGGACATACAGACCTTGAAACCCCCTACCGAAGCCATTGTAAAGCAAGGTGGTTCCTAAACAAATCACCTGAAACCTTCTCATTTTCTGTTGTTCTTGAAGGAGTGAGGAGGACAGGAAGGTGACACAGAGTGGGGAGGAAGGAGAAGTGGAGTTGAGTGAGACCTGAACAATCTTACTGCTCCTACATCCACATCCACGCGTCTGAAACCCTGGGTCCTGGGCCCGGCGAAGGCTTCCCTTGAGTGCACTCTTCCTTGGCCCTTGAGCCAAAGCAGGAGGGCCCCACAGAGGCAGCACAGCAGGTCTATGCACAACCCTCGTGAGTATGTGGGCTCACATTTGTAGTTTTGCAGAGGATTAATGTCAACTTTATTGTCCACTGACTTATTAACAACTAATTTCTCCTTTGCATTGAAAAAAATCAGAGAATTGACAACATAGATTACAGTAGCCAAAGAATAAAACACCAAGGTATAGAAAAAAATAGTCTTATTGTTTGGCTGCATTCCCACTAGTGCTGTTGAGACTCTGGGAGCACCCAAGCGAGTCTCTGGAAAGGGGGTGAGGAAGCTGAAAGCAAGCTGCATTTGAATGCTTGGCTCTAACTTCCTCTGGGTTTTCCCAATGAATCTTTTGTTATGAAGTTTCTGGTCATTTACTGCAACAGAGAGAACAACAGAGCCCTGAATTTTCCTCCTGGCCCTGTCGTCCACACATGGGCGACCTTAGATATATTACTCATACTCAAGGTGTCTTTCACGTTTCAAGCTCAGCACCTTGCTCCAGAAACCTGCTCCTCTGCACTCTGTTTCTGGCCTCAGTGAGTGAGGAGAGTCACCCAGTCATCACACTAGGAACCCAGCGGCCATCTGTGACTTCACCTTCCTTGCAGTCAGAGGGTCACTAAGTCTCACTGTTCTTCTTTAAAGCCCTCCCCATTTCTGCCCTGAATTACTGCAGCTACCTCCCTGCTCTGCCATCCATCTGGGCATTACTGACAGGGTAACCTCCGTATGTGACTGCTCCTGATGTTGGTTCTCCAAAAGCACTGTGGTGACTCCTGTCTCCTTCGGGGTGAGATCCGGGTCATGGAGCAGTAGCTTCAGCACCCAGTCCATTTGTTGGGTCTCAGGTCCCCCAGTTTTCCCTGGACTTTCCTTCCTCACCAATCCACTGCACACTTCACTCCAACCACACAAAACACAGTTTTCAGAAAAAGCCACACTGCTTCATGCCACCAATCAGGGTCTCTCAATCTCTGCATTATTTATGCTCAGGGCTGGAGAGCTATGTTGTAGAGGCCTGGCCTGTGCACTGTAAGATGTTAGCAGCAGACCTAGCTTCTACCCATCACGTGCCAATAGCACACCCACCCCCGAGTTTTGATAACCAAAACACCTTCGGACATTACCAAATGTGCCCCTGAAAAATCATCCCCAGTTGAAAGCAGCCGCTTTTTGCTTTTTACAAATGCTGGTCCTTTTACCTGGAATAACCTTCCCTTCATACTGAACTCCTACCCAGTCATCTCTTCAAAACTTCAACCCAGTCATCTTCAAAGCTTCAAAACTCAACCTAGTCATTTATTCTTCTCTGGCAACCTCCTTGCTCAGGCACAGGCAGAGCTAAGCCTTATTTTCCTTGTGAAGTCAGCATTCCTTGTAATACCTCTAAAATCAAGTTCAT
The DNA here is from genome assembly GCF_000951035.1 of Colobus angolensis palliatus. NCBI lineage: Eukaryota > Metazoa > Chordata > Mammalia > Primates > Cercopithecidae > Colobus > Colobus angolensis. The sequence goes on from NW_012115910.1 coordinate 161,293, forward strand.
CGCACCATATTGGAGTCTTTGGCTTGGAAGTATCTTTCCTTGCCATGTCCTATTAGTGCACAGGAGAAATAGCAGAGATCATGGCTTCTTTGTGCCCTCCCTGTCTGGGGTAGATCCTAACAAGGCACACACCTGGGGAAAGTTTGTTCAAAGAATGAACTGAATTCATCTTATTCTCTCATGTTAATGGCAATCAAAACATTTTCCTTTGTGGTGATGTTGACACCAATATTTTGTGTTTACTAAGATAAACTCTAAACCAAAACTGGAGCCTAATTTTGCTTCTGGGGTTCTGATTTCGAATGCCAAAAGGAAATAGGTGTGAAAGCTAAGGAGTTATTCTACCAGTGGGAATGTCAATGATGGGGAATAAAATTAAAATTTCTTATGGGGCCCTACCAGACCATCATTTCTTCTCATCATAAAACTGGCCTCAGGAGCAGTTATTTAGGGTCTAATATGTGCCTTGCTATACTAAGATTTAATGAGATCACTATCTGATTTCCCAAATCTTTCTGAAACAAACATATTAGCAAATTCTAGCATAAATATATACAAATTGGCATCAACTTGTGAAAAGCTGGCATTTGACATAAATTACTATTTCATGATGACTCTATGTGCAATAGATGTCTGATATATTCTTCCAGCTCTAGAATATTTGATAGAGGAATAAGAACATAAAAATTATTAAGCAAATCCAGAAAGCGAATTTTTCTCGGGCAACTGATCTTATCCCTTCAAAAATCAATGTAAATCACTACACAAAACAAAACACATTACCAAACACTAAAGAATTAATACCAGAAAAGGTAAACATACAGGTAAATATAAAATACTTTTATCTTGCTTTTCGTAATTTTTATAAAAGAATTTACTGTTTAAGCAAAAATAATAACAAAGCATGATGGTGTTTAGAACATATGTAGAAAATAACTGTATGAACGTATGACTGTGGCATGTCATTGAAACACACACATATATGTTTTCATCCACAGTTCCTTGTTCATAACTCTCATAGCCCTTGTGACAATAAACAGAATCCCTCTCTCACACCTTCTCCTGCTTTTCTTTCCCCTGCCCATGACAGGATTCTGTGGGTCATGAGACCCTCATTCCAAAGAGGGTTTTGTCCCATACCTGGAGGAAGGAAGGCTACACAGAGAAGCCAAGAAGAATCTGAATATACAGGACTTGCTGGGTTTAGAACTGTTTTTGTCCAATCACATTTCCATAGTCACCCATGCTTCAGTCAGGCCTAAGTAACAAATTCCCCATATAAAGACCCAAGAAGACAGGGTTTGGAAGCTTCTGGAGAGCTGAACACATGAAAGGTGACCAAAAGGTGAAGAACTCATCCACGTGCTGAGAGGGTGGTGCTCCCTGACTCCACACGGACACCAGCTCCTGCACTTGGGACCCTTCAAAATCTTCCAGACCTCATCCCGTGTGTGTCTCTTCATCTGACTGCCCATCTGTATCCTTTACAATGTCTTTCATAAGAAACTGGAAAACAACATAAGCATTTCCCTGAGTTCTGTGAGCCGCTCCAGCAAATTAACCAAACCCATAGAGGGGATTGTGGGAAACCCAGCTTGAAGCCAGCTGATTACAAATTCCAGCGGCCTGGACTTACGACTTGTGTTTGGGGGTGGGGAAGTGGCAGCCTTGCAGATTGGGACTTCTCTTTGTGGGATCTGACACCATCTCTGGGTAGACAGAGTTGGAATTGAACTGGAGGATGTCCAGCTGGTGCCTGCTACAGAAGTGACTGCTTGCTTGCTGGTGAGGAGAAAGCCACCACCTACTCGGGGTCTCAGAAGTCTTCTGTGTACATTGTTGTGTTGGTGTGGACGCAGAGGAGAAACAGGTCTGGTTTTTCCTAAGAATGACAGTAGCATAAAAGATGGGAGGAGGAGATAGAAATATATTATTGCAAGGTTTTTACAACATACACAAATTGGTATCATATTATATGAAATTAAATGGTGATAAGTTTAAAATGCAAAATATAAATCTAGAGAATTCTTCTGGCTTTTATCCAAGACCACCAAGGCGGAACTTCTATGAGTCTGCAAGAATCACAGTGTTACCGGGCTTGGGGTGCCCCCTAATACAGATGTAGCTTAGACCACAGCACCCAAGCCCCTTGGAATACCTGGAAAGCTTTCCCAGAAAGGATGGGTACAAACAAGCCCAACTGCAAAGATGACACTTCCTAACTCTTCAATGCCCAGACACTACCAAATATCCACAAGCCTCAAAACTCTCCAGGAAAACATGGGCTCATCAAATAAATGAGTCACCAGGAGCCAATTCCAGAAAGAGATATGTGATTTTTTCAGAGAATTCAAAATAGCTCTTTTGAGAAAACTCAAGGAAATTCAAGATGACACAGAGAAGCAATTCAGAATCCTAGCAAACACATTTAACAAACAGATTGAAATAATTTTTAAAAATCAAGCAGAAATTCTGGAGTTGAAAAATGCAATTGACATACTGAAGAATGCATCTGAATCTCTTAATAGCAGAATTGATCATGAAGAAGAAATAATTAGTGAGCTTGGGGTCAGGCCCTGTGACTCACGCATGTAATCCCAGCATTTTGGGAGGCTGAGTCAGGCAGATCACCTGAGATCAGGAGTTCAAGACCTCCCTGGTCAACATGGTGAAACCCCATCTCTAATAAAAATACAAAAATTAGCCAGGTGTGGTGATGGGCATCTGTAATCCCAGGTACTAGGGAGGTTGAGGCATGAGAATTGCTCGAACCTAGAAGGTGGAGGTTGCAGTGAGCTGAGATTGGGCCACTGTACTCTAGCCTGGGAGACAGAGCAAGACTTTGTCTTTAAAAAAAAAAATTAGTGAGCTTGATGACAGGCTAATTGAAAATACACAGTCAGAGGAGACAAAAGGGGAAAAAAATGAAATAGAATGAAGCAGACCTAGAAAATCTAGAAAATACCCTTCAAGTGGCAAATCCAAGAGTTATTGGCCTTACAAGGAGGTAGAGAGAGAGATAGGGGTAGATAGTTTATTCAAAGGGATGTGTCTTACAACTGCATGTGACATGAATCCAAAATTGTACACACAATTTTAGTTATAAAAGACTAGGTAATATAGCCTTTTTGAACAGATATTTCACAAAAGAAGATAAAAAAGACCAATGAGCACATGAAAAGATTCTCAGCATCATTAGTTCTCTGGAAATGCAAATGAAAATCATAATGAGATACTACTACATACCCATTAACATAGCCAAAATTAGCAAAATAAAGCGCCCAGAAAAATACCAAATATTGGCAAGCATACATTTCTGTAAGAGAGAGCAAGGATGTCATATATTTAATGGAAACTATCACACATTTCTGGTGGAAGTATAAATTGGTAGTCATTTGGATACTTCTCATGTAATTAAGTAAATATATAACTAAACATAAGACCTGAAATTCTATTCACTACTAATTACCCTTGAGAAGGGGAAACATATGTCTCTATAAATACTCATAACACAGATGTTCACAGCATCTTTATTCATAACAGCCAATAACTAAAAACAGCTTAAATGCCCATCAGTAAGTAAAAATTAAAAATAAAAAAGGTGTTTTCATACAACAGAATAACACTCAGTAGTTAAAAGAAACTACTGGCACATAGCAAGATGAATGAAACTAAAAAATCTTATTCCAAGCAAAATAAGGCAAACACAACATAATACATACTGATGACTCCAGTCATGTTAAATTCTGGAACAGGCAAGGTAATCTATGGTGACAAGATCAGTATTGTCTGGGGCCAGTGTGTAGAGAATGACCACACAGGGGTGGGAAGGACCTTTTAGAGCAATGGAAATGTTGTGTATTTTCAACACAGCACCACTTCCATAGGCTGCATATATTTGTCAAAACTCAACTGAGTATACTTTTAAAATACATGCATTTCAAAATTTAGATACAACTTCAATAAAGTTTGTTAAAAATTATAATGCCAGCTGGGCATGGTGGCTCATGCCTTGTCATCCCAGCACTTTTGGGAGGCCAACATGGGCAGATTACTTGAGTTCAGTAGTTCAAGACCAGCCTGGCCAACATGGTGAAACCCCGTCTCCACTAAAAACACAAAAATTATCCAGGCCCGGTGGTGGGCACCTGTAATCCCAGCCACTCGGGAGGCTGAGTCAGGACAGTCACTTGAACCCAGGGGGCAGAAATTGCAGTGAGCTGAGATCACACCACTGCACTCCAGCCTGGGTGACAGAGTGAAACTCTGTCTCAAAAAAAAAAAATTATAATGATAATGTCACAGTTTAATGTCATAAGAATCCCAAAACAGCTAAAATGGTAGCTCTTTCATATAAATTCTTTTCAGTAAATATTTGCAAGTAATAAACGTACTTTAAAATGATTGGGTGTTACTATTATTCCTATTTAAATTGTACCTAAAAACATTAGGAATTTACATAAGAAATGTTCAAATCTTTGTTATCATCTTTGCCTTTCACTAAATCCTTCACAATAAGGTGCTTGCCTAGAAATAGACATAACACTTTAATGCAATGAGTTTTATTATCTTTGTATTTAATAATTTTTTAAAAAGAGAGCAAGAGCAGGTCATTTACTTATGAAAGTCTCAAAATCACTGTACCGGTGACTTCCTTTCATAAATAACCATTGTCTATAAAACATTTGCCAAGAAACACATGGATCCTACAAGGGTCGGGTGTTACTCTTATCAATCATTATTGATAAACAATCATCATGATAAGGAGACCCAAAGGCGATGCACCCTCTGTGGCACTGGTAGCCACAAGGTGGCGTGAATGTCCAGCGGCCGCCCCAGCCACCTAGAAAGAGATGGGATCAGCTAGGCTTCCAGAAGCAGAGGAGGCCTCACCGAGGGCACTGGGACTAGACAGGAACCTCTCTTCTTGTGAATTTCCCTAAAGAGGGGTCTTCCTAGATAAGCTTTGAAGGAAGACCCAGTACCCAGAGTAAGGCACAAGTTACTGTAAAGAAATCTATGTCAAACTAAATGAGGTCTACATTACCCTAACTACGGCCTCATTTACCCTATATAGGACCTGATGGGGCTTAAATTATCCTAGACCCACATTATTCTAGGTGAGGGTTCCTCAGCCCTCTCATTGTTGACAGTTTGGGCTGGAAAATTCTTTCACTCCCTGGTTTGGGGAGCCTCTACCCACCTGCCCAACTGCGGCAAACAAATTCATCTCCAGACCTTGCCTGTGACCCTTACTGGGCAAAATTGCTCACAGTTGAGAGCCACTGCCCCAAATAAGGCTTAAATTACTAGCAAAGCAGATATTGCACCAAAACCAGTCTCCATTTTCTTAGATCAATGGTTCTCAAACTGGAGCCTGCATGGAATCCCCTAGGAGCTTATGAAGCTGCAGACACCGAGCCTTCCCCAGAGTTTTTGGCCTCTGTGTCTGACCCCATTCCCAGATGATGTAAATGCTGCTGATGCAAGGACCTCACTTGGAGAACCACTGCCCCAGATAATGACTACATTCCCCATGCCCACATTTCTCTAGGTAAAGCCTCCATTTCCCTTATCCTAATTGAGGCTTACAACAGACTTGAGGTGTTCATGGTACTATTTTTATTATTAAGGTAAAACCAGGAAATTTTCATAGAAAAAAATTCAAAAGCAACTGAGCAAGGTATTATATGCATAGAAATACCTCAACATAACATAGATTCTGGGAAACAAGGCATTGTCAGCCCTTGGGCACGAGGAAGGACAGGGTGCAGGCAGGGCACAGGCAGGGCTGCTGGCTTCAGCCCGGGGTCTTCTTTGAAGATGGAAAAGGAAAACAATAGAAGACATCAGCTTAAACAAATACTTCAGTAATTTTCAGGTTTGAAATTAGAAGAGCTTCTGTTGCACTTCGGGAATTGCTACTTTATTGAAATTATGACTCGATATGAATAAGCAAACAGCATGCTACTGGAATCAACTTTGACAAAGACAAAATTGTACTAGTGACTTTTTCAAGGGCAACTTATTGAAGATATCTCATTACAAACAAAGAATATTCATCCCTCACAGATTTTTTAAATTATCTTAATTTTTAGTAAAAACATGTTGTCTTTAACAGCCACAGACACCAAAGAAGTTCTGTCCCATCATTTTATCATATAATTATGACTCATTTAAAAGAATTTCTACTATGTCAAAGTGTTTTTATTTGTAACTCAAAAGAAGATCAGTCTATTTTTCTGCCTACTTGGTTGCAGAATACCACCCTCAACTAATGGCTCATTGATTCAAGGTTACCTTAAAGGAAACTAGACCCAGGGTCAGGAAGGAACCAAGCCCTGTGCATACCCAGCGCTATTCATGTGTTCACAGAATGATGATGGGACACACACTGCATGTGGGCGTTTGTTCTATATTTGCATCACGTGGAGGTTTACATAGCAAATATTAATTATTCCAGGCCAGGCCTGATGGCTCACGCCTGTAATCCCAGCACACTGGGAGGCAGAGGTGGGTGGATCACCTGAGGTCAGGAGTTTGAAACCAGCCTGGCCAACATGGTGAAACCCCATCTCTACTAAAAATACAAAATTAACTGGGTGTGATGCTACGCGCTTGTAATCCCAGCTGGCTCACAGAGCATTTTTCTCCAAGCATCTCAAGCCCAGTATCAAGTGGCCGTGGCCTGGCTCAGAATGTTCCCTCAGTGACAGCAATTGCTTCTCACACCACCTCTTACCATAGGAATAGGCCTTAGAAAACTCAACATGATCTACTGGGATACTGTAGCACAGCAAGCGAGGAATCACTAAAGCACCAGGGAGCCTCTTCCCTGAAGCTCCATATGCACTGATACGTCCAGACGCATGGCAAGTGCAGGAAGTGATGGGGACTTTGGCGCAGCCTCTATTTTTTAGGATCCTGTGGTTGAAGATTCTATCAGATTAGAACTTTACTCACAGACCATGTGTCTCAAAGCCCCCACCCTCACACTCACAGTGGAATATCTGCACAGTAACAAACCTCAAATTTGCCCTCCTTCCTAGTGTCTTGCCAATGAAAAGTGCTTCCGACTCTGACCCTAGTCCTGCTTATGTTTGTTGTTGCTGTTTTGTTTTTTCAAGCAGAACTAAAGTAGGCTCAGTACTGTTGGAGATTTGGAAAGTGCCTTCACATTGTCTTTACTGATTCTCACCTGAGAACCCTGCAGATGCCCCATGAGAGGAAAATCTAAGGCAGCTGAGGGAGGGGCCATGATCTTGGTCCTGAAGCCATTGGGCTCAGAGGCTTTAAATCACTTCCCTGTCCTTGACTTGTTCTCTCCCAGGGCTTTTGGTTTCCCTAAGTTCTAGTCCTTAGCGCATGTGCTTTGCAACACTTCTCTTTCATCCATATTAATCTTAGTGCTGAGGAGGTGATGTGGTGGGCAGGGGAGCAGTAAATGTTCTTGAAATTGAGTTCCAATGATTTCTTACTGTGCTTTCTCTAGGCTGTGCTCTTTACAAGGAGTCTCTACTGGTACAGCTGATTTTCCTTCATCTTCTACTCCCCGTCATGGCTGTAGCATACACAGATTATTGTCTTCAATCTGACCCCAGTTGTTTTATTAAGTATACCTCTTTTCACGAAACAGGAAGGCTCAGATGAAGCTGTCAGAGATGGAAAAGAATCCCTTCATCTCACACAGAATAAAGATCTTGAAAAGAATTTTTTCTCCTTAGGGTCTATCTGGAGAAAGTTCTGGACATATTTATCAGAGAACAGTTCTCCTGATATCAGAGCCATGAGGGAATCTGTTTGGATTCTCATCTTGAGAACCCAGAAGTTTCTGGAGGGAAATTCCATAAAAGTGTGGGGTGTGTGGCCCCCAAGATTTCTTACCCTATCCCTGCCCACCTTGTCCTCTAGGCATTTGTGGAATTACCATGTAACTGTTCACACCAGCTTGTGCTTTCCATGGAAGAATCACCCAATTTATGAATTTAGAAAAGAGACCTTATTTCTGATAAATGGGTAAAACTGCAGGACGGCCATGTTAACAGGCTGGAAAGCAAAGCCTCCCACAGAGACAGTGAGCAGGCACTTCAACAGAGGGAAAGATGAGAAATGAATTCATGTGAATGTATTGGCCAAGTGCACATACTCAGCAGGCTATAGAAGGAGCTATGGATATGGTAGGCAGGCTCTCAGGCAGAATAAGCAAACACACATGTTTACATGTATTTCATGTTTGCTTTGGGGTGAGGACTTAAGAACTAAATGAATTACAATTGGGCCCTGTACATCAAGAGGGCTTTGTGCGTGGGCAGAAAGACACACAGTGCACGGTGTCTGCAATTTGGCGAGGACAAGTCCATGGTCAGTGATCTCTTCTCAGGAGAAAGTTACTGAAATATGTCTCTTCTCCAATCAAAGCTCTATGGCCGTGGAATAAGGGCACAGTTACCCCGTGTCTTGAGTTCCATGAGCTGCAAATATTTTAATGTTCTTATCTTAGGACCAGTGCTTATTTAGCTGCTAGGGAAAATGAAAAAGCCCTGAGGCAGTTACAACGTAGTCTATTTTTTAAGTGTAGGGGTGAGTGACTTAATTTTTGCTTGGCATGGCCTTAGGATTTGTTTATAATTTGGTATCTTATTGCCACAACAAGTTTGTTCCATCAGTCTGATGATCTCTATTTTATTGTCTTTCTAGTTTTTGGGTCCTGGTTTTCCCTGCAATTTCATTTCTTCAATAGATGCAAGAAATCATTGATAATCAATTTTCCAGGCTTTCATTGTTGGAGGAATGTGGGGGATGACTGACATGCTCTTTACATATTAAAGCAGAAACCAGAAGTAGCTTCAGAGATCACCAGTGACCTGACACAAGCAGCAGGAATGTCATCTCATTAAGTGTAAGTGGCACCACACAGATGTAGCTGAGCATGCAGTGACGCAGAAGACCCACAGCACAGGACGCATATGGAAAATGTTTATGATTGTGAGGTTTCGTCCAGGAAGCTGGAACTCAGATATGTTTTGGAAGCTTATTTCCCCTCCTGCACTGGACTCATTAGCTGCACCTCGACCTAAACACCTAAAACTGAAACTCTCAATAATTAAGCACAAAAGTCACCAGTAATAAAGCTATCCCCAGGGAAGGTGCAGAGCAGGGAACTCTGCTTTTGGGAACCTGCCGCTATGCAGGGAGGGTCAGGAGTGTGGACCCATTTCCTTCTGCTCCCCATGCCAGCTTCACAGACAACTGCAACCAGGACCTTTACATTGCAAAGTATATAAAATATGTGATAATTTTAGAGAAATGTAATGCACAGATGAAGGAATGAGGAAGCTACATGAAATTAAAATAAAACAAATATATAAATGTAAAACATTATAAGAAATTATCATGGATAAGACAACAAACAAATATTAAAAACCTGTATGTATACATGTTTGAGATAGTATTCTTGTAAATTAAATCATTATTTGTTTATAAAGTCCTTTAACTACGTACAAAATCTTTGCCTTTGATTGCCACAAAGATGGAGAAGGATCTGGCACCAGGACTTCAGGGCCATGCTAGTGATTTCCCTCCTATCTCCTGAGGACATGGTGCTTCCAATTCTGAGGATCAAGATGCTGAAATTGTGTGAGAAGAGAAAGTGGGATTTTCTGTGGGAACATACTGGTGTGAATGTAATCTTCAAGCAAATAAATTTATTCTACCATGAGCCACACTGCCATCATGCCGACCGTGAGCGTGTGTGTTGCTTTTGACATTAACATTATTGTTATTGTCAATTTTATTGGGTTGTTCTCTGGAAAATGACCAATTGTCTTAGAATTAACTGGAGTTGTTTTCGTTTCAGTTTTTTCACACTTCCAGTTAAATCACCTAATTTTACTGTGTTTGAGCTTGGAAGCTTCAGGGCATGGGTTACAAATGATGGAGTGGAAGGTCTCCCAGGGGTTAGATGTGGTTTCATTAAAGGATGACCCAGAATTTGTCCAGAAGCTCCCTTCCTTGTCTATCCCAGCACTTGCTCCTCAGTGCACCCCCTCCTGCCAGAGTCCTGAGCTTCTCTGTGTTCCGGACAACGCACGTCTGGGGCATCTGCTTCCTAGATGCGCGTACACAGGGCGGGCTGCTCTTCGTAATGGTTGAAAGGGAGCTGGGCCTGGATCCACACAGGTGGCTTCACCACTGTGCACTGGGCTTCCTCCCAGCAAGAAAACAAGGTCAGCTGAGCGCCTCCACTTCAGACAACTACTACAAGGCAATTTTCGTCAAATTCTCACGTCCTTTGCCTATGTAATCCAACAACAATGCTTTTCAGTGTTTATCTGACTGTAAAAATATGTCCACAAATAAAACGGCACATGAGTAATTACAATAGCTTCATTTACATTTTCCCAAAACTATAACCATTCAGAAAGATTTTCTTAGGTGAATAAACAAACTGCCATAAATTCATATAATGGAATGATATAGCAATTATAAGGAAGTGCTGTCAAACCACGAAAACACACGAATAAATCTTAAATACGTATTGTTAAGTAAAATAAACCAGTCTGATAAAGCTACACAATATATAATTTAATTTATTTGATCATCTGGAGAAGGCCAAACACTAAACAAGGTGAAAAAAAATTGTATTTGCCAGCAATCTGGGGAGAAAGTGAGAATGGATTAAAAAAAATAGAAGACGTTAAAGGATGATGAAACTACTATGTATAATATTGCAATGGTAGATATGTGATGTCATAAATTTGTCAAACTCCACAGACTATACAGTATGAAGGCTAGATTTTACTTTACAAAAAATATAAATAAATAAGATATTAGGGACCCCAAGATGGAATGCAGATTATACAGAAAATGTCTGATATCCTTATTAATGCATGAAACAACTTCACTGAAGAAAGTATGTGAAGAAAGCTACTAAATCACTTTAGAAATAGTGACATCAATAAGACTAAAAAGTAAATAAACTGCACGTCAGCACTGTCCTCTAGTTGATGATGATGTTCCACAAGGAGCACAGCTTGCCAACTGAGATTCCACTCTGCAGGAATCTTAGAATTGGATGACACAGGGAATAGATGGTGTGTAGTGTGAGGGGGTTCCTCACAGTTGGAGTGGGAGGTTACAGACAGCAAGGAAGAAAGGTGAGAAATGTCCATGTAGATTAGAGTAGATTAGAGTGAAAATGCTAGTCAGTTTCTATGATTGACATAATCTACATACAACAAATTAAATGAAAATACTTCTTTGAAGAAAGTGGAAAATAGGTTATGACCTACGTAACTTTGGAAATGAGGGAATTCTGAAAGTCTAAAGTGTAAATAAACTACACATAATCACTGTACTCTAGTAGATAAACATGTTTCCAACAGAGGTAAAGCTTCACAATGTTGATTCTGCTATGCACATTTCCTGAAATTGTGCAGCTAAGTAATACAAGGGAATATGGTAGGATGGAGTTCCTCACTTGGCAGAAGGTGGTGATTGACAGGCAAGGCAGGCAGGCTAGAAATGTCCATGTGGTATTGTAATTGGGTGGAGACATGAATGTGTTCTCATTTTTAATGTATTACAGGTACAGAATACTAGATATGTAAATAGTTGAGCTGTGTCTGTAAAAGTGGGTCAATATACACACGCATATTCTCTAAGACATTTAGTTGAGAGGTCCTTGAGGCAATTACATCCCACTAACAACACATACACCCAACTTCACGATTCTCTGTTTTAATACCATTCTTCAACACCAAAAGGCAGTAATCTTTAGAAAAACAGTGGAATCCATGTATGGAAAAGATAGTACGGAAAATAAGCTTAGAATTTCTTATAATACCAGAAAATAGGTAAGTCCTCAAAAACAAAAGGAAGAGATGTCCTGTAAGGATACAGGATCCAAAATAATGAACTCCAAGCACATAAAAAAGCTGTGATGATTTGGGCAAAAGCATAAACAATGAAGCATGGATCTTCCTCAAAGTATAAAGTAAGCATCTTTAAACCAATACTGTTATTAATAGATGAGTAAATAAAGAAAATGTGAAAAGAAGGATGAAGCTCTCTTACAGAGGTATTCAAAATATTTTAGGTTGATAGTACTCCCATTATGTAGGTGAGGTTTAAACACCCATGTGTTGATTGTGGTCTAAGATTATAGACACGGAAAAAATAATCACTGCTAGTTTATTTTATAATCAGTTTATAGAAATAATGCCAAAAACACGGTCTCTGAGTGAAAACAATTATCCATGTTAATGTATCCAAATTTGCAAACACACACACACACTCACACACATTTTTCTGCAATACACACTGATAAGGGAGTAAAAAGACAATCACAGACTTGGAGAAAATATTTTCAAGTAGCATATTTGTTAAATGATTTCTTTTAATTCAGTAAATAACTTTTATAATGAATATGCAAGTAAACTAATCAAAATAATATAAAAATTGTTAAGTATAAGTTTTTCATTAGGGATATGTGCATTGAAACAAAAATTAGATTTTCTTGCTCACCTATTAGAATGGTTAAAATGCGCAATACTCGTAGTGAAATATGGCCATAAGAATGTGAGAAACCAAGAACTATTTTGCATTTATGATGGGAATCCCAAATGGTGGCATGCACAAAATGAAATACACTTTGGCATTTTTTTTGAACAGAGATAAATGTAGACTTGAAATACGATCTAGTGGCTGTGTTTCAAATATTTAAAAACTGATTCAGAAACTGATGTTTGCACAGGAAACCAACTTCTGCTCTCTGACATCTATCACCTGGTTTGTGCCAAAAGCATTAATTCTGGGAGCTCCTCCCAGAAAATGGCTGTGCACAGGGGAGATATGAAGGTATGGCTGCTCCTGGGACTCGTTGGAGATTCCTGATGGACAACCGTAATCAGGGAGTCATCAACGGCCTTGCTGGACTTAGCTTGCTCCACAGGTTAACTAGGAAGTGCCACCAAACTCCCACATTTCTCCGTCACTAGTTGTAAGACTGGCATCCTGGCCCGACAGTGTCTACAGCCTCACCCAGCCTGCTGTGTGTTTTTCTGCCTGCCTTACTTACATCTCACTTTGGGACAAATAAGAATTTTTTAAATAAACTTTTCTAATCTAGAGACCTCAGTGGCAGGCACAGAAACACGAATATAGAGAGGCTCCCAGGGAAACTGTTCGATGCAGAGGAAGCCACAGATCCTGAAGGAAAGTGGCCCTTGACTTTCAACTGCACCTTCCCTAGGGATGCCCCTAACTTTTGTTGGGGTGCATGCCCCCTGCAGCCCAGCCTCCTTCCTTCTCGCTGCAGAAAATTTTGCGTTTTGGCTGATGCTGACGTACCCTTCCTTGGTACCTTATGCACAGTAATATGAGGCCATGTTCTCAGCTCTCAGATAGTTCATTCACAGATACAGCGAGTTCTTGGCATTGTCTTTGGAGATGGTGAATCTGTGCTTCACAGATTTTGAATGGTGTAACTGACTTCCATCATACTTTATATTTACTGCTCACTTCAGCACCTTCTCTGAAGCCTGGTGGACTCAGCTAATTTGATAGCTACTCATTCAGTAGCTCATTCAGTGGCTACTAAATTTGAATCCACGGGCTGCACAGGAGACTCTCAAAACCTCCAGACTGTAAGGGTGTGGAGAAGCATAATTACTTAATATGTGATTGTACCATGAAAATTTACTTAGCAATATATTTTATATCTTTTTAACATATTTTTAAAAATATAAATATATCTGCATTAAGCAAACTTTAAGAGACATGAAGGGTGAAAAAGAAAAAAATACAGTAATGGAAAACTATCTTAATATCTCACAGACCTCTGCAATATCTTAGCAGAAATTGGAGACTGTAGAGGTCACTCCTCCTGAATGAGAAAACAGCTGAGTCTATAAAACTGCACTTGGCTTCTCCGCAGGCTTTGAGGTGTGCAAGACCAGCCCCTATCCCTGACTCAGACATAGCCCAAGTCTCTGCTCTTCGGTTTACACAACTATACAGGTTAGTGATATATTTCAGAACTTCATAATCACATATACACATACACACATATGCCTAGTACTTACAGGTACATGTGAAAATACAAAACTGAACACATACCAAATACCAAAACAAAACTTGTATTTACTTACTATTATTATAGTTATTGAATTGAATTTAAATTATTTTGTTTTATACTATCATGTTGTAGTGCAAAATAATGTTTGGCTATGTGATTCCTTCTCTATTCCAATGCCAATAAACAAATATATCTAAATGCATGTTTTTGTAAAACTGAATGTAAATGCCATTCTTGCCAAATACATTAATAAAATGTATGTGGTATTTATGCATAGAATCTGTGTTGGCTTGTTTGTCATTTATGTTATCGGTATGTATATATAATTATATATATATATAAAATTAGCTGATATAATTTTTAAACGTCAGTCAATTATTAATACATGTAATAACCAATAAGATAAACACTTTTAAATGTTATTACATTATTGGTTAAGTTCACATTGTATTTTTTATAAAACTCAGGATAAAATATTTTATTCAGATATTAGCTTTGCTTTTGACAATTGTTTTTGCATGAATTTTCAATACAAATTCTGGATGTTTATTTGCCAATACTCCTGGATGCTAGAGAACATCCAGTAGTATAGAACTGAAATCAGCCCAAGATTCCCAGAATTTCCTCACAATGGCAGCTTGCTAGAGTGTAGTCTGGCAGTGTGCCAACACAGTAGGAATTTGGACTTCATCATCAAAGCACTAGTGAGTCCCAGGGATGAGTACACAGAGGGCAGCAGGAGCTGCAGAGCCCACTCTGTGGTACTTAGGGAAGAGAAGGGATGGGGTGGGGTGATGTCTGAAGGACTATAGGAAGGGTGAGGAGGCAGAGTCTACAGGTAGATGAGCGTGTTCTAAGGATAACTGTTACCCTATTAAACATAGTTGGCTTCAATGATCATGAAGAGAAGAGAACTGATTCAACAGACATGGAAGAGACAAAATGAAAGGACTTGCTGCTTCCTTGCCAGGAGGCTGAGGAAGACTAAAGGCATTTACAGAAGAAGGAAAAGTAGATAAACAATCTGAAGAGCAGAACATCAGCACCCAGCCAAGACAGAGGAACTGAGCATTTAAGGTGGTGTTTCAACCCCACAAAGGGAGATCAAAGGTAAAGAAACTCAACACCATGCAGATGCTGAGTTATTGTTAAAAAGGCATTTACAAGAGTGTGACGGACACAGTGCAGAATTTGGGATCTTTCCTAGTGTAAACCAAAGGTTTCTGAGACAGATCTCAATCAAATTAAAATTAATTTTGTCAAAGTTAGGGCATGACTGGAATGAAACTAAAAGTAATCACAGCAACAGTATGTGTTCAGTGCTGATCCCCGAAGACAGTATTTAGGACTTTCAATATATAAAGGGGAAAGGCTGGTTAGAGGGGAAAGAGGAACTGTATGAAAATTCACATGCTGCCGGGCGCGGTGGCTCAAGCCTGTAATCCCAGCACTCTGGGAGGCCGAGACGGGTGGATCACGAGGTCAGGAGATCGAGACCATTCTGGCTAACACGGTGAAACCCTGT
>NW_012115910.1:177129-217669 GCF_000951035.1 Colobus angolensis palliatus
AGCCCGGGCGACAGAGCCAGACTCCGTCTCAAAAAAAAAAAAAAAAACAATTCACATGCTATAATGAAAAAGAAGCACATAGGGAAATAGAAAATTATGTAGTTCTCCTGCACTGTCAGCAATTTATATAAAATAAAATGAACAAAGAGTACCTATCTGTGAAGATTTTTAACTTTTTATCTGTGGCTATTTTATTAGGAATGAAAGAAAAATCCGTTTCTTGCACGGTTCATCCTTTAGGTTTTTTCCCCTCCTGACACAATGAATTGAGATCACGTTTTTATTTTCCTTTCATATTTTTCCCCATCTTTTCCTTTCCAAAATCTTTCGGAGGAAGCATTTTACAACCAAATGAGTTTCTAGTCTCCTGTTTTGTTTTATCTTTCATGGGCAGGACAGATTATTACTAGATAAATAGGTCCCATGTTGTTAGTGTAGCTCACTGTTACCTACCTTTCAAATGCTGTGAAGTCTCACATCCCGTTAATAAGAAAATTGTGGGAGAAAAAGAGAAGTAAAACACAGAAAATAAAGGAGGAAATAACAAGAAAGGGGTAACAATTGGGTGTAGTGACATGTGCCTGTAGTCCCAGGTACTCATGAGGCTGATGCAGGGGAATCACTTGAACTCAGGAGGCGGAGGTTGCTGTGAGCTGAGATCACACCACTGCACTCCAGTCTGATGATAGAGTGAGACTCAATCTCAAAAAAAAAAAGTTATACGGATAGTTACATGAAATAATAACATTAATTTATGTTTTCTTAAAATCTCATTATTCCTAAGTTGTTGAAAAACTTAATAATAGTTAAATAGGAATTATTTCAATAAAATATAAAATTTGTTTTATGCCAGTTACTTAATGGCAACAAAAAACTTGCAGTGTGACTGCTTTTCCCTATGTTGAACTCCATGTAAATAACTTGCAAGTCAACTCTAATGAAAAAGTTTTTGAATTAGACATAGGAAGAATGTATCTTGGATTACAAGTGAATATTTTGGTTCCATAGAAAAATTTAGACATTTAAAGAAAAGCCAAGAGCACAAAATGTTATTTTGAAAAAAAATATTTTATTTAGAACTTTAAGATAAAGGATTTTTAGCATCAGGCAATAATAGCAGTTAGAAGCTAACAACACTAAGAAGTTAACTCCGTTAGAGGATAACTGTTGTAATAAATGAAAATAAAACGTTAAAGGAACTGAAGAAAAAGTTGAGATCCTCTCAAGCCTTCTCAAAGGGAAAAAATAAAAATGGCAAGAAGCAATAAAAGGTAAGCTTTGGGGTTAAAAATGGAAATATCGCCGGGCGCGGTGGCTCAAGCCTGTAATTCCAGCACTTTGGGAGGCCGAGACGGGTGGATCACGAGGTCAGGAGTTCGAGACCATCCTGGCTAACACGGTGAAACCCCGTCTCTACTAAAAATACAAAAAACTAGCCGGGCGAGGTGGCGGGCACCTGTAGTCCCAGCTACTCAGGAGGCTGAGGCAGGAGAATGGCGTAAACCCGGGAGGCGGAGCTTGCAGTGAGCTGAGATCAGGCCACTGCACTCCAGCCTGGGCGACAGAGCAAGACTCCATCTCAAAAAATAAAAAAAGAAAAAGAAAAAGAAAATAAAAATAAAAATGGAAATATCTTATGATTTTATTGAGTAAATAAATACTTCAAGATAATCTTTCGTTCTAACCAATCTTCAGTATATTAGTATATTTTCATATGAAAGACAGATCCCTATAAAGACAATTATAAATACTTCCCTTTTAATTATAGTCAGCTTGATAACACAAGTTTATTTTAATAAATTAGCTTTTTACAAACCTTATTTTGACTTGCACAAACAATTTATGGCATACTTGAACATGTTGTTTCATTCTAAATATCACTCTTTCTTAAATAAGCACAGTCATTTTTATTTTAGGATAAAAAGTTACCATACAAAATTCTTTCCCATATAATTTTTTTTAATTTAACCTTTCTTACCAAAAGTATTTGACTATGTCTATAATATTCTTTAAATCTCTCTTATTTACTGGTTATGTTTATGATGATTTACAAGTAAACCTTGAATTAAAGAAATTGTTTTTGTAATAACAAATTTTTTAGAAAAATATTTTCTTATTGTATATATTTTTAAAAAATATCTTCTTATAGTGTATATTTTTTAAAAATTAGTAATGACCTAAATATTTAGTCAATACCCATTATTTAATTAAACTTTAGATTTTTAAATTATAGAAGAAGTTTATTTAAAAGGTTAATTTTATTTCATTTCCCTAATTTACTTTTTATATAGCTTACCTAGATTATTTATGTAAACTGTAACACTCATCCTTTAAGGATGTTTTCCCTGTTAACCATGTTATAACACATGAATTTCAGGTGTTTACCTAAGTAAAAACCTTATGATTAAATAAATGATTGTTTTTCTAATAACTGTTTACCTGTTTTTTATTAAAACAATATTCACCATCTTATTTGTCAACTTACAAAGATCATTCTAGTTTTAAGTAGGTTTATAATTTTATAATATTCATAAAATTTTTGACATTATATAATATCTAGCTGTGATTTTAAATATAAAATCACTTGATAAATTGGGAAGCCAAGGTGGGTGGATCATGAGGTCAAGAGATCGAGAGTATCCTGGCAATATGATGAAAACCCACATCCACTAAAAATACAAAAATTAGCTGGTTGTGGTGGCATGCTCCTGTAATCCCAGTTACTCAGGAGGCTGAGACAAGAGAATCGCTTGAACCCGGGAGGTGGAAGCTGTGGTGAGCTGAGATCGCACCACTGCACTCCAGCTTGGCAACACAGTGAGACTCCGTCTAAAACAAACAAACAAACAATAAGATATGCTGATAATTGTCAAAATATCTCTAAATTTTTTACCAATAATTTTAAAGCCAACTTATTTCTTGAATATTTATTAAAGTCACATGTACTTCAAATGCACTGGAGCTCACTTGATTTAGAAATAGTTATTTGTTTTAAAACCAATTTTGTACCTTGTAGTCACAACACGTAACAAAATATATACACATATATATTAGCACATCTAAGCACACATGCACAATACAAAGATACTGAGATTTTAAATTGAAAACCTAGCTATAGAATACCAATTAAAACTCAGCAGGTGTTTTTAAAAAAGGGTTAGATGTAAACAGTGATTGTTATCTTAAAACCAGTACAAAGGCCCTGTAAACTGGAAAACAAAAACAAAAAACATATCCTCATCTTTTGACATTTATAAAATGTCACCCAAAACTTACTATACTCTCTTACTATTCTAATTCTTAGTAAGCCTACTTCACAGTGAGAAACCTAGGATTGCTTAATTTAACATGATATGACTTTAAGATTTTAAATTACTGAAGATAATTATGGGACTAAATTTACAAAACTAATATTTGTAAAGCAATGTAAAATTTAAAGCTGACTCTAAAGAATTAGATGTACCTTTTTAAACAAAGCACTTCATTAAACAGACTTAAATTGACTGGTGGTCTTTGAAACACAGCTTGATTAGATTCCTGGCCTTAGAATGGAGCCTTTTAAGAAAAAGGGCCAAGAAAGCATGCAGATTTTAGTGCATAAACTACAATTGTTTATGCAAATGCACAGAGAAATGAGTAGACTTTTATAGTAATGGCCATTTCCTGTAAACTGCCCTGATACACCCCTAAGGTAGCTTTCAAAGCCACCCCTAACACTGCACCTTTCATTCGCTATTGCACACACCAAAAATGGCTCCTCTCACAGTACAATGTAATTCAGGTAGCGTAGCATCCAAACCCAAAACATGACATAATACAAGAAAGCAGAGCTTTATACTTGAGAAGAATCTACCAGTGATTCTTAAAACCACAAAACAAGCAGGAAAACTCCTAACAGGTTAGTGGTGAGATCCAAAAGGAACTGCCCTGTGGTCCTGAGCTTCCCCTCAGGGTTCTGAGTGCCCCCTAGTGTCCTGAGCTCCCTGTGCTGTCCTGAGCGCCCCCTGGTGGTTCTGAGCACACCCTATTGGTTCTGAGTCCCCTGGTGCCTTGAGTTCCCCGAGATGGTTCTGAGAGCCCCCTGGTGTCCCGAGTGGCCCTGTTTTTTCTGAGTGTCTCCTAGTGTCCTGAACAAGCCCCTGTGGTCCTGAGCACCCCGTGGTGGTTCTGAGCACACCCTAGTGGTTCTGAGTCCCCTGGTGTCCTGAGCGCCCCCTGGTGTCCTGGGTGCCTGCTGGTGGTTCTGAGCACTCCCTAATGTCCTGAGTTTCCCCTGGTGTCCTGTGCCCCTCCCCCGGGTGGTTCTGAGTGCATCCTGCTGTCCTGAGTTCCCCCTTGTGTCCTGAGCACCCTCTGGTGTTCCTGAGCGCCCCCGCCCCCTGGCGGTTCTGAGCACATTCTGGTGTCCTGAACCCCACTTGGTGGTTTTGAGCGCATCCTCGTGTCTTGAGTAACACCAGGTGTTTCTGAGCGCCCCCTAGTGTCCTGACATTCGTCTGGTGTCAAGAGTGCTCCCTTGTGGTTCTGAGCCCTCCTAGCGGTTCTTAGCCCCCGCCCCCGCCCCGTATCCTGAGCGCCTGCAGGTGTCCTGAGCATCCCCTGGTGGTTCTGAGTGCCCCTTGGTGTCCTGAGCACCCCCGGTGGTACTGACCAACCCTTGGGGTCTTGAGAGCTCCCAGGTGGTTCTGAGTGCCCCCTGGTGACCCGAGTGTCCCCTGGTGGTTCTGAACAGCATCTAGCATGCAGTCTCCTCCTGTCTCCCTGCAGGTTTGTGCCTGAGCTCACACAAATGTCTCCTTACTGTGTTCTTCACAGTACTACACGGACTTGTCCTGGGCTCTTAGGTTAATCATCTTAAAAGATCATCTTCTGAAATGAGGGTCTCTGAGGACTGCTAATCTTCTTTGTACTCAGAGAGTCTCATTGAGAACTTCCACTTGAAATACTAGTATTTTCCCCCACACCAGCCCCTGTCATGAAGCCCACTGGACCAAGCTTATGCTGATTTCAGTGAAAGTGAATCCAGAGGCTTTGCAGAAAACTCTGAGAGTTCTTCGTCCGCAGTATTTCTCTGTCTGACTCCATCAGTTAACTTCACAGGGGACCTCTGCAAACACAAAGGCAACAGACTGAGAAGAGCCCCACGTGGAGCAGCCACAGCTTAGCCTGATCCACGGGGAACCTGAATATTGAGAGTGATGCCAAGAGAAGCCCAGATCAGCACAGACCACATGGTAAGGAAGGGCACAGGTGTGGGGGGGTCCTCACCAGGACCTGCAGGAACAGGTGAAGAGCTGCTTTTCATTAGCAGGGGAGGGGCCTCATTTACATGTCTTTCTCCCTGGAAACATGTGTGTGCTGCTCAGCAGGGCTCATCCCATCTAAATCTCTGGGTTCCAGAGAGTGCAGGGACAAAGGATTCCTGGGACCAGATGTTCAGGGTTGATCTCCCCATTACTCTTTCTTTTTCTCTTATGTGGACCCTGTTAGGGTATCTTTATAGTATCAATGTTTATCAGCAAGTACAGTAAACAAATAAAAATAAACCTTGCCCAGAGGAAATGGACTCCTGCCTGTAGGCTGTGTGATTAGAGCTGTAAACCACTGCCCTCTACAATAAAGTCTTCAGTTAGAATTTTAAAATGCAGATCTACAAATTGTCAGAGCTGGAGTCCATCATTACCTGTATCCTGAGCTCATTTTGCCACACAAGTATTCAGTTTCAGATATATGTGCTTGTCTGAGGAAAAAGTTAATGTAGGGACATGTGTGCTTATCTGAGGGGGAAGAGTTCACATGAGGACAGGTGTGATTGTCTAAGGGAAGAGTCAACATGAGGATGTGTTTGTTTGTATGAGACAGGTGTGTGTATTGTCTGATGCTAAATGCCCATTAAAAGACAGTATGTGCCTAGGCTGTGCTGAACGTTGAGGGAAATCTTTCTCAGTCAAGGGAAGATGCCAATCCTCTGGATTACTTGCTTGTCAGGAGGAAAACTTGGTTGCACATGAACCTGATGAAAGAAAGGTCTATTGTGTGTGTAAACATCTTATATGCAAATGGGGAAAGTTACTTCGTTCTTTGTTGCCTGCATCTCATGCAATTCCATGCCCACAGTGTGTAAGATCATTAGATATTTTACTTTTATACACTGTGCATTTTATCCTGGGGTTCGTGATATGCTAAACAATTCTGTAAGTTATTACATCATAACATTGCGAGAGTTAACAAATTGTGTCGTGTGTTCACTACTGCAGATCAATAAAAAGGTTCACTGTTTGTAAACTGTGCCAGTTTCTCTGAATGGATACCCTGTCTCTAAATTTCTAAAAAAAAATTCTCACATATTTATGTGATCTACAGTTTTGTGTTTTACAGAATGTCAAATAAAAGGCACACAGCGTATTTGAAATAACCTCACTGAAGAGGGTGGCACATAAAGTTTCTCACCTGGATAACACTGGAAGAGAGGGTGTCCTGTCAATCTAAAGTAAAAAGAAACTGCACTTGAACACTGTTCTCTAGTCAATAAACATACTTCCAACAGGGGTACAAGTTAGCAATTCTAATACCACCAGGCACATATTCTGAAATTGTACAACCAATTAAATGAATGACATGTGGTGGGAGGCGGGTTCCTCACTTTGCAATTGAGGGTTACAGCCAGGTGAGGAAGGAAGGCTAGAAACATCCATGTGGCATCATAGTAGATTGTAGATACCAGTGTTTTCTACAGTTTGATGTAATAAATCTACAGAAGGTAAACTACATAAATACGTTAGATGTGCCTGTAAACATGGGTTAATATACACATGCACATTTTCTAGGCCTGTTAGCTAAGAGATCCCAGAAACACTGACACCACATTAACAACACACACCCAATATCACAACTTTGTATTTTAATATAATTCTTTAATACCAGCAACCAGAAATCCTTGGAGAAATAACTGAGTCTATGTATACAAAA
Source organism: Colobus angolensis palliatus (assembly GCF_000951035.1). Lineage (NCBI taxonomy): Eukaryota > Metazoa > Chordata > Mammalia > Primates > Cercopithecidae > Colobus > Colobus angolensis. The sequence goes on from NW_012115910.1 coordinate 184,099, forward strand.
GATAATAAAGAAAATGAACTTGGAATTTCTTGTAAGACCAGGAAATAGGAATGTGTTCAAAAACAAAGGGATGGGGAGTGCCGTAAGGACCCAAAATCTAAACGAAATGAGCTCACACACCTAAAAATGCTGTGGTGATTTGAGCAATAAAATGAATAGTGTAGCATCAAATTTTCTCCATAGTAAAAACTAAAAATTAATGAACCAACACTGATATTAACAGATAAGTAATAGTGGCTCATGCCTGTAATCCCAGTACTTTGGGAGGCTGAGGCAGGCTGATCACCTGAGGTCAGGAGTTCAAGACCAGACTGACCAACATGGAGAAACCTCGCCTCTACTAAATATACAAAATTAGCTGGCATGGTGACACATGCCTGAAATCCCAGCTAATCAGGAGGCTAAGGCAGGAGAATCATTTGAATCTGGGAGGCGGAGGTTGTGGTGAGCCAAGATTGTGCCATTACACTCTAGCCTGGGCAACAAGAGTGAAACCCCATCTCAAAATAAATAAATAAATAATATAAACATTTTTGAAAAAAAGATATTTTTCATGCAGAAAAGTTCCAAACGTCTTAAGTTAATAATCCTCCCATAAAGTAGGTGAAATTTAAACACTTATGCTGTAATTGTGGCCTGAGATTAGAGACAAGAGTTTTGTGCTATGTTTGGTTTCATAATTCATTTTTAGACATAATGCCAAAAGTATAATCTATGAAAAAATGAAATTATTTTATCCAAGTTTACATACACACACGCATGCATATACACACATAAATGTGTGTGTGTGCATGTGTGTGTGTATATATATATGAGTATTTTTCTGTCACTGATAAAGCAGTGAAAAGACAATTACAGACCTGGAGAATACACTTGCAACTCAAATATTTGTTACATGGCTTTATGTTAACGTAGCAAATGACTTTTCTAATGGGTATGTAAGGAAACTTACAACTGATCAAAAGAAAACAATGAAATTAAAAATGAGCCAAATGAGTCCAAACAGACACTTCATCACAATTATATAAAAATAATTAAACATGAAATTTTGTTTAGAGACATGTGCATTTAAACCATGAGATACCACTACTAATCTATTAGAATGGTTAAAATACACAACACTTATAGTCCCAAATGGCAATGAGGATGTGGAAGAATGAGATACATCACGTGTGACTGGTATGAACCCAAAATCGTAACTGCACACTTTGGAAAACTTTAAAACATCTTGATATTTTATATAATGGAGGTAAATGTTCAGTTAAAATGTGACCTAGCAGCCGTGTTCCAAAATATTTACAACACTGATTCAAAAACTCATGCTCACACTGATATCTTCAGATAAATTCCTGTATAAGTTTTATTAATTTGATTGTTTTCCACTCCTTGAATTTTGCTTACAGAATAAATATTGTATGGAAAATTTCTCCAATAATTAGAGTGCATATGCATTTCTACTGTTCCTTTTCTTCAATGGCTTAACCTCACTTTCTAAGAAAGTCTTCAATCAAATAATCCCTGTCATCTCCTCAGCCCCAGCACAGCTGCCTCCTCCCTCAGGCTTTCTGACATTCTCAGGATGTGGGCTTTCACACTGTGTGACATGCACAGTAATACATAGCTGTGTACTGAGATCTCAGGCTGCTCAGCTCCGTGTAGGCTGCGCTCATGGACATGTACTTGGTCATGACGAGTCTGCCCTGAAGCTTTTGGGCATTGCCTGTGTTAGCATTGCTAGGGTTGATCCATCCCATCCATTTAAGCCTTTGTCCAGAAGCCTGTCACACCCAGTGTATACCGTAGCTGGTGATGGTGAACCCAGAAAAAATACAAGATAACTTCACTGAGGCCCTAGGCTTCCTCACCTCAACCTCAGACAGCACCAGCTGCCTCCAGGAGTGGGACCTGTGGAGACGACAAAGGAGTGGATAAAATTCTTTTTGACTGAAAAGAGTCCCCTCCTCGCCCCTGGGACTAGGTGGTCATTTACCTGTAATTGCTGACACCAAAGAAAAGGAACCTCCAGGTCCAGTCCATGCTGAGGAACTGTGTTCTCAGTAGCTTTTCTAGAGGAGGGATGTGGTTGTTGGGTGATGCTCTCAGGGCACAGGAATATCCGAATTTACCTCAGTGGATCTCAGGTTATTTGCGTATTCATGATACAGAGCATTTCATAGCTCAAGACCTGATCCAAGATAAGAAAGGGAGGATAAATGACACATCAGCCATGCAAGAGTGAGACGCTGATGGTCCACATCATAATCCTGCTTGATGAAAAGCATGTTCTGCTCCATTTCCAACTCGTTGTGAACAGAGGTCCTTTTACTGAAACATAAGCCCCCACAGGACAAGTTTTTCACTGTGAATCCACATTTGGTTAGCATGGAGGCCACCTTGATGATTTCTGGGACCATCACTGTCAATGACACTGAACAGTTGCTTTGGACTCCTGCTGGCCTTAGGCACCAGGACAGTTCACTGGTGACTCCAAGAAACTGACTGCTGGGTGTCCCACATGAGTTTCCAGAAGGTCGCTCTGAGATCTGCTGGGAGCTCCTAAGACACTGTCTCCAGCACCTACTTGGTGGCCTGGGATCCCAGGCTCTTCAATAGAAACACTCTTGGTTTACAGATTTGCCCCATGATGTGTGATTAGAGATGATTTTCTTATCTCAAGGACAATAGGAAGAAGAAGATGAAACAATTATTTGGATTTCTTCATGAACTAATCCTCCCAAAATAATTACCAAGTAATTTGTGTTTTGAGTAAGTGTGGGTTTTCTTTCCTACTGCATTTATTAGAATTTTTTGAAGTATTTACATACTTTCAGCTCATATCCACAGATCTCTATCTTTACATATTGATTTCTTACTCACTTGGTCTGTGCAGCTACCACACTCTCAGATCCACCACTGCCCTGTCACTCACACAATGTAGGCAACACTACGTAACACTGAAATCTGAGTTCCTTATTCATAGAAATATGGTGTCTCCAACAATTCTGTACACATTGAATTAGTAAAATCATTTTCATCTTTCATATTCTCATCATTAAAACATTTATAATCCTAGAAACCCACTTTAAAAAATAGTTATCATTCAATAGCAAAGACATGGAATGACAACTATTTTTTAAAGTGGGTTTCTAGTTATAAATATCTTTGTGAGGCTGGGGGAAGGAGAGTCTTAGGAAAAGTAGCTAATGCATGCCGGGCTTAATACCTTAATTATTGGTTGATAGGTGCAGCAAACCGCCATGGCACACAAATACCTATGTAACAAACCTACACATCCTGCACATGTACCCTGGAAATTAAAATTAGAATTAAAATTAAAAAGTTCTCATTGCTTTAAGTTATCTGAATGGTTGTGATGTAATATGATATTTAAAGACAAATCAGCAACTTATTGAACAGTTTTTGTTTTGTTTTGTTTTGTTTTTGTTTGTTTTTCTGATAAAGGAAGACCCAAACTCTGAGAGGAAACCTCCTGTCAAGCCTCCTGTGCACCTGATCCGGGGCTGGAACCTGTGCTGTGGGGCTCCTAAGTGCCCCCTCCAGCTCGGCCCTTGACTTGCAAGAAGGCTCCTGTTGGGGCTCACAAAGCGTTTCTCCCCAGCATCTCTAGATCAGCATGAAGTGGCTGTGTCCTAGTTTAGAATGCTCCTTCAGTGACACCATATGCTTCTGACACCATCTCTTGAAACAATCGATCAGCCTTACTAAACCATTCGAACTCTGCAGGGAGACCTAAAACAAGGATTCTATGACACAGGAGGGAGCCTCTTCTCTAAAGCTCCAGATGCACTGAATCAGTGAACCCACGATGAATCCAAAAACTTTGCAGGAGTTTTTGGAGTACTTTGTTTCTTCCTTGGGTTGTTGCAGTTGAATGTTGCATCTGAGAATATCTGCAGGTACAGCTCATTTCAGACTAAAGCCAATCTCTGTCTACTATTCTAATAACACCAATTTTCCTTTCTTATTAGTGTCTAGACAAACACAAAGTGCCTCCCACACTGACACTAGGCGCAGGGATCTGGCTTCTGTTCCCACAGACCTAAAGCACACAGGATATAAGTGGAGACTTAGGAAGTGCATGCAAGTTGTTATTTTCATGTTCTCAGCTAGAAACTCAGCAAAGACCCTGTGCTAAAAGAAGGGGAGATTAATGAAAGAATTTGCAAGACCTGGGTCTTAAAAATAGTGATGCTAGAGGCTTCAGATTGCTCTACTGTCCTTGTCTAACTCTGCAATTGTCTTTCAGTTTCCCTGTGTTCTCCTCAGAGTCTGTGCATTGCCACACTTTTATCCCTTATCCAGAGCCATCATCCTGGTTAGAATGGATTGTGTGGGGCAGATAAGCACTGCCTGTTCTGACAATGGAAACCTAGAGACTTGATCATCTTCTTTATTTGGCCTGTGACCTTTACAAGGTGTCTTGAGGGGAAAAGCAGAGTGTTGGCCTTTACTCTTGTTTTGTGGTTTCAGTGACCCTGGACTGTTACTTTACATCTCACCACTATTGGCTATAACTAGTCATTTCTATAATAATGGAAAAACGAGGAACGGACTGGGGTGGGAGATTTTTTTTCTTCCTTCACATAGGATAAGATTCTGGAAATTTTCTTCTCCTTAGGATCCTTTGGAGAAGGCTCCTGGTATAGTCCTGAGTAAATGATCCTCTTCAATTCTAACCATAGAAAACGTATTTGAATTGTATCTTTCAAAATCTAGAAGTTTCTTGAGGGAAAGTCCAGCAGACTGAGGAGAGTAGGGCCCTCTGGAACTGTCATCTTTACCCTAGCTCATGTCTGTCTTTCAGACATCTATAGTGCTTACTATGTAAGTGTCCTCAACAGCTTGTGGCTTCTGCAGCTTCTGTTCTGGTTAAGCAGGTGTCAACTGCCACTCTGGACCTGCCTGTCTCTTCAGGTTTTGGATAGGGTAATATTTCTTGCAATTTCAGTTATTTAATAGATTTCAAAAAGTATTGACATTCAGATTATACAGATATGTTTTGACTTTAAAAATTAGGGTGATTAATTTAGTAATCTACATGTCGGAGCATAAACCAAAAGCACAATCAAAGGTCAGCTGTGATGTGTTACTGGAGGCAGAATTCTGACCTTATTACATATACGTGGCATGTCTGACATATGAACAGGCAAGAAAACAGAGAAAGGACATAGCACAACGCTTATAAAAAAACTCTCAGCAATTTTAATTTTCTTCTGAGGAAGCTGAAATTGTGAAAGTGAAACAGTGTGGCTGGTTATGTTTCAGATGATGTTGTGTTCTGCAAATTCTCTCCAATCCTAGGCTGGATCCACTAAGTGCACCCAGCCACCCAAACCTGAAGCAGGGACTCTTATTCCTTAAATACAAGACATTCCAGTGAGAAATCTGTTCTCAGGTGAGTTGTAGAGCAGGAAGGAGGACATGGAGGTTTCCTTGGCTTTCCAGAAATGCTCAAACTTGAAGACCTAAGCCACCTCTGAGGGACAGATGTCCACTTATGAGTACATCACTTCAGCTCTGTCTTCAGGAATCTTTGCTGTGTGGGGGGGATAAGAATGTAATTTCTTTCTTTCTGCTCACCCAATATGCTTCAGAGAAAATGAAATTGAAAATTCAATAAATATGTTTTTGCCATATTAAGGGAGAGAACATATATAATTCACGGCAATGTTAATAATCACTCCATAGCTTGTAGAAGGAGCAAGTCCACAATTGAGAGAAGTGCCCTGCCCCAGGAAGCAAGTGCCCCAATCATCCCCTGGGAACTGCCCTCTAGATGCCATGCATCAGTGGAACCTGGGCTCGGGACTGGGATCTTGTAGGTAGCGTGGAGAGCAGAGCACGGCTCAATTCCTCCTCACCTGGGGACCTATGATGTAGGCCCCTCCCTCAGAGCTTTATACTGATAAGCTGTTAACATAAATAGCAGCGGTAACTTTACCTATAACCTTTCAGTTAGGAGCCAGGGCTCTTCAGAATTGTTATCACTTTGTTTTCCCTACCCCTAGAAAGCAGAAAACTACCTGTGTGACCCTTCATCTCAGACCTCAGATGACCTCCTTGCAGAGGGCACACCTGCTTTGTTGCCATCACAAACATGGTAGTAGAACTGGAAAATATGTGTACCTTGTTATGGAATTTATCTGAATTACGTTACATTGGATGAAATTAGACTTAGTGACACTTAAAGATTTAGCTGAGGGCATATGTAAGCAAACTGTTGATGGTGTGTGTCTTCATTTCTCCTTGCCTATTATAGATAATGTGAGAGGAGAGAGGTACATTAAAGAGGAAACTATTGACCAATGTGGCATCAGGTATTTTAAAAATAAAGGTTATCATATCTTCTGGCAACTCCATTAAATTAAGTAAATTAAGGAACTTTAAGACATTTTTCTGTATTCTAGACACATGGCTAATATTGACTTAGATTTAAATGCAAAAAGAGGTAACACAGAAAATAAAAATTCTGCAGCAGATCATTTTGCCAAATAGGCAGTTTTAAACATTTGTACTTTTACCTAAATGCTCAAAGCATAAGCCCCAGATCCAAATAAGAAATTATACCATTTCAGTGTTTCATGACTGGTTGAGAGAAGTTTGAACAATTATTTTGATGAATCATAACTCAAAAATAAAACTGTGTCCACTGGTCCAACTTTTCAAGAGGCCACTTGAATAAGCAGTTTGTACCTCCCCTACCTGTGAGTCCTGGCACAATCTATCAACATCTAAAATCTAGGGGCTTGCTAAGAACAGAGACAGAAGTTTGAATCCTATGAAGTTTTGACAGACCCAAAATTACTGTCTGGGCTGATTGGTGAGGGTGATCTCTATGAGCCTAGTTTTTGGAGAGTGTATGATGGCTTTTATTATAATGAACAGATAACAACAAAGACAGTCAAGGAAAATGAAGAAGCAGGGGACATGGCCCAAACAGATGAACAACATAAAGCTCCAGAAACTGACATCAATGAAAAGGAACCATATGGATTACCTGGCAGAAAATTTAAAGTAAATGTTAGAAACATATTCAATGAGCTAGTGGTAGCATCAAGAACAATGTGAGAATTTCAATAGAGATAAAATATTTAGAAGATGACTAAACAAAAATATTGATGCTGAAGCATATAATAAGTCAGCCAAAAATTTTAACAGAAGATTTTAGACCAGACTAGATCAAGTAATAGAAAGAACAGTAAACTCAAAGAAAGGTCATTTGAAATAATAGAGACAGAGAAGAAAAATTTAAATGAAAGAAATAAAAAAAGAGTTAAAGACTTATGGGTCAGAAAGTGCACTGAAAACTAAATTATGCATTTGATGAGTTATACAAATATAAGACAAAAGGGGTAGTGAAGGAAGGCTGGGTGCATGGCTCACGTCTGTAATCCCAGCACTTCGGGAGGCCGAGGCAGGCGGATCACAAGGGCAGGAGATCGAGAACATGCTGGCTAACACGGTGAAACCCAGTCTCTACTAAAAATACAAAAAATTAGCCGGGCGAGGTGGCGGGCGCCTGTAGTCCCAGCTACTCGGGAGGCTGAGGGAGGAGAATGGTGTGAACCCAGGAGGTGGAGCATGCAGTGAGCCGAGATCGCGCCACTGCACTCCAGCCTGGACGAAAGAGTGAGACTTCGTCTCAAAAAAAAAAAAAAAAAAAAAAAAAAAAAGGGGGGGGGGGAGGGAAGGAAAAGCAGGGGGGGGGGAGGGGGGGGGAGAGAGAGAGAGAGAGAGAGAGAGAGAGAGAGAGAGATTATTCAAAGATGTAAGAGCAAAGAAACTTTCAAAATCTAGAGAAACAAAATTCACCCACATCCAAGAAGTTCTATAAATTTTAAATAAGATAAACCAATGAGAAAAATCTGAGATAGATTGAAACCACATTTTTAAAAGGAAAGGTTTTCAAAAGCAGAAAGAAGAGCAGATTTAGTAGATTTCAGGTTTCTCAGCAGAAGTTCAGAGTGGAGAGGAATTATATTCGATGATGTATGGTTTAGTGACAAGATTATTTCTGAGAAATGTGTTCCTAGTCAGTGTAATCATTGTTCAAGCATCATAGGGTGAACCTGCACAAAACTACAAGGAATACCCTCCTACACATAGGCTATGTGGAATAGCATAGTGTTCCCAGACAACTAACCTGTACGCATGTTACTGCACTGAACACTATAAGAAACTGAAACACCATGGTGAGTATCTGTCTATCTAAACACATCTAAACATGGAAAAACTTTGTGAAAATATAGTATTACAATGTTATGTGGCCAAAAACATATATGTGGTCTATCAGTGACTGAAACATTGTTAGGTGACACATGACTGTATTCAAGTTGCTGGGGTAAAAACTGAAATACAAACAAAACTCTGCCAATCAAGAAATTTTACCATGTAAATAATTTTGTAAAATAAATTGTAGATTAAGACTTTTCCCAGAGAAGCAAAATCTAAAGGAGTTCTTCACTGCTGGGCCTGCCTTAAACACCAAAGGGTCTCAACTAGGTCTGCAGAGTAATGACCTAGCTGCATCAGCTCCATTTTTGCCTCTGTCTTATGACAGTTTTGTGTGGATTTAACTTCTACTCTCTCAGGACATTTTTCTCTTTCAACTTCTAACTATTCTCCTTTTGATTCTCAGTTTATTGAAAAGATTCATATTTAACTTAGTACATTAAAAACTTTGGAACAAAATTTCCTCTTAAACCCACCAAATCTAATTAACTCTCTTCAGGGATGCCCTTTTTTATGTTTTCCTATGCAATATGGCCCTTGTTTATACTTCAGTCCAGTCCTTATTTTCAAATGCATGAGGCATCCAACCATCACACACCTAGGCACATCTTGGAGGAACGTACCCTACCATCCATCTCTTCAGCCTTCATGTGCACAGTGGCCACTCTATCAGCTGTTGTATGTGCTTTAGGGCTTTCCATTTACAAGCATGTTTCACTAGTCCCCCTTATTAAGTTCTTGGAGCTTAAAAAGTGATGTGTTGGGGGCATTGACAGCCAAATTCCATTGTAAGCCTCTTCTGCCCTTGGCCTTGCAGAAGACTGGGAATACAGTAACAAAACTCTGACCCCATGTAGCTCCTCATTTAGCAATAGATTCAGTGCAAATTTAGAAAGTGGAAGACGTAGAATAACGTCGGTGTGGTTTTCTGTGGACATACTAAGGAGACAGCAGAAGATGGCCAGTGGTCAGTCTCCATCCAGCTGGTACTCTTTGTCCATTTGTTATGTTCAAAAAAAGATAAAAGACAACTTTTGTGACAAAGCCCCAGGGCCTGTTTAAAAGACCTTGTCCAGAAAATGGCCAACAGGGACATGACAAGTTTTGATATCAGAGCTACTATTTTTGCCTAATTTATGTGGAAATCTGAGAGATACGCCCAGCCTCAGGGGGCTGATTCTCTCCATCCAGGGGACAGCGCTAACGGAGTTACGTGGTATTAGTCTTTTGGGGTCTTCATAAGCCAACACAGAGTGGGTGGCTTACACAACAAATATTGATTTTCTTACAATTCTGCAGTCTGCATGTGGAAGATCGAGTAGCTGGCAGGGTTGGTTCTTGGTGCAGCCTCTTCCTGGGTGCCTAAGTGAGGATTTACATGTGGGTGGTGCCTTTGTATGGAGAGGTGAAAAGGGATGAGGGAGGCCCCAGTCTTTTAGGCTCACCCTGGGAGGAGGATGCTGACTGTGCCGTCTGATAATTCAGTTCTCCTCCTGGGGCCTCCCCTCAGCAAGCCCAGAGTCCTCTTCTTCCAGGTAGGAAATGTGCTGGAGGAGCTGGCCTGGGAGGAGTGTGATCAGGGATCAAGGACAGATTTTGGAATAAGGTCAGTACTGTTTTATCCTTAAAGATTCATATAAAACCAACCAAACATACAGGTCACCTAAATTGTCACTTACCCCTTCAGACACATTGAAACAGCAGCTGAATGTAACAATCACAGTGAGTTCAGACAAACCTGGATCCATCTGATGTTTATTGTAGTTCAGAACATCCGTTATGGTTAGAGGGAAGCTCCGTATCCCAGGAAGAGGGTTACTTTTTAAAAGCACCTGACAGCTGCCTTCTGCGACCTTCTGAAAGTTGGAATTTTGTCTGAGATCTCAGGAGAAGGTAGTGGGACATACCTCCATGCTTATCAACGTGGGACCCTGAAGATGTGACCTGACCTCTCAAGACTTCTCTGTGAAAATATGCAGATTAGGGTTTGCAGTGACAACTTCAGACAAAAACTCTATCTCATCACCAAGATAAGTGCAATTATCTTTCCTGGGAACCAGAGATGACCTCTGTAAGCCCTCCCCTCTGAGAGCACAAGGAACTTTGTTACTTACCTGACAGGTCACACATGTGAAACATGGCTGGGCAATGACACTCAGGCCTAGAGTCCTTACCCACATATTTACCAGTTCAGATCCACCTGTCTCTGAAAGACTTTCTCCTCCACTGAATTTCATGAAAACACCCTAGGGTATGCAATACTGCAACTTGGGCATTTGACATTAGTTTGGTGAATTCTATAGTAAATATTCTGTCTCCATGGATGTGGGTAACAGAAGAGTCATCAGAAGCTGGGAGTGTTGTAAAATCAGGATAAATCTGGACTCTCTTCTTAGAAACTGAACCAGTGGGCTGACCTGTGGGACAACAGAGGGAAAGAGACAGACCTCACATCTGGAGCCAGGTGAGCTCCTTACCTGCCAGGTGGTCTCTGGGCCTTTTGTCTGAACAGATCCAGAAGGACCTTTCTCACCCTCAGAAGAATTATGAATATTGAGGAAAACTGAGATACATTTTTATTTACAGAGAACAATTCATAGGCTTGTAGACATCTACGTGGGTGTGTACAGGTTGCCAGGATATGCTCATACACACAACATAAATAATTATATTTCGTGGAAAGAAAACAAAAAAGCTTCTGAATTGGTAGGTATTGTTTGCCACAGATGTGTCAGGTCACTAGATCATGTTATGATGCTGGAGGTAAAACTTCCCAACAATGTCATGGAGACAAAACGCAAAAGAGTAAAGATTCAAGTGAGATTCCCTTGAAAATCACCAGTAATGAACAGGCCAACAGAAATCAACCATTATGGAAAGAGTGGTCATTAAATGAAACAGCAAATTCCACGGTGAGAAGAGAGGGAAGTTCCCATCTGATAGCTCATTTTCACCTCTATGAAGACTTCAGAACACAGACTAAGAGCAGAGAGTGAACTTAGAGCAAGCAGGAGCCAGATGTTTAAGGAGGATGGAGAGTGAGCTGGAGTCCTTGTGAGCCCTTCAGAAAAGCAGCAGTGTGCCAGGGTGTATTGAGTCCTCCTGAGTTAAGAGGTCTTGAATATACACCAGTTTCACTGCCCTCATTGTGTTTTATTCTCCAGATTCTCTTGGATGTCCAGATTTCAACATGTGGAGGATGATGAAACTCATCATGACTAGGAACTTTTCCATGAAGATGTAGGTAACAATATGGGTGTAGTTAAATTTAGGTAGTGAAAATAATATTATCCAAATTGTCAAAGTCAGATCTTTTAATTTATCTCTCTTTTTTATTTTACAGACAGACTTGTTCTGTTGCCCAAGCTAAAGTGCAGTGTCTATTAATTTTATAGCATAAGGAATGATCAGCCCAATTTATGTAGTCATGTTATCTCCATCAAGGATTTAGGCCTATGTTCACCAGGAATATTCATCTGATATTTTCTTTTGTCATTATGTCTCTTCCTGATTTTGTGTGCCAGGAACACACAGTAGAAAAAGGACAGGCTTTTCAATAATGGTGTAAAAACTGGGCATCCATATGCAAAAGAAATAAAATTAGGCCTTCTCTAACTCCATATAAAAAGTGAACTAATAAGGAACATAATACCTGAAAGTATAAACTCACAAATGACATGGAGGAAAAGAAATCTTCCTGCCATTGATTCGGAAGTGACTTCTTTGAATTTAATACCAAAGCACAGGAACAACTATGTGCAAGTATGTATCTGACAACAAGTTCTATCCAAATGTATAAATAACCCATACAACTCAGTAGCCAATAACAAATGACCTGATTTAAAAAAAGGGTGAAAACCTGGATAGATTGTTTTTCAGAAGACTCACACATGGCTAACAGAAAATGAAAAGGTTCTTAACATTCCTAATTATCATGGGGATTCAAATCAAAGTCACAATGAGATATCACCACATACAAGTTAATATGGCTATTATTAGAAATATAAAAGATGACAAATGTTGGCAAGAATGTGGGGAAAAGGGAACATTTTGTGGTGCGATTGGTTACTCCACAAGTTGAAAATAAAGCTATCATAAAATCTGGTGATCCCATTTCTTGTTATATATTCCAAGGAAATAAAACTATTTTGCCAAAGGTATGTTCATTGCAAGATTATTACTAATAGTGTAGATTTGTAAAATAATTTAATGACTATAAGTTGATGAATGTATAAAGAAAATGTGTATACATAAGACTGAATTTTATTCAGCTTTGAAAAGAAGGAAATTCTGACATTTGCAACAATGGGGTAGGCCTGGAGGACATGCTAAGTGGAGCAAGCCAGATGCAGAAAGACAAATGCTTCATGATCTCGTTTCTGAGTAGGATCTAAAAGATTCAAGCTCCTGAAAGCAGAGTGTAGAGTAGTGGGTCCCAGGACCCGGAGGAGAGGGAAATTGGGTGATGTTGGTTAAACTGTATAGAGTTTCTGTTGTGTAGGTTGAGTCTTAGAGATCTAATGTATAGGAATGTTCCTATAGTTAATATTGTATTTTAAAAGTGATTTCTGCTAAAAGGGTAGATCTTAGGTGTTCTAGCTGGACACAAACACATGCAGTAAATTTAAAAAATAAATAAAATGGTAGCTCTGTGAAATGATAGATATACACATTACCTTGACCATGATGATTGTTTTACAATGTATATCTGATATGATTTGGATCTGTGTCCTGGCCCAAATCTCATGTTGTATTAGAATCCTCAATGCTGGAGGTGGAACCTGGTGGGAGATGATTGGGTCACGGTGTAGGTCTTTCATGAATGGTTTAGCACCAACTCCTGGTGCTGTTCTCATAATACCGCGTGAGTTCTCACAAGATCTTGTTGTCTGTCGGTGTGTAGTCACCCCCCTCCCTTCACTATGGCTTCTGCTCTGGCCATGTGATGTGCCTGTTCCCCTTTTTCTTCTGCAATGATTCTAACTTTTCTGAGTCTTGCCAGAAGGAGAAACCACTACACTTCCTGTACAGCCTGCAGAAATGTGATCCAATTAAGTATCTTCTTTTTTGTTTGTTTTCAAATTACTCAGTCTCAGGCATTTCTTTTTAGCAGTGTGAGAATGGACTAATACAACATCAAAACATCAAGTGGGACACCTTAGATATACACTTTAAAAATATTCTATTATACCTCAATACAACTGAATAAAATTAAATTTACTCTTATAACAAAGAAATGCATAGTTCATATTTTCTCAATAAAAATGACACAATGTAGAAAAACTTACATTAAGATATTTGTAACAGCTTTGCTTACAATATTCATAAACTGGAAACAAATTTAAAGTCCATCAACAGAAAAACAGGTCAATATATTCTCATTTATTTACTTAATGGGCTGACTCAGATATAAAATCTCTGTCCTTCCTCTTTCTGTCTCTCTCCATATACACAAGAAAACTTTGAGGTTTCACATCAGAGTCAGTCCATTAATTGAATAAATGGCAATATGTTGATCTAATTTTATACATTAAATAGCATGAATATACCTAAAAAATAGCAAAAGTAGCCCCTTATCAAAAAAAAAAAAGTTTATAGTGCTAGATTCCATTTATCTGAGGTTCAAACCAGAAAACCATGGATTTACAGTGTCAGAAATCAAAACATTTCCCCATGTAGGAGTTGACCACAGGCACAGAGAAAGACCCATGTTGAGGGGATGGACTTGCTTTTCAGGTTACCTTAGGTGTTGGGGACAAAGGTATTCACAATTTCCAGAAACTCTGTAGTGATACATTTTAGGACTATGCATTTCTTATTGTATGTAAACTTTATCTCATAAAACAAGGAATAAAAAAGTATAAAATAGTTTAAAATTCAGTAAATAATAAAAATATGAACATTATCCTAAATATGAACATTACCAAATGAACTAATAAAGTACATTCAAATATCCTTACTAAAATTAAATTCCAGAAACCAAAAGGAAAGAATAACATCTGTAACTTAAAAATGGATAAGCATACATTTCATAGAGAAGAAAACAGTAGTCAAGACATATGTGGAAAATGAACACTTTTTTCCAATCAAATGTCTTTACATTATTTATACAATATTTTAACCTGTGTCATAAATATACATTACTAATATTTTGTGTGATATTACAACTGTGAACAACTTTTAAAGAGAAAAGGATATTTGAGAGCATGTGAACTAAATTGAATTTACTTTCAATGTTGGTCCAACGATTATACTTCAAAGTTCTAATAATACCCTAGTTTTGAGTGGATCTTTGGGAAAATTAACTTTAAGAGAAAACTTAATGCAAATCAAAACCACAATGAGATACCATCTCATGCCAGTTAGAATGGCGATCATTAAAAAGTCAGGAAACAACAGATCCTGGAGAGAATGTGGAGAAATAGGAACGCTTTCACACTGTTGGTGGGAGTGTAAATTAGTTCAACCATTGTGGAAGACAGTGTGGCGATTCTTCAAGGATCTACACTAGAAATACCATTTGATCCAGAGTAGGATTTGATGAGATTTTTCTTCAAATAGCCTGATTAATCCTTTCTTCTTTAATTCATAGTACCCCCCACCTCTTTTCCTTTTTCTCTTTTTTCTTTCTGCCTTTGTCACCTGCTTAGACACGCCACAGGACCAGGCTTATCAGCACCAGTTCACTTTCCTTTCCTTATTTGGAAAGGAGACTTAGCTCTCTAGCTTATTGCAGCCACTTCTTCCCCCTTTCCCCTCTCTCCCTTACGTGCCCACCTCATCAAAAGAAAGTTCAAATATCTAGCCAACAAGATTAGTTCAGATTGTGCGACCCGACTCTGGCCAATGGGGAAAGGGTACAGGGGCAGGACTTGCATCAGGAATAAAAGCTCTCGTGCCCCTTTGTACAGGTGTGCTCTCACGGCGACTGGCCAAGGAGAATCACCCCTCTGCACACAAGCAAAATTACTTTGCTAAGTCTCCTTTGTTTAAGTGTTCAATTTCCTTAAGATTTTAAGCCTTATTCACAACGCCCAGCAATCCCATTTCAGGGTATATACCCAAAGATTGTAAATCATGCTACTCTAAAGACACATGCACATGTATGTTTATTGCAGCACTATTTACAACAGCAAAGACTTGGAACCAATGGAGATGCCCCTCAGTGTTAGACCGGACAAAGAAAGTGGGGCGCATATACACCATGGAATACTATGCAGGACCAGCCTGACCAACATGGAGAAACCCCATCTCTACTATAAATACAAAATTAGCCAGGCATGGTGGCACATGCCGGGATTACATGCAGGTCCACTGCAGGGCCAGGGTTCAGACCAGGCCCAGAGCAGGGCTGGGGCAGGGCCAGGGCCAGGACCAGGAAAGTGCAATGTCAAGACAAGGGCCATGGCAGGACCAGCAATGGGGCTAGGGCCAGGACAGGGACAGGGCCAGGGCTAGGGCCAGAATAGCAGGGTCAGGGTAGGGCCAGGGCAAATTAGGGCCAAGACAGCATCAGGACCAGGGCTGGGCCAGGGTATGGCCTTAATTAGCAAAGGGCCAGGGCAAGGGCCAGGGTCCATGCCAGTGCCAGTGCCGGTCCAGGGCAGGGGCATGGCCGTGGACAGGTCTAGGACAAGGCTGGGGCAGGGCCAAGGTCTGGGTCAGGGTCAGCACAAGACTAGGGCAGAGCCAGGGGAGGGGCAGGGCCATGGTAGGGCCAGGGCGGGGACAGGCCAAGGCAGAGCCAGGTTAAATCAGGGAGACCGAGGCAGGAGAACTGCTTGAACCTGGAAGGCAGATGTTGCAGTGAGCCAAGATTACGCCATTGCACTCTAGCCTGGACAACAAGAGTGAAACTCTGTCTCAGAAAAATAAACCCCAAAAAGCAACAAAAAAATTAAATCCGGAAAGATTAAAAAACCTAAACTTTAAAATCTAGAAAACATTAGACAAAAATTAAAAAGAATACTTCAAAAATCTTGGTACATGCCAGACAAAAAGGCATGTGAATGATTCCACTTACACGAAATGTCTAGTTGAGAGTAAGTAAATCCACAGAGACAAAAAACTACAATAGTGGTTGCCAAGGGCTGCGAGGGAAGAGAGACAGGGAGTGACTACTAACAGGTTTCTTTTTGGGAAGATGAAAATGTTCTGCACAGAATCAGTGGTGATTGATGATTGTACAACTTTGTTAATCCAGGGCCTGGGCCAGGGAAGGGCCAGTGCAAGGGCAGGGCCAGGACAGGGCAGGGACAGGGCAGCACAGGGCCAGGACAGGGCCAGGATGGGGCCAGGGCAGGCCAGGGCTGGGACAGGCCAGGCAGTGGTAGGGCAGGTCCAGGGCAGGGGCAGGGCAGCGCCAGGCCAAATGTCAAGGCCATGCCCAGAGCAGGGCCAAGGCAGAGACAGGGCCATGGCATGGCAGGGCCAGGGTAGCACAAGGTCAAGGAAAGGCCAGGGTAGCACAAGGTCAAGGAAAGGCCAGGGAAAGTGGGAGCCTTGGCAGGGCCAGGGCCAAGGCAGTGCCAGGGCCAGGGCAGGGCCAGAAGCAGGGCAGGACCAGAGCCAGATCAGGACCAGGGCCAAGTCAGGGTCAGGCATATGGCAGGACCAGTGGCAGGGTAAGGACAATGGCAGGACCGGGGCAGGGCCATGGGCATGGCCAAGACAGGACCAGGGCCAAGGCAGGGTCCCGGCATGGGCAGCACTGGGCAGGGCAGGGCCAAGGTAGTGCAGTGACCAGTCAGGGCTGGGACAGGGCAGGACCAGAACTGGGACAGGGCCAGGACTAGGACAGAACGGGGGCAGGGTCACGGCCAAATTAAAACAAGGGGCAGGGTCGCAGCCAGGGACAAGTCAGGACCAAGGCCAGGGCCCAAAGCAGGGCGGAACCAGGGCCGGGACAGGGACATGGCAGGGCCAGGCCCATGGCAGGACCAGGGCCAGCAGAGGGTCAGAGAAGGGTTAGCGTAGCGCAGGGCCAAGGCAGGCCAGGTTCAGTGTAGAGCAAGGAATGGGTCAGGGTATGGCAGGTCAGGGACAGGTAAGTCCAGGGCCAGAGTCAGGTCTGGGACATGGACAGGGCAGGCCAGAAACACGGCAGGATCAGAAAGGGGCCAGGGCAAGGGCAAGGCCAGAGAAGGACCAGGGAAAAAACATGGCTAGGGAAGGTCCAGGGCAACGAAAGGGCCAAAGAAGGACCAGGGAAAAACATGACCAGGGAGGGTCCAGGGCAAGGGCAGGGCCAGGGCAGAACCAGAGCCAGGGCATGCCAAAGGCAAGGTCATGGCAGGGCAAGGCCAGGGTAAGGCAGGGCCAGAGTAGGGGGAGGGTAGGGCCAGGGTGAGTTCAGGGCCAGGGCAGGACTAAGATAGCACAGGGCCAGGGCAGGGCCAAAGGAGGGGCCAGGGTCAAGGCATGGCCAGTGTGGGGCCTGGGCATTGTCAGGGCCAGGGGCCAGACCCAGGACAAAGCTGGGCCAGGGATCCAGAGCCAGGACAAAGCTGGGCCAGGGAAGGGCAAGGCCAGGTAGAAAAGTCCAGGGTAGAAAAGGCCAGGGTAGGGGCAGGCCAGGATAAGAGAAGGCCAGGGCAGGGCCAGGGCCAATGCAGGGCAGGGCCACGGTAACACAGGACATGGCCAAAAACAGGGCAGGGCCATAGTAGTAGCAGGACTACCAACAGGGCCAGGGCAGGGGCTGGACTAGAGTATGGTGGGGACAATACAAGACCAGGACAGAGAACAGCAAGGCAGGTCCAGGGCCATGTCATGGACATGGTAGGCCCAGGGTCAGGCCAGGGCAGGGCAAGGACAAGGCCGGGGAGAAGGCAGGGCCGGGGTCAAGGCAGTATCAGGGCTGAGCAGGACCAGTGCAGGGCCAGTGTAGGGTGAGGGCAAGGCCAGGGCATGGAAGGGCAGAGCAGGACCAAGGAAGGGGCAGAAGAGGGCCAGGGCAGGGTCGGGGCCAGAACAAGGGTACGGCCAGGGCCAGGAACACGGTAGGACCAGGGCTGGGCCCAGGTTGGGACATGCAGGCAGAGCATGTACAAGGCAGGGCCAGAGCCAGGCCATAGAGAGGAGAGGGCCAACACCAAGGCAGAGTCAGGGTAGCTCCAGGGCTGAGCACGGTCAGGGCAGCTCGAGGGTTGAGGAAGAGCTAGGGCCAAGGCAGGGCCACGGCAGCACCAGGACAGAGGGCAAGGCGATGGCAGGACTGGACCATGGCAACGCCTGGTCAACTCCAGGACGGGGCCAGAAGCAGGACAGGGCCAGGGCCAATGCTCAGGCCAGGGACAGGGCATGGCAGGAAATGCCAGAGCAGGGCTGGGCCAACCTTGGGGCAGGGCAAATCAGGGCCAGGACACCTCCAAGTCTAGCTCTGGCCCTGCCTTGGCCCTGGCCCCTTCCTGGCTCGACCTTGTCCCTGGCCCTGCACAAACCATGCCCTGTGTATTTGACCAGTGCTTTATAACCAAAATCCTACAAAAAACTTTAATAAGCTATTTTTGTGCATTTTTAGTAGAGATGGGGTTTCACAGTGTTGTCCAGGCTGGTCTCAATCTCCTGAGCTCGAGCCATCCACCTGCCTTGGCCTCCCAAAGTGCTGGGAGTAATCTGGCCAAGTACTTAACCTCTTTAAGTCTGCTTCCTACGTTAGGAAAATGGGGATGCCATAAGTACCTAGCACATAGAGTAATTGTGAGAATCAATGCCTCACATATATACATATTTATAAAATTATACTCACAAAACACTACCGGCAGAAAAAAAGTACAAGGTAAAATTTAGTAATTATTTACTGCAAATACTATTGCTATTACAAACAACATAGTACAGATATTATTATTACTACTATAGTTATCTTAAAAATCTAAAGCAAAATTTCTAAATAATAGCCTAATGTAATCTCTCCTGCTCTGCCCTGGCTCAGCCCAAGCGCTGGCTCTGCCCCTAGTCTTACCATATCCCTGGCCCTGACCCTTCCCTGGCCCTGCCGCTGCCCTGGCCCTTCCCATCTTCAGGCCTTACCAAGGCCCTACCCTGGTTCTGACCCTGCCCTGGCCTGGTCCTGACCCTGTCCCCCTACCCCAGAGAAGTGGAAGGGCAGAGCCACGGAAGGGCTGGGGCAAATAAGGGACAGGACACAAGCAAATCCAAGAAAATGCCAGGGCCATGACAGGGCCAGGGCGAGTCCTTGGCAGGGCTAGGTTCCAGGCCAGGGCCAGGAAAGCGTCAAGTCAGGGTCACTGTATGGCCAAGGTCCAGGTCAAAGCCAGGGCAGTGGCAGGGTCAAGCCTGCATAAGGGCAGGACCAGGGCCAGGGCTGTGCCAGGACAGAACAAGAGCAGAACAGGGCAGGACCAGAGCCACACCATAGAGAGGGCAGGGCAAATGCCAAGGCAAGGCCAGGGCAGTGCCAGGGCTGAGGCAAGGTCAGGGAAGGTCCAGGGCTGAGTCAGTGCTAGAACCAAGACAAGAGCAAAGGCCGGGGCAGATCTAGGGCACAAGCAAGGGAGGCTAGGGCAGGGCAATAGCAAGACCAGGCCATGGCAGGGCCAGCCCAGGATAGAACAGGGTACAGGCAGGGCAGGGCCAGGGCCACAGCTGGGGCAGGACAAGGACCAGGACCAGGACCAGACTGCAGGCCAGGGTGAGGGTATGGCCAGGGCAGAGGTAGGGCCAGAGCCAGGATCTAGGCAGGGCCAAGGCAGGTCCACTGCAGGGCCGGGGTTCAGACCAGGGCCAGAGCAGGGCCAGGGCAGGCCCAGGGCCAGGACCAGGAAAGGGCAATGTCAGGAACACGGCCATGGCAGGACCAGCAACTTGGCTAGAGCCAGGACAGAGACAGGGTCAGGGGTGGGGCCAGAATAGCATGCCAGGGTAGGGCCAGGGCAAATTAGGGCCAGGACAGGGTCAGGAGGAGGGCTGGGCCAGGGTATGGCCTTAAGTAGCCAAGAGCCAGGTCCAGGGTCCATGCCAGTGCCAGGGCCAATCCAGGGCAGGGGCAGGGCCATGGCCAGGTCTAGGACAAGGCTGGGGCAGGCCCAAGGTCTCAGTCAGGGTAAGCAAAAGACCCAGGGAAGGGGCACGGCCATGGTAGGGGCAGGAGAGGGACGGGGCAAGGTAGAACCAGATTAAATCAGGGACAAGATACCTTCAAATACACTTCAGGGCCAGGGTCAGGGCAGGCCCAGGGTCAGGACAGGGCCAAGACAGGGCCAGGGCCAGGACTGTCAGGATCATTGGCAGGGCCAGGGCCATGGCACGACCAGGGTCAAGAGTAGTGGTCAATGCCGGGCCAAGGCCAGAGCAAGGACCAGGTTTGCACTAGGGCCAGTGTGAGGGCCAAGGCGGGGTCAGGGCAGGGCCAAAGGCAGGGCGGAGCCAGGGCAGGGTGGAGCAGGCCCAGGGTAGCACTGGGTTAAGGCAGGGCATGACCAACCAGGGCAGGTCTGTGGCTGTGGCAGGGCCAGGGCCAAGGCAGGGTCAAGACACTGACAGCTCCAAGGCAGAGCCGGGGTTAGGACCACAGAGATGTCCAAGGCCAGTGCCAGGGCAAGGGCAGGGGCAGGACCAGGGTCATCTAAGAACCAGGGACAAAGTCAGGCCCAGAGCAGGGTCAGGACAGGTACCTGGCAGGGCTAGGGTCTGGGACAGGGCCATGGCAGGGCCAGGGCCACAACCAGGTCTGTGCTATGACCAGGTCCAGCACAGTGTCCAGGCAAGACTAGGGTGAAGGCCAAGGCAGGGCAAGGGCAGGCAAGGCAGGGCCAGGAAAGCATAGGGCCAAGGCAAGACAGGGCCAGGCCAGGGTCAAGACCTGAGCAAGGCCAGGGAACAGCCAGGGCAGGGACAGGGCCATGGCCACGGCCTGGGCAGGACCAGGTTCGGGACAGGAGCAAAACAAGGGCAACAACAGTGCAGGTTCTTGGCACAGCCAGGGTCCAGGACAGTGTCAGGGCAGGGACAAGGCAGGGTCCGGCCCATGGTAAGACGAGCAACAGGGCTGGGGCTTTTCCAGTGACGGGACCAGAGTCAGGGCAAGGGCCAGAGCAGTGCAAGGCCAGGGTAGGGCCAGGCATTTCACGGGCAGGGCCAGGGGTGAAACCAGGGGAAGGTCTGAAGCAGGGAAGGGCCAGGGCCAGGACAGGTCCAGGGCAGGTCCATGACAGGGCCAGGAGCTGTGTAAGGGCAAGGGCAGGGCCAGAGCAAGGTAAGGGTCAGGGCCAAGGCCAGGGTAGGGACAGGGCAAGAAATATGGCAGGACCAGGGGCAATGCCAAGGCCAGGGCTGGGCCAGGGCTGAGTCAGGGCAGGGCAGGGCATGGAATGGCCAGCGCAGGACACAAGAGGCGGTCCATAGTGAGAGCAGGGCTGATGCCAGGAAACAGCCATGCTAGTGCCAAGTCTCAGGTAGTGTCATGGCATGTACAGGGCGGGGCCAGGGCCAGAATCGAGCC
Organism: Colobus angolensis palliatus; assembly: GCF_000951035.1. Lineage (NCBI taxonomy): Eukaryota > Metazoa > Chordata > Mammalia > Primates > Cercopithecidae > Colobus > Colobus angolensis. The sequence goes on from NW_012115910.1 coordinate 205,814, forward strand.
AGGGCACAGCCAAGGAAGGGTAGGGCAGGGCAATGCCATAGCCGGGTCAGTACTAGGACAGGGCAGAACACGGCAAGGTGATGGGAGGGGCAGGGCAAGGACAGGGCAAGGACAGGCCAAGGCAGAGCCAGGTCACTCCAGGGCCAGGACACCTCCAAGTCCACTTCATGGCCAGGGCTATGAAGGACAAAGGCCAGGGCCAGGGTCAGGGCCAGGTCTGGGCTAGGGCCAGGTCCAGAGCAGGTCCTAGCGAAGACTAGGGTGAGGGACAAGGTAGGGCCAGGGCAGGCTGATGACACATCCAGAGCACGGCAGGGCAGGGTGGTGGCAAGACCGGGGCAGACCACTGCCAACTCAGGGCCAGGGAAAGCCCATGGCCAGGGCACAGCCAGGAAAGGGTCTGGGTCATGGCCAGGACCAAGGCAGAGCAGGGCCAGGGCCATGGCAGAGTCGGGGCAGGTCCTTGACAGGCCAGGGCCAGGGCAGAGGCAGGGGCAGGGCCCGGATAAGGGCAAGGCCAGGGTTATGGCAGGACCAGGGCTAGGGCCAGGGCCAGACCATAGTGAGGGCAGGGCGAAGGCCAAGGCAGGGCCAGAGCAGGTCCAGGAAGAGGCCAGTGCCAGGCAGGGCCAGGGCAGTGTAAGGCAGGTCAATGGTACCACTGTGCCATGACAGGGCAAAGTCAGTGCCAGGAGAGGGCAGAACAGGCAAGGCCATGGTGGGGCCAGGGCAGGGATGGGCCAAAGCAGGGCCAGGACATGTCCAAGGCCAGGACAAGACCAGAACAGGAGCAGGACCATGACCATTAGCAGGGCCAGTGCCATGACAGGACCAGGGTCAGGACAAGAGGCAGGGCCAGAGCCAAGGCTGGGCCAACACAGGTTCAGGGAAGGGCCAGTGCAAAGGCAAGACCAGGATGGACCAGAGCAGGGCAGGGCCGAGACAGTCCAGGTAACAGTAGGGCATGGCCAGGGCAAGGCAGGGCAGTACAGGGCCAGGTCTACAGCAGTGGCAGGGCAAAGCCAGGCCCATTGCCAATGCAACAGCCCTCCCTACAAGGCTTCTACCACCTGGCCACCGCCGCAGCCTGGCCATCGCTGTAAGCCTGACCCCCAACCCTGGCTCCAGCCGCCTGACCTCCTAGCACGGTCACTCTCCTACCGTTCCAGCACGCTGCAGTCTCCGTCGCTGCCACCCACCCTCAGCGAGGCAAGCCATGGTGTCACAGGCTCCAGGTGTCTCCTCCTCCTCCTGGCACAGAGCAGCTGGGAAGACAAAGCCAGAAAAGCCTACAGGAAGATGCGAGGGGTGGTAGCATTAAGAGTCTCAACTTGTCATGCCAGGGACTGGGTGGCAGGGCACTCGCACCCACCCTCCAAAGTTCAGCCTCCCCTTTTGGCCCAAGCTGGCTGGGAACTGGGGCCTGGAGTAGGTGCTGGAGATACCACAGTGCCCAGCTCCCCACTCCACAGGAACCACTGGACCCACCGGGGCTGTACTCCTCAGGGAACTGGAGCAGCAGAAAAATTCAGACCCAGCCATCCCTCCACACCCAGGTGCCAATTCCTGTTCCGGATGCCTCCATGCACAGGGCCCTGTCCCCCATGGTGTCTGCTACTCCATACCCGCGGCGCCTGGCAGCCTCTAAGGCACAGACCCAGAGTGCATGGGCCCAGGAGCCACAGTGGGTGTGGGGGCTCTGCCACGCTCAGGATTCCCACGGAAACACTGTGCGCCTGCCATGCACCAGTATGAGCAAGAGTAGGTGGCCTTCTGGAGTGTGGAGTCCAGGGAGAGGAGAACTGCTCCTTCCTTGGATGCCACACTGTTGCTGCCAACTCTGCTGACTGCCCCCAGCAGTGCAGCCCCTGACAGCACCAAACTCATCCCCGCTTCACGGCCAGTCCTGCCCTCAATAGCGCACCCTACCTCCACCCCCCAACGCCACCAGTAGCGTATGCCCGACAGTGCCTTTACCTGTCCTCCTCCATGGGCACTGCGGCCCCAGAAAGTGCCCATAACCCACCCCCCGCACCATAGGCAGTGCAGCCCTCTACAGTGCTACCAACTAATACCCCCAATGCAGGCAATGACACCCTGGATAGTGCCCCCAACCCACCCCACACTGCGAAAAGTGCAGCCCCGATAGCCCCTGCCCTACCACTTTGATCATGCTGCAGTCTCTGTCACCGCCACCACCAACCACAGTGAAGGAAGCCACTGGGCTGCAGGTTCTAGCACTTAGCAGCCAGGCCCAGAGCAGCTCTCACTGATGGCCGGCTCCTACCACTCCAACCACGCTGCTGTCTCCATGGCCATCTTCTTTGACTACAAAGGAATAAAACTAGGTATCAGTAAGAAGAGTAATTTTGAAAACCATACAATCACATGGAATTTAAACAATACACTCCTGAATGAATGACTAGTGGGTCAATGAAGATGCTAAGACAGAAATTGAAAAATTTTATGAAACAAATGGTAATGAAAACACAATACAGCAAAACTTACATTACACAGAAAGCAGTACAAAGGCAGAGATTCATAGCTATAAGTGCCTATCATCCAAACAAAAGAAAAACTTCAAATAAACAATACCTCTTAAAGAACTAGTAAGGACAAACTAAACCCAAAATAACAAAATAAGAAAATAAGATCACAGCAGAAATAAAATTTAAATAAAAAAGTACAAAAGATTAAACAAAAAGTTGGTTTTCTGGAAAGCTAAACAAAATTGACAAACTTTTAACCAGGCTAAGAAAAAAAACAGAAGATTCAAACAAATAAAATTGACAGATTAAAAAAGAAGACATTACAACTGATATTTCAGAAATTCAAAGGATCATAACTGGCTATCATATGCCAATAAATTGGAAAGCCTAGTAGAAATTGACAAATTTCTAGACGCATACAACCTACTTAGGTTGAACAGTAAAAACGTGCAAGACCAGAACAGATTGGTAACAAGTAATGAGATTGAAGCCATCAGAAAGTCTCCCAGTAAAGAAAAGCCCAGGAACTGATGGCTTCACTGCTGATGGCTTCACACCAAACGATATAAAGACCTAGTACCAATCCTACTCAAACTACTTTGAAAAACAGGAGGGAATACTTCCAAACTTATTCTATGAGACCATTATTACCCTGATACCAAAATCAGACAACGACATCAAAGAAGGAAACTACAGGCCAGTATCTCCAATGTTGATGCAAAAATCCTCAACAAAATACCAGTGAATCAAATTCAGCAATATATTGAAAAGATAATTCATCATGATCAAGTGGGATGTATCCCTGGGATGCAAAGGTCATTCAACGTACAATGTGATACATCATATCAACCAAATAAAAGACAAAAACTGTATGATCACGTTAATTGAAACTGAAAAAACATTTAATAATATTCAACATCCCTTCACACTATAAATCCTCAAAAAAATTGGAACAGAAGAAACATATCGCAACATTAATAAAAACCACATGAGAGACACCCACAGCCAGAATCACACGGAATGGGGAAAAATGGAAAGCTTTTCCTCTAAGATCTGGAACATGATAAGGATGTCCACTGTCACCACTGTTATTTAACGTAGTACTGGAAATCCTAACTAAAGCAATCAGTGCAGCCCCTGATACGTACGGTTCCCAACCCACCCTGCCCTCTGCCACCAGCAGTGTAGCTCCCACCAACAGCGCACCCAACACACCCAAACCGCCCCGCCTCCCTGCACCATGGGCTTGGGAGCACCCCACAGCGCCCTCAACCCGAAACCGCCACCCTCCCCACAGCCGCGCAGTGCAGCCCTGGATAGCACACTTAGCCCACCCCACTGCTGCCGGCAATACAGTCTGGGATAGTGCTCCCAACTGGCTCCCCAACAAGGGCACTGCAGCCCCGGTTAAGGCCCCCAACCCACCCCCCGGTGCAGGCAGCACAGCCCCAGATAGCACACCCAACCAGCCACCCAAGGCGGGCAGTGACGCCTGAGATAGGGCCCCCAAAGTGTCCCAGGCCACGGGCAGTGCAACCCTGGACAGCGCACTCACTCTGACGCCTTTCTATGCTCTGGCCAGCTGCAGTGTCCGCGGCTGCCACCAACCGCAGCGAGCAAAGCATGCCAGCGAGGCGAGTCAGCGAGGACAGCCACAGCCCCACAGGCTCCAGCCTCCAGCGTGCGGCAGCCAGCACCTCCTACTCCAAGCTGGGAATGGAGCAGCTACGTAGCCAGACAAAGACAAGGCTGGAATAGGGAGACTCGCCCACCTACCATGCTTTATATACCAAGATTATAAACTACGTGTTCTGATTGGATGAAAGAAAACCTCTAGGCTTATTCTGATTGGACTTTACTATCATGTTCTGATTGGTTATCCTAAGACTTCCTCTCATCCAATCAGAACGTGAAAATAACGTCCAATCAGAGTAGGCACAGCAGTTTTCTCTCATCCAATCAGAACATGAAGTCCAGGAACCTGGCCTGCTCAGCCTCAGTATATAAGGCACACTAATGGGAGTCATGTCACTGTGGGCTCTGCTGTGTTAGATCCGGCGTTTCCTCCACTCCCAGTTTAGAGCAGGCAGAAGCCGGTCCTGCCCCCCCACACTGGAAGCTGGAGCCGGTGGCGCCAGGGCTTGCCTCTGCTTGGTGTGTGGCGGCAATGGAGAGAGGCAGCTGGTGGTGAGAGCTGCTCCATGCCTGGCTACAGGAAGGGAAGGAGGAGGAGGCACCTACCACAGGCTGGAGGCTAGAGCCTGTGGGATTGTTGCTGGCCTCGTTGGCCCTCGCCTCACTGGGTCGCCTCGCTGTGGTTGGTGGCAGCGATGGACACTGCATCTGGCCAGAGCGTAGAAAGGCGATGGGGTAGGTGCGCTGTCCGGGGCTGCCCGCAGCGGGGACTGGTTGGGGTGTCATTCGAACGTCACTATTTTGGCGTACTAGAGTGTTATTTCGGGCGTCACTAGTTTCAGGTGTGCTGTCGGGACTGCACTGCTCTCAGCAGCAAGGATAGGTTGGGGGGGTTGTGGGCGGGGTGGCGGTGTGGGAGGGGGCGGATTGGAGTCACTATCTTGGCTGTATTGCTGGCAGCAGTAGGGCTGGTTGGGGGCGCTATTGGGTGCTGCACTGCCCCCGACATGGGCCGGGTTGGGGCTGCTATTGTGGTTACACTGCCCGTGGCCTGGGGGTGGGAGGACTGGTCGGGGTCCTGACTGATCGGGCTTCGTTGCCCACAGCAGAGTGGGGATGCTTTCCGGGGCTGCTCTGCCCATGGCGGGGGAGGCTTGTTGGGGGCACCATGTGGGGTTGCAATGCCCGTGGCAGGGGGATAGGTTAGAGACGGTATCCGGTGCTACACTGCTGGTGGTGGGGCAGGGGAGTCAGGGGTGCAGGTAGGTGCTTGGAGGGTGTGGTTTCAGGCGCTGTCGGGGCCACTCTGCCATAATAGAGGGTGGGTTGGGTGTGCTATTGGGAGATACACTCCCCGCAGCAAGGGGCGGTTTGGGGGCGATACCTGACCGGTGGCAGGCGGGATGGTGGGGTGGGTTGTGTGCACCGTTCGGGGGCTGCTCTGCGGTCAGTGGGGGCGAGTTAGGGGCTCTATCAGCTGCTGCACTGTTTGTGTTGGGGGCCGGGTTTGGCCCCCTATATTTCTGGCAGCGGCATACCGCTTAGGGGTGCTGACGGGGGCTACACTGTCCACGGCGGGATGCAGGTGGGGTGCGCTATCCGGGGGCATCATTCCCTGTGGCTGCCGGATAGTTGGGGGTGCTGTCTGCTATGTGGGGCTGCACTACCCGTCCTGGGGAGGGGGTTGCGGACCTTAAGGATCCTTGGCTGCACTATTCATGGTGGGGAGGAGGTTGCTGTGCTCCGCCTGGGGCGTCACTGCCTGCAGTGGGTTGGGGGTCCTCTCAGTGGCTGCATGGCCCATGGCAGGGGGTAGGATGGGGAAGTGTTCTGGTGCTGCGCTGTCCGAGGTGGGGTCGGGTTGGGGGCGCTATTGGGTTCTGCACCGCAGCCGCGAGGGGCGGTGTTAGGGGCACTGTCTGGGGCCAACAGCAGGCAGCGGGTTAGGGGCGCTATCCGGGGCTGCCCTGCCAGTGGTGGCAGAGGTTGCAGCAACAGCAGTGGTCTCCAAGGAAGGAGCTTTCCTCCTCTCCCTGGACTCCAGACTCTAGAGGGCGATGGCCTCCTGCTCCTGCTCCAGTGCAGCAAGCGCACAGCGTTTCCGCAGAAATCCTGAGCAGGGCATAGGCCCCAACACCCGCTCTGGTTCCTGGGGCCACGACCTTTCTCTCTGTGTTGCGGAGACCACCTGGGACCCGTAGGCACGACAGACACGGAGTAGCGGACACCGGGGGAGGACAGGGCTCTGTGGGTGGAGGCATGAGGATCGGGAACCGGCGCTTGGGTGGGAGGGCTGGCTGTGTCTGAGTTCCTGCTGGTTCTGCTCCCCAAGGAGTGCAGCCCTGGTGCGCCCAGCGGTTCCTGTGGATTGGAGCCAGGCAATGTGGTGTTACCAGTCTTCACTCCAGGCCCCAGTTCCTGGTCCACTTGGGCCAAAAGGAGAGGCTGGACTTCGGAGGGTGGATGTGAGTGCCTTCACTGAGACCCAGCCCCTGCCATCCAGTGGTCAGGATGACAAGGTGAGGCTCTAACACTATCACTTTGCATGCTCCTCTAGGCTTTTTTGGCTTTGCCTGCCCAGCTGTTGCATGCCAGGAGGAGGAGGAGTTACATGCTGGCAACTTGCAGATGTCCTGGGGCTGCCGCTCCCCTCGCTGCGGTTGGTGGCAGCTATGGAGACTGCAGCAGCCCAGAGCGGTAAGAGGACGGCCAGCTGCGGCCATGGCAGGGGCAGGGCTGTGGCGTGGCCAGGTAGTAGGAGCTTTGCAGGGTGGGCCAGTGCATTGAGGGCAACAGCAGCAATGGTTGTATTGACATCCACGCTAGTGGTGGCAGCAGCAGCAGCAAGTCCGGGGGCTGGGAAGAGAGAGTAGGAGCGCTGAGGGGCCAGCCCAGCCAGGACTGGGCGGGGTAGGAAGCTTTGGGTGCTGTACCACAGTCTCGGTGGAAGTGGTGGAGGAACAGCCAGGGCAAGGAGGAGTTCTACCCCTTCTCTTGCAGTCTCTGGAGGGCGACCTCCTCCTGCTGGCTCATGAACCAAGTGGGAGTGTCAGCATATTGTCTCTTTCTTCCAATGTAATATAGTCATGCACTACATAACATTTTGCCAATGATGGGCCTGCATGTATCAGGGTAGTCCTATAAAATGATAATGAAACTGAAAAATTCTCATTGCCTAGTGACAGCATAGCCATCTTAACCTTGTAATGCGACGCAGTACTCACGTGCTTGTGGTGATGATGGCATAAACAAACCTACTGAGCTCCTCTTTCTGTAAAAGTATAACACATACAGGCCAGGCATGGTGACTCACACCTGTAATCCAAGCACTTTGGGAGGCCGAGGCGGGCAGATCACGAGGTCAGGAGATCAAGACCATCCTGGCTAACACGGTGAAACCCCGTCTCTACTAAAAATAGAAAAAATTAGCCAGGAGTGGTGGCAGGCCCCTGTAGTCCCTGCTACTTGTGAGGCTGAGGCAGGAGAATGGCGTGAACCCGGAAGGTGGAGCTTGTAGTGAGCTGAGATCATGCCACTGCACTCCAGACTTAGCGACAGAGTGAAACTCGGTCTCAAAAAATAAAAATAAAAAAGTATAGCACATATAATTACACATAGTACATAAAAGTTGATAATGATAATGAACAACTATGTTACTGGTTTATATATTTAATATACTATGGTTTTTGGCATTTTTTTAGAATGCATTCCTTCTACTTATATTAAAAAAAAAGCTAACTGTAAAGATCCTGACCCAGTGCAGGCCTAGGCTAGTGTGTGTGTGTGTTTGTGTCTTAGCGTTTACCACAACGAAGTTTAAAAAATTTGTATGCTTATTTTTTGTTCTGAATACTTACCAAGATACAACTTACAAAGAGAGGAAGCGTTGGGGCACCTCAGTGTGTCTTTTTAAAGCTAACATTATCATTGAGAAAAAAAATAAAACACAGAGAAAGCTATTCTTCAGAAAAAGTTTGAGTGTTTTATGAATTGATTTGCAATTTCATGGTATCTTTATTGATAATGCACCTTCAACAGTGCAATCATGTGCACATATTTGACCGAGGAGGCACTTAACACAGGCTGAATCAGCTATAGATATGTTCAACTGATGACCTGTGCCTGTTAGAATACACACCTGGTTCTTAATTACCTCTCTTAAACTCTAGTGATGGTAAGTAGAAAGCTATGAAGCAAATTAAGACAATTATCTAAATCCTAGCAAAAATTCCCTTTTTACCTGGAATACTCAGTGAATAAAATATCATTAATTTCTGGAACTTGGGAAGTTTTGCCTCAGTTCAGTTAATTAGGAAAATGAGTCTCTAAACAAATTAATAATGTAAACCAGCAGATTGTGGTCTCCACAAAAGTCAAGGGCAAGTAACTGCTGTCAGCTATTTGTAAATCCAGTCAAGGAAGAATAGTTTTGTCATAATAAAGCACATTTTATTATAAAATTTGTTATATGATTTTAATTATATAAAATATATTAACATCACATTAAATTAATGTTATTAAGGGAAATTAGAGCAATGAAAATATTTCAAAATCTATCTTAACTACTATGTTTACTTGAATGTTCTAGTAGCATGTAGAATCTAGTAAAATATCAACTATATAGGGAAATACATTGTAGGTATTACTTACCTTTGAGTTTTCAGTGTCAGAAAGTTCATTGTCATAGGTAACCTAGTAAGCATAAATTAATAATTCTTCTGAATTTAATTAATTAATTGTATCATGTACATTAACCAGTTCATGTAATCCAAGTTAAATTTTACATGCCTATGGCAGGAAGTTCTAAATCCCTAATGTACATCTCTAAAAGACCCGATTTCTTTCCCCAGACTTTTCTCATCTTTTTATCTATCCATCTCTTTCTTCCACTAACAAAATATTCTATCTTAATAGCTGTAAATCAGTTGTATTACTAGTCCCATTCCATCTATGGGAAAACTCCAGTTGAGAGATGTTAAGTGACTTCGTTAATGCCACACAGCTAATCAGTAGGAAATAACCAGGGGTGGAGGCGAGAAACAACTCCAAATCTATAGTCAACATTGCACTATGTTTGCCATATACTCTCAGGCATACAAGTCATAAAAGTATTTCTCAATTATCTGGGAAATTTCCACAGTCTGCTCTTTCTCAGGGTGTTCCACATACCCAGAGCCTATCACTTCTGTCAGCCTTTTGAATTTTACAAATTTTGTTAAAATAAGATACCATTCCTGATGCTTTTTCCAATTCTTTTAAATATAGAGTGATTTTTATTTTTGTGCACTTCTTAACCATTCGACCTATTCCCTTATTATGCCATTTGTCTTTACCAGCATTGTTTTTATATTTTATAGGTATTCTCTCCTCCACTAAATTAGGGGCTCTTTGAAGATAATAATTACCTTGCTGTACTTTAAATACAGAAAAATTTGTTTTTGGTGTATTGATTGCTGAAGAAGTAAAAACGGAAAGTATAAGCTACCAATTGTATTCAGTTCAAATAGTGGCATACCTCAGATATTGTGGATTCAGTTCCAGGCCACTGCCATAAAGCAAGTCAGACGAAGTGTTTTGCATCTAAAAGAAGTTTTCCATATAAAAGTTATGTTTCTACTACACTGTAGTCTAGTAAGGGTGCAATAGTATTATGTCTACCTTATCATTTCTGCCTATTCAATATATTGGCTATGGGTTTGTCATAAATAGCTCTTATTATTTTGAGATATGTTTCACCAATACCTAGTTTATTGAGAGTTTTTAACATAAAGGATGTTGAATTTTATCAAAAGCCTTTTCTGCATCTATTGAGATAATCATGTGGTTTTTGTCCTTGGTTTTGGTTATGTGATGTATTGTGTTCATTGATTTGCAAATGTTGAACCAGCCTTGCGTCCTATGGATGAAGCTGACTTGGTGGTGGATAAGCTGTTTGATGTACTGCTGGAATCGGTTTGCCAGTATTTTATTGAGGATTTTTGCATTGATGTTCCTCAGGGATGTTGGTCTGGAGTTTTCTTTCTTTGTTGTGTCTCTTCCCAGTTTTTGGTATCAGGATGATGCTCGCTTCATAAAATGACTTAGGGAAAAATTTCCCCTTTTCATTTATTTGGAATAGTTTTAGAAGGAATGTTAGCAGCTCCTCTTTGTACATCTGGTAGAATTCAGCTGTGAATCCACCTGGTCTTGGGCCTTTTTTGATTAGTAGGCTATTAATTACTGCCTCAGTTTCAGAACTTGTTATTGGTCTATTCTGGACTTCAACTTCTTCCTGAGTTAGTCTTAGGGAGGTGTACCTGTCCAGGAATTTGTTCATTTCTTCTAGATTTTCTAGTTTATGTGCATAGAGGTGTTTATAGTATTCTCTGATGGTAGTTTGTATTTCTGTGGAGTTTATCATTTTTGATAGTGTCTATATGATTCTTCTCTCATTTTTTCTTTATTAGTCTAGCTAGTGGTCTGTTGATTTTGTTACTTTTTTCAAAACACCAGCTCCTGGATTCATTGATTTTTTTGGAGAGTTTTTATTTCTGCATCTCCTTCAGTTCTGCTCTGATCTTAGTTATATGTTTTCTTTTGCTAGCTTTTGAATTTGTTTGCTCTTGCCTTTCCAGCTCTTTTAATTGTGATGTTAGGGTGTCAGTTTTAGATCTTTCCCACTTTCTGATGTGGGCATTTAGTGCTATAAATTTCCCTCTTAACACTGCTTTAGTTGTGTCCCAGAGATTCTGGTACACTGTATCTTTGTTCTCATTGGTTTCAAGGAATTTCTTGACTTCTGCCTTAATTTTGTTGTTTATCCAGGAGTCATTCAAGAGCAGGTTGTTCAATTTCCATTTGATGGTGTGGCTTTGAGTGAATTTCTTAATCTTGAGTTCTAATTTGGTTCTGCTGCTGTCTAAGAGACTGTTACGATTTTAGTCCTTCTGCATTTTCTGAGGAGTGTTTTACTTCTGATTACGTGATCAATTTTAACGTGCCACGTGGTACTGAAAAGAATGTATACTCTGTTGTTTTGGGGTGGAGAGCTCTGTAGGTATCTATCAGGTCTGCTTGATCCGGAGCTGAGTTCAGGTCCTGAATATCTTTGTTAGAATTCTGTCTCAATGATCTGTCTAATATTGTCAGTGAGGTATTAAAGTCTTCCACTATTAATTGCGTGGGAGTCTAAGTCTCCTTGTGATGGTTTGCTTTATGAATCTGGGTGCTTCTGTATTGGGTGCATATATATTTTAGGATAGTTAGCTCTTCTTGCTTAATTGAACCCTTTACCATCATGTAACGCCCTTCTTTGTAGTTTCTGATCTTTTTGGTTTAAAGTATGTTTTGAAGTCATTTTGAAATGAAATGAAATGATGAAATGAAATGAGATGAAATGAAATGAAATGATGAAACGAAATGATGAAAAGAAATGATGAAACAAAATGAAATGATGAAATGAAGAGAAATCATGAAATGAAATCATGAAATGATGAAATGATGAAAGGAAATGAAATCATGAAATGATGAAATGAAATGAAATCATGAAATGAAATGATGAAATGAAATGAAATGACAAGAAATGATGAAATGAAATGATGAGATGAAATGAAGAGATGAAATGATGAAATGAAATGAAATGATGAAATGAAATGAAGTGAAATGAAATGAAATGATGAAATGAAATGACATAATGAAATGAAACGATGAAATGAAATGATGAAATGAAATGAAACGAAATGAAATGAAATGA
>NW_012115910.1:218994-220989 GCF_000951035.1 Colobus angolensis palliatus
AATGCTGAAATGAAATTAAATGCTTAAATGAAATGATGAAATGAAATGAAATGGTTAACTGAAATGAAATGAACTGAAATGATGAAATGAAATGATGAAATGAAATGAAATGTTGAATTGAAATGATAAAATGAAATGAAATGATGAAAAGAAATGAAATGATGAAATGAAATGAAATGAAGTAAATGAAATGAAATGAAATAAGAAATGAGAAATTAACCGAAATGAGAAAGCGCCTCTCGTAGTCCCAGCTCCTCCTGAGGCTGATGCAGGGGAATGGTGTGAACCTGGGAGGCGGAGCTTGCAGTGAGCAGAGATGGCGTCACTAAACTCCAGCCTGGGAGACAGAGCAAGACTCCATCTCATGAAATGAAATGAAATGAAATGAAATGAAATGAAATGAAACGAGAAATGAACCGAACCACACCACCATGTGTAAGAAATAAAGAAGATTCATCAAAAGCCAGTTTCATAACATTGTTAAACGTGTGTTTTAAAATTGGTATTTGGAGGTACATTGTTGCTCTATATTGGTTGATATGGAATAATTGCTAAATAAATTTATCATACATATTGAGAATGATACTCTGCCACATTAAAACAACCCAGACAATAAATCCCTATGAAAATCATAAATTTTTCTAATTAGTTCTCTTGACACAGACCTACTTGAAATTGTTTTACTTTCCTTTGATGCAGGATTTTCTATGTTTTGTATAATGCTGGCTGTACTCACAAATTCATTCACTAATACTAATAATTAACAGTGAAACCATTTTTAATTGATCTCCGTTTATTCCAAAACTGCTGGAATAAATAAAATTGACATTTTCACATATCCATCATTATTATTATTTGTGCTAAATAATGTGTGTACACTTAACATCACCTGATTTAGATCCATAGCACCCTTTACTATTTTGCAAGGAAATCCAAGAAATAAAAAGTGGAAGTTTGAAGACGCAGCAGAAAATACTCAATAATAGTTGGGATGGTTGTTTCTGGTCTTTCTCCTATCACCATAGAAAAGTCAAATGCAAAATTTCATTACAAGCCTGAAGTCAGACAAACTAATAGCTACTATAGCAGTCATTTTTAATCCTGAGACACAGAAACAACAGAGTATGTTTCATATTGAATATTTTTCATATGGAATATTGATGTCTTGGTCAAAATTATGCAGTGGCTCCAGCTGTACATTTAAATAACATGAACTTAAAATCAACATTCAACACTGCTTTGGTGATAGGTATTTTGAATAGTTTCAAAAGCTAAAATTTATAAAATTCTGATTATATTACATATAGAAACAAATTAGAATTTATTTGACTTTCTTTTCTATAATATTGAAAATTAGCGATATTATTCTGAATTTGCATCCGTTGTATCTATATCCAGTGTGAGTACTAATTATTTTCATTTACAGGCTTAGATTATCCATGGTTATGAGTGTCCACAATTACAGAATTTTTACGAATTTTTCTTCTTGCCAGTTTTCAATATGTTATTCAAGTGTCAGGTAGACACAAAGGAAAATGAAGAATCTCTAGGGTAATCACTCCCTTAGGGAAGAGAACTTTCCTTCCCATTTTCTATACATAAGCAATGATCGTGCAGAAATCTGGAACATAAATAAAGCGTATGGAAATGTGTGGTGTTACATTATCAATTTTCAAATTTAGTTTTCTTACTAGACGTTCCTCTTAGATACTACCGTTTTAAAAGTTCTAGTTAATTATAGAGCCACTGATAAACAAGAGCTCCTTATTAAAATCCAAATATAAATTCTTTTTCTATATATTTGATAAGAAATAAGAATATATTCTTGTCTAGATTCTCTGTCTCCATCAAGAGCACAATGGTGTAAAACAAAAGAACAATTGTGTCTTGATTTTTTCTCAAAAAATGTGGCACATATACACCATGGAATACTATGCAGCCATAAAAAAGGATGAGTTTGCGTCCTTTGTAGGGACATGGATGCAGCTGGAAACC
>NW_012115910.1:226914-227337 GCF_000951035.1 Colobus angolensis palliatus
TCAGGTTTGTCAAAGATCAGATGGTTGTAGATGTGTGGTATTATTTCTGAGGCCTCTGCTCTGTTCCATTGGTCTATATCTCTGTTTTGGTACCAGTGCTATGCTGTTTTGGTTACTGTAGACTTGTAGTATAGTTTGAAGTCAGGTAGTGTGATGCGTCCAGCTTTGTTGTTTTTGCTTAGGATTGTCTTGGCTATGCAGGCTCTTTTTTGGTTCCATATGAAATTTAAAGTAGTTTGTTTCCAATTCTGTGAAGAAAGTCAGTGGTAGCTTGATGGGGATAACATTAAATCTGTACATTACCTTGGGCAATATGGCCATTTGCACAATATTGATTCTTCCTATCTATGAGCATGGAATGTTCTTCCATTTGTTTGTGTCCTCTTTTATTTCGTTGAGCAGTGGTTTGTAGTTCTCCTTGAA
>NW_012115910.1:227387-248782 GCF_000951035.1 Colobus angolensis palliatus
ATTTCGTTGAGCAGTGGTTTGTAGTTCTCCTTGAAGAGGTCCTGTACATCCTTTGTAAGTTGGATTTCTAGGTATTTTATTGTCTTTGCAGTAATTGTGAGTGGGAATTAATGCATGATTTTGCTCTCTGTTTGTCTTTTCTTGGTGTATAGGAATGGCTGTGATTTTTGCACATTGATTTTGCATCCTGAGACTTTGCTAAAGTTGCTTATCAGCTTAAGGGGATTTTGGGTTGAGACGATGGGGTTTTCTCAATATACAGTCAAGTCATCTGCAAACAGAAACAATTTGACTTCCCCTTTTCCTAATTGAATACCCTTTGTTTCTTTCTCTTGCCTGATTGACCTGGCCAGAACTTCGAATACTATGGTGAATAGGAGTGGTGAGTGAGGGCATCCTTGTCTTGTGCCAGTTTTCAAAGGGAATGCTTCCAGTTTCTGACCATTCAGTATGATATTGGCTGTGGGTTTGTCATAAATAGCTCTTAGTATTTTGAGATACATTCCATCAATACCTATTTTATTGAGAGTTTTTAGCATGAAGGGCTGTTGAATTTTGTCAAAGGCCTTTTCTGCATCTATTTAGGTAATCGTGGGTTTTGTCATCGGTTCTGTTTATGTAATGGATTACCTTTATTGATTTGTGTATATTGAACCAGCCTTGCATCCCAGGGAAGAAGCCAACTTGATCATGGTGGATAAGCTATTTGATGTGCTGTTGGATTTGGTTTGCTAGTATTTCATGGAGGATTTTTGCATTGGTGTTCATCAGGGATATTTGCCTAAAATCCTCTTTTTTTGTTGTTGTGTCTCTGCCAGGCTTTGGTATCAGGATGATGCTGGCCTCCTAAAATGAGGGAGGATTTCCTCTTTTTCTGTTGATTGGAATAGTTTCAGAAGGAATGGTACCAGCTCCTCTTTGTACCTCTGGTAGAATCTGGGTGTGAATCCGTCTGGTCCTGGACTTTTTTTTGGTTGGTAGGCTATTATTGCCTCAATTTCAAAACCTGTTATTAGTCTATTCAGAGATTCAACTTCTTCCTGGTTTAGTCTTGGGAGGGTGTATGTGTCTAGGAATATATCCATTTCTTCTAGATTTTCTACTTTATATGTGTAGAGGTGCTTATAGTATTCTCTGATGGTAGTTTGTATTTCTGTGGGAGCAGTGGTGGTATCCCCTTTATCATTTTTTATTGGGTCTGTTTGATTCTTCTCTTTTCTTCTTTATTAGTCTTTTTAGGAGTCTATCTATTTTGTTGATCTTTTCTAAAAACCAACTCCTGGATTCATTGATTTTTTGAAGGGATTTTGGGTCTGTATCTCCTTCAGTTCTGCTCTGATCTTAGTTATTTCTTGTCTTCTGCTAGTTTTTGAAGTTGTTTGCTCTTACTTCTCCCTCTCTAGTTGCTTTAATTGTGATGTTAGGGTGTCGACTTTAGATCTTTCCTGCTTTCTCTCATTGGCATTTAGTGCTGTAAATTTCCTTTTACACACTGCTTTAAATGTGTCCCAGAGATTCTGGTATGTTGTGTCTTTATTCTCATTGGTTTCAAATAACTTATTTATTTCTGCCTTAATTTTGTTATTTATCCAGTAGTCATTTGGGATCAGCTTATTCAGTTTCCATGTAGCTGTGTGGTTTTGAGTAAGTTTCTTAATCCCGAGTTCTAATTTGTTTGCACTGTGGTCTGAGACACAGTTTATTGTGATTTCTGTTCTTTTTCATTTGCTGAGGAGCATTTTACTTCCAATTTTAGAGTAAGTGTGATGTGGTGCTGAGAAAAATGTATATTCTGTTGATTTGGGGTATAGAGTTCTGCAGATGTCTATTAGGTCTGCTTGGTCCAGAGCTGAGTTCAAGTCCTGGATATCCTTGTCAATTTTCTCTCTATTGAAAGTGGGGTGTTAAAGTCTCCCATTATTATTGTGTGGGAGTCTTAAGTCTCTTTGTAGGTCTCTAAGAACATGTTTTATGAATCTGGGTGCTCCTGCATTGGGTGCATATATATTTAGGAGAGTTAGCTCTTCTTGTTGAATTGATCCCTTTACCGTTATGTAATGGCCTTCTTTGTCTCTTTTGATCTTTGTTTCATCTTTGTTGGTTTAAAGTTTCTTTTATTAGAGACTAGGATTGCAACCCCTGCTTTTTTTTTTTTCTTTTCTTTCTATTTGTTTGGTAGTTTTTCCTCCATCCCTTTATTTTGAGCCTATGTGTGTCTTTGTATGTGACATGGGTCTCCTGAATACAGCACACTGATGGGTCTTGACACTTTATCCAATTTGCCAGTCTATGTCTTTTAATTGGGGCATTTAGCCCATTTACATTTAGGTTAACATTGTGATGTTTGAATTTGATCCTGTCATTGTGATGCTAGCTTTTTATTTTGCCGATTATTTTATGCAGTTTCTTCACAGCATTGATGGTCTTTACAATTTAGCACGTTTTTGCAGTGGCTGCTACTGGTTCTTCCTTTCCATGTTTAGTGCTCCCTTCAGGAGCTCTTGTAAGATAGGCCTGGTGGTGAGAAAATTTCTGTGTTTGCTTGTCTGTAAAGGAGTTTATTTCTGCTTCACTTATGAAGCTTATTTTGGCTGTATATGAAATTCTGGGTTGAAAATTATTTTCTTTAAGAATGTTGAATGTTGGCCCCCACTCTCTTCTGGCCTGTAGGGTTTCTGCAGAGAGATCTGCTGTTAGTTCGATGGGCTTCCCTTTGTGAGTAACCAGACCTTTCTCTTTGGCTGCCCGTAACGTTTTTTCCTTCATTTCAACCTTGGTGAATCTTACAGTTATGTGTCTTGTGGTTGGCCTTCTCAAGGAGTATCTTTGTGGTGGTCTCTATATTTCCTGAATTTGAATGTTGGCCTGCCTTGCTAGATTGGGGAGATTCTCCTGGATAATATCCTGAAGAGTGTTTTCTAACTAAGTTCCATTCTCCCTGTCACTCTCAGGTACAGTAATCAAACATAGATTTGGTCTTTTCACCTAGTCCCATATTTCTTGGAGGCTTTGTTCATTTCTTTTTACTCTTTTTTCTCTAATCTTGTCTTCTCACTTTATTTCATTAATTTGATCTTCAATCACTGATATTCTTTCTTCTGCTTGATCGAGACAGCTATTGAAGCTTGTGTATGCTTCACGAAGTTCTCTTACTGTTGTTTTCAGCTCCATCAAGTCATTTAAACTCTTCTCTACACTAGTTATTCTAGTTAGCCATTCATCTAATCTTTTTTCAAGGTTTTTAGCTTCCTTGCTATGTGTCAGAACATGCTCCTTTAGCCTGGAGAAGTTTGTTAATACCAACCTTCTGAAACCTACTTCTGTCAACTCATCAAACTCATTCTCCATCCAGTTTTGTTCCCTTCCTGGCGAATAGTTGTGTTCTTTTGGAGGAGAAGAGGCATTCTGGTTTTTGGAATTTACAGTCTTTCTGCTCTGGTTTCTCCCCATCTTTGTGGTTTTATCTACCTTTGGTCTTTGATGCTGGTGACCTACAGATGCGATTTTGGTGTAGATGTTTTTTTAGTTGATGTTGATGCTACTCCTTTCTGTTTGGTACTTTTCCTTCTAACAGACAATCCCTTCAGCTGTAGGTCTGTTGAAGTTTGCTGGAGGTCCACTCCAGACCCTGTTTGCCTGGGTATCACCAGTGGAGGCTGCAGAACAGCAAATATTGGTGCCTGATCCTTCCTCTAGAAACTTTGACCCAGAGGGGCACCCGCCTGTATGAGGTGTCTGTTGGATCCTACTGGGAGGTGTCCCCCATTCAGGCTACATGGGAGTCAGGGACCCACTTGAGGAAGCAGTCTGTCTGCTATTGGAGCTCGAACACCATGCTCACAGAACCACTGCTCTCTTCAGTGCTGTCAGTCATGGACATTTAAGTCTGCAGAAGCTGTCTACTGCCTTTTGTTCAGATATGCCCTGCCCCCAAAGTGGAATCTAGAGAGGCAGTAGGGCTTGCTGAGTTGTGGTGGGCTCCACTCAGTTCAAGCTTCCCTGTTGCTTTGTTTACACTGTAAGCATAGAACTGCCTATTCAAGCCTCAGTAATGGTGGATATTCCTCCCTGCACCAAGTTCCAGCATCCCAGGTGGATCTCAGACTGCTGTGCTAGCAGTGAGCAAGGCTCCATGGCTTGGGAACCCCCTGAGCCAGGCACGGGAGGGACTCTCCTGGTCTGTTGGTTATGAAAACCATGGGAAAAGCATAGTATTTTGGTAGGAGTGTACTGTTCCTCCAGGTACTCACAGTTTCCCTTGGCTAGGAAAGGTAAATCCCCCAACCTCTTGCGCTTTCCAGGTGAGGTGATGCCCTGCCCTGCTTCAGCTCACCTTCTGTGGGCTGCACCCAATGTCCAGCCAGTCCCAGTGAGATGAACCAGGTACCTCAGTTGGAAATGCAGATATCACCCATCTTCTGCATTGATCTCACTGGGAGCTGTGAACTGGAGCTGTTTCTATTTGGCCATCTTTGGGGGTCATTATATTAAGTGAAATATGCCAGACATAGAAAGACAAATATTATATCTTCTCACTCGTATGTGGGACCTAAAAAACTTGATCTCATGATGGTAAAGAGTAGAATGATAGATATTAGAGGCTGTGAAGGGTGTGTAAGTGTGATGGGGGTATGCAGAGAAGTTGGTTAATGGGTACAAACATGCAGTTAGGCAGCAAGCATAAGTTCTAAAAAGCCAAGTAGGACGACTATAGTTAACAATGTTATTGTACATTTCAAAATAACTCTAAGAGAAGACTCAAAATGGTCCCAGCACACAGAAGTGTTAAATACTCAAGATGATGGATACCCTATATACCCTGACTCAACTGTTACACATTCTGTCCATGTAACCAGATGTCACATATTCCTCATAAAGTGGTAATTAAAATGTTTCTAGCATAAAGAAAAGACAAATATTTAAGGTGATACATATCCCAATGACACTGATTTGATCTTTACAGATTATATAAATTTGAAACTATCACATGCACCCTAAAAATATGTACATCTATAATATATCAATAAGAAATAAAATTAATACAAGAAAAAGACAAACTTCTCTGATTGAGAGAACATATATCTCCCAAAATATACATCTGCTAAAGGACTTGTATCCAGAATGTATACAGAACTGTTAGAACTCAAACAACCCAATAAAAAAATGGGCAAAAGATTAGGACATTTCACCCAGAAACATACATGAATCGCAAATAAGCACTTTAAAAAGATTCTCAGCAGGCTGGGTTTGGTGGGTCATGCCGGTAATACCAGCACTTTGGGAGGCCGAAGTGAGTGGATTGCCTGAGGTCAGGTGTTCAAGATCAGACTGGCCAACATGGTGAAACCCCATCTCTACGAAAAACACAAAAATTAGCCAGTCATGGTAGGGCACACCTATAATCCTGTCTACTTGGGAGGCGCTGAGGCAGGAGAATCAGTTGAACACAGGAGGCGGAGGTTGCTGTGAGCCGAGATTGTGCCCCACCGCATTCCAGCCTGGGCAACAGAACAGACGGTCTAAAAAAATAAAGTAAAATGCTCAGCATCATTAGTCATTGAATTAATGCAGATTAAAACTACACTGAGACATTCAGATACCATTACACACCCACTGGAATTCCTAAAATTTAAAAGACTGAAAATGCCAAATTTTGGAGAGATTGCTCGTAGAAATGCAAAATGGTACATTTGGAAACACAATTTGGCAATTTTTATTACATGAAAGATATTACATATTTACGAAATACTGGACCGCTCCTTGGTTTTATTTACCTAAGATAAATGAAAACTTTTTGTCCACACAAAGACTTGTACTAGAATGTGAATAGCAGCTTTATTCATAATAAGCTCTAATTGGAAGGGACCCCAAATGTCTATCAGCTGGTAAATGAACAACTAAGTTGTTAAAAGGAACAAACTTTTTTTTTTGAGATGAAGTCTTGTTCTGTCACCCAAGTTGGGGTGCAATGTCACATTCTCTGGTCACTGCAACCTCTGCCTCCCAGGTTCAAGCATTTCTCCTGTTTCAGCCTCCCAAGTAACTGGGATCACAGGCATGTGCCACACACCCGGCTAATTTTTGTATTTTTAATAGAGAAATAAAAGGTGCTAGTATTACAGGTGAGAAACAAACTATTGATATACACAATAGTATGGGTGAATCTCAAAATCATCATGCTACGTCAAAGAGACCAGACACAAAAACTACATTCTGAGCTCATTCGTATGAAATTCTACAAAAAGTAAAATTTCAAGCAATACAGGCAGATCACTGGTTCCCAGATACCAAAGAGTCTTGGTAGGTGATTGACTGCAGAGGGGCGGAAAAGATTTTTTGTGATGGTAGAATGTTTCTAAGTCTTTACTGTAGTAGTGATCACTTCAGTAAGGCTGATTTTTTTTTCTTTCTTTTTTTTTTTTAATCAGGTAAAAGGCCTATTTCTTGGTCACATAATCTTTGCCAAGCTCTTTGGCCCTCAGGCCCACTCCATACCTGGAGCTTCCTCCCAACTTTAGCTTTAGCTTTTCCTGTTTAGTGCCTTGTTACCCTGCTGCTCTTTAGACTTTTCCTATGGATGACTATCATTGAAAAACACAATTCAGGTTCCCATTCTGTCTGAGCTGAGCTCTCTGTGTTCTCCAAACTGATACATTAAGTGAATTATTTTTACCATATTAAAGTCAAGGCTTAGAGAAGATCTCACCTTAACTCGGTGGCAGAATAGTCATTATTAATATAGCATACTTCTTAAGAGTCTAGAGGTTTCCTTTTCTGAAATTCACTTTCTCTCTCCTCCATATAATGTTTGAAATAAATTTCTGCAGATTAACGCTTACATCTCCAGTTTGCTAAATTAATCTTGGGACGGTCTCAAAAATCTGTTTTAAAGGAATTCCACAAGTGACTTTACTGATCAATCAGGCTTGGAAACTACTGGAATCAGGTAGTTTCTGACCCCATCTTTAAAAACAGATAAAAACAATAAAATATAAAAAAATAGATATATAAAATGTTTCATCTTTTCACACCTTTACTCAGACTTCACTAAGGTGTACATATGCAGATTTTGTCAAAAGTCTTTGCAGAATACTTTTTCACATGCCATTATCTGCTGTCTCTCACTACTACTGTTGATCTTTTCACTCGCTAAAGGAAAGCAGGGTATTATGGAGCTAGTTTTATTAGAATACTATGTGCCAGACATTTTACAAGGGCTCTCTAATTCTCATAGATGATGAAAATGAGATTAGAGATGGTAAGTAACTTGCCCAAAGATGTAGCTAACAAGTAGCAGGACTGAGGTTTGTCCTTGGGTTTAAAACAAGGGTGTTTTTCTTTTTAAATATATTTGTATAAATTGAAAGGGTAAAAGTGCAGTTTTGTTAAATGGATATATTGAGTAGTGATAAATTCTGGGCTTCTAGTGTAACCATCACTCAAATAGTGTACATTGTACCCATTAATTAATTTCTCATCCCTCAACCCCCTCCCACCCCTAGCCTTCTGAGTCTCCAGTGACTGTTATTCCACATTCTGTTTATGTGTACACATTATTTCGCTCTTACTTATAAGTGAGAACATGCAGTATTTGACTTCTTCCTGAGTTGTTTCCACTTAACAATGTGGATGGCCTCCAGTACCATTCATGTTGCTGCAAAAGACATGATTCCATACTTTATCACTGAATAGTATTCCAGTATGTGTTTATGTGTGTGTGTGTGTGTGTGTTTACCATATTTTATTTATCCAGTCATCCATTGGTGGACACTAAGGTTGATTTCATATCTTTGCTGTTGCGAATGCTGCTACAATAAACATTTGAGTACAAGTGTCTTTTTAATATGATGACTACTTTTTCTTTGAGTATATAACTAGTAGTGGGATTGCTGGATTGAATGGCAGTTCTATTTTTAGTTCTTTGGGAAATCCCCATACTGTTTTCCATAGAAGTTGACTAATTTGCATTTCCACCAACAGTGTGTAAGCATTCTCTTTTCTACGCATACTCATCAACATCTGTTTTTCTTTTTATCTTTTTAATAATAGGCATTCTATTGGCATAAGATGGTATCTCATTGTGGTTGTAATTTACATTTCTCTGATCATTAATGATGTTGGGCATTTTTTCATATGCTTGTTGGTCATTTGTGGGTCTTCTTTTAAGAAATGTCTATTTATGTCTTTTGCCAATTTTTAAATGGGACTGTTTGGTGTTTTCTTATTGTTGTTGAGTCATTTGAGTGCCTTGTAAATTCTGGATAGTATTCCTTGTAGGATTCATAGTTTGCAAATACTTTCCCCCAATCTGTAGGTTATCTATTCACTTTTTTATTATTTCCTTTGCCATGCAGAAGCTTTTTAGTTTAATATAGTTCCTCATGTCTGTTTTTGTTTTTGTTGCTTATGCTTTCAAGGTCTTATTATGAATTCTTTGCCTAAACAAGTGTCAAGAATAGTTTTCCCTAGGTTTTCTTATAGAATTTTTATAGTTTCAGATAACAAATTTAAGTCTGCGATTTGTCTTTATTTGATTTTTATATGACTAGGGACATTCTTCTACATATGGCAATCCATATTCTTCATATGGCAATCCAATTTTCCCAACACTATTTATTGAAAAAGATACCTTTCCCCCAGTGTATGTTCTTGTCAGCATTGTCAAAGATCAGTTGGCTATAGATATGTGGCTTTATTTCTGGGTTCTCTATTCTTTTACATTGATCTATGTGTCTGTTTTTATGCCAGTACCATGCTATTTTGATTATTATAGCCTCGCAGTATAATTTGAGGTCAGGTAATGTGCTCTCTGTAACTTTGTTCAATTTGCCTAGGATTGCTTTTGATCCTCAGGCTGTTTTTTGGTTCCAGATGAATTTTAGGATGGGTTTTTCGCATTCTGTGACAAAATGATGTTGGCATTTTGATAGGAATTGCATTGAATCTGTTTGTTGTTTTGGCAATATTCTCATTTTAATTATATTAATTCTTATTATTATGAACAAGAAGTATTTTTCCATTAGTTTGTGTCACCAGCAATTTCTTTCATCAGTGTTTTGTAGTTTTATTCTTTTACCTCCCTAGTTAACTATATTCCTAGATATTTTATTTTATTTTTTTGTAGCTATTATAAATAGAATTGCCTTCTTGATTTGGTTTTCATGTTGATTATTATTGGTGTATAGAAATGACACTCATTTTTGAATGTTGATTTTGTATTCTGAAATTTTACTGAATTCAATTATTCAAACCTAAGAATTTTTTGAGGAGTCTTTAGAGTTTTCTAGGTTTAAGCTAATATTGTCAATGAAAAGAAATAATAAGACGTCCTGTTTTCCAACTTGGATGCCTTCTATTTCTCTCTCTTTTTTTTTTTTCCTGCCTGATTGCTGTTGCTAGGACTTCTGGGACTAAGTTAAATAGGAGTTGTGAAAGTGGGCATTGTTGTCTTATTCCACTTCTTAGGGGAATTTTTTTCAACTTTTCCCAATTCAATATGATGTTGGCTATAGGTTTGTTTCATATGGCCTTTATTATTTTGAGGTAGGTTTTTCTGCTATGCCTAGTTTGTTGAGAGTTTTTATCATAAGGAGATGTTCAACTTTATCAAATGCCTTTTCTACATCTATTGAAATGATTATGTGATTTTTGTTTTTAATTTTATTTATGTAATGAATCACATTTACTGGTTTGTATATGCTGAGCCATCCTTGCATCCCTGGAATACAACCCACTTGGTCATGGTGTGTTATATTTTTGATGTGCTGGTGGGTTCGGTTTGCTAGTATTTTGTTGAGGATTTTGTATCTATCTTCATCAGGGATATTGGTCTGTAGTTATTCTGTTTGTTCGTTTGTGTTCTTGCCAGACTTTGGTGTCAGGGTGATACTGGCTTCATGGAATGAGCTAGGGAGGGTTCTCTCCTGCTCAGTTTTTTGGAACAGTTTCAGTAAAGTTGGTACCAGTTCTTTGTATGTTTGATAGAATTTGACTGTGAGCTCATCTTGACCTAGGCTTTTCTTGTTGAGAGAATTTGTTATTAGTCTGTTCAGGATATCTTGTTTTTCATGGTCCAGTCTTACAACGTTCTGTTTCCAGGAATTTATCGAAAGAGCTGGCTTTTCAATTCAGTGATTCTTTGTTTTTGTTTCATTTTGTTTTGTTTGGTCTCCATATCATTTAGTTCTACTCTGATCTTTGTTATTTCTTTTCTTCTGCTAGCTTTGGGTTTGTTTTTTCTTTTTTTTTCCAGTTACTTTAGTGAGTTAATTTGTAATCTTCCTATTCTTTTGGTGTAAGCATTTGATGCTATAAACCTCCCTCGTAACACTATTTTGGCTGGATTCCAAAAGTTTTGGTATATTCTGTCTCTATTTTCATTTGTTTCAAAAGATTTTCTTAATTCTTTCTTAACTTTGTCGTTGACCCAAAGATTATTCAGGAGTGTGTTGTTTAATTTCATGTATTTGTATCATTTTGAGAATTCCTCTTAATATTGATTTCTAGTTTTATTACACTGTGTTCTGAGAAAATACTTGATGTGATACATTTGTTTCAAATTTATCAAGACTAGTTTTGTGGCCTGATACATGCTCTATTTGTGAGAATGTTTCAGGTGCTGATGAGAAGAATGTATATTCTGCAGTGTTGGATAGAATGTTCTCTAAGTGTCTGCTAGGTCCATTGGGTCTAAAGTTCCATTTAACTCCTGTGTTTCTTTCTTGATTTTCTGCCTCAGTGATCTGTCTAGGGCTATGACTGGGGTGTTCAAGACCCCCAGTATTATTGTATTGCTGTCTGTATCTTTCTTTAGGTTTAGTAACATTTGTTTTATGAATCTGGGTGCTCCAGTGTTGAGTACATATGTTTTTAATATTATTATATCCTTTTGTTGAATTGATATCATCCTTTATCATTAGATAATGACCTTTGTCTCTTTTTTGCTGTTTTTGATTTAAAGTTGGCTTAATTTATTATAAGTATAGCTACTCCTTTAATGCTTCTTGTTTTCCTTTGCATAGAATATTGTTTTCTACCACCCCCACTCCACCAGCTTTTTTGTGAGATGGTGTCTTGCTCTGTTGCCAGGCTGGAGTGCAGTGGTGCGATTTCAGCTCACTGCAACCTCCGCCTCCCGGGTTCAAGCAATTCTTCTGCCTCAGCCTCCTAAGTAGCTGGGATTAACAGGCGTGCATTACCACACCAGCTATTTTTTGTATTTTTAGTAAAGACGGGGTTTCATCATGTTGATCAGGCTGGTCTGAAACTCCTGACCTCATGATCAGCCTGCCTCAGCCTCCCAAAGTGTTGGGATTACAGGCATGAGCCACTGTACCCTTTACCTTTAGTCTATGTGTCTTTACCAGTAAGGTGAGTTTCTTGTAGGCAGCATAGAGTTGGTTCATTTTTAAAATCCATTCTGCCTATCTACATCTTTTAAGTGGAGCATTTAATTCACTTACATTTAAGGTTAATATTGATACATGAGGTTTTCTTCCTGTCATGGTGTTATCACTAGTTGTTTTATGGATTCGTTTTTCTTCATGTTTTTTCTTCTGTGTCTTTGTGATTTGGTTCAGTTTTTTCTTTATGCTATGCTACCTCTAGGCTAGTAGAGCAACTAAGAGGTTATCCTTAATAATTTCTACTGGCCTATTTGCTCCTAAATTTCTCTGCCTCTTTATCCTTGGACATAAGCAGAAAGTTTAAAAAAAATACTTTATCCATTGGCATACAGTAGCTCTCCATTTTAACAAAATCCTAACGATCTTTTCCTTACTAGAAGATTTTTCAGTGGTGAGTCACTTGCTTGCCTCTTGCAAGTGGGATTATTGTTTTTTTTACTAATTGACTTATACTATAATTTTTTTTTTGAGACCAGGTCTCACTCTGTCAACCAGCCTGGGGTACAGTGGCACTAGCATGGCTCACTGAAGCCTCAACCTCCCAGGCTCAAGTGATCCTTCACCTTTAAAGTAGCTGGGACTAGAAGTGTGTGCCACTACACCTGGCTAATTTTTTATAGAGAAGAGGTCTCACTGTGTTGCACAGGCTGGTCTCAAACTCCTGGGCTCAAGCAATTTCCTGCCTCAGCCTACCAAAGTACTGGGATTTCAGGCATGTACCACTGTTCCTGGCTGACTTATACCATAATCTATTTAGTAACCATTCTTCACTTTGGTCAAGTACAAGTTTATTTCTAATACACAATTTAAGAATTACTCAGAGCAACCTTATTTACATTAGATACTTTTTTCTCCCCAAAATAACATATCTTCTTTGACCTTAGCTTCCTTGTATCTAAAATGATGGGGTTTCTAAGTTTCCCTCTATCTTTAATATTCTGTGAAGTTTGTCATTTAGTATACAAGTGGCCAACAAATATATGAAAAAAATGCTCAGTACCTCTAATCATCAGAGAAGTGTAAATCAAAGTCACTGTGAGATATTAGCTCACACCAGTCAGAATGGCTATTAGTTAATAACAGATGCTGGTAAGGTTGTGGAGAAAAGAGAACACTTATGTACTGTTGGTAGCAATGTAAATTAGTTCAATTACTGTGGAAAACAGTTTGGAGATTTCTCAGAGAACTTGGAACTACCATAGCAATTTAGCAATTCTACTACTTGGAACTACCATAGCAGCCTAGCAATTCCATCACTGGCTACGTACCCAAAGGAAAACAAATTGTTCTGCCAAAAAGACACATGCAGTTGTGTGTTAATTGTAGCTCTATTCACAATAGCAAAGACATTAAATCACCCAAGTTGCCCATCAGTGGTAAATTGGATAAATAAGATGTGGTTCACATATGCCATGGAATACTATGCAGCCATAAACAAGAACAAAATCATGTCCTTTGCAGCAACATGGATGCAGCTGGAGGCCATTATTCTCAGCGAATTAATGCAGGAAGAGAAAGTCAAATACCACATGTTCTCACTTGTAAGTGGGAGCTAAACATTGAGTACACAAGATCAGAAATGTGGGAAGTAGACACTGAGACTACTAGAGAGGGAAAAGAGTGAGGAGGGCAAGAGCTGGAAAACTCTCTGTTGAGTACTATGCATAATACCTGGGTGATGGGATGATTCATACCCCAAACCTCA
Source organism: Colobus angolensis palliatus (assembly GCF_000951035.1). NCBI lineage: Eukaryota > Metazoa > Chordata > Mammalia > Primates > Cercopithecidae > Colobus > Colobus angolensis. The sequence goes on from NW_012115910.1 coordinate 240,498, forward strand.
GCTTCATGCAATATACCCATGTAGTTAACCTGCACATGTGTTGTTTGAATCTTAAAAAAAACAAAGTTGAAATTTTTTTTTAAAAGTTCATCATTTAGGAACATATTTCCATACGGAGAATATTAGAATGGGTATTAGGTCTCTAAGCTAGTTCATAAAACCTCCTGAACCAGTAAAGTGTGTATTTGTCTAAATAGAGTGTCATTCAACTATGTCTAATCACAATTTATAATATAGTTTATAATATAGCCCTGAAGCAACTCTTACCCCACTTTTCTACCGTGTCCTCCAGCAGCTTGGGGGAAGGGCAAGAGGCTGTGTTAGAGAGATTAAATCCTTCTGGGTGTCAGAAATTCCACATTAACATGCAAGTGGCTTAATCTGCACAGCATCTAGATCTGTGCCGCCCAATATAGTAGCTACTAGCTACTTTTGCTATTTAAATTTAAATTAATTCAATAAAAAATGGATTTTTCAGTCACATTAGCCACATTTGAAATGTTCAGAAGCCACATGTGACTAGTGGTTACCTTATTGGACAGAGCAGATATAGAACACTTTATTATCACAGGAAATTCTACTGGGCAGTACTGATCTAGAACTGAACCTGCCTATGCCTACTTCTTACTGCAATGAAGGCAGCATATGGTACTTTCATGTGTTTGTGTTTGGTTCTCTTGTGAGGACTAATCAGTCCAAATGGGATAGGTTTGCAATTGCAAATATCAATTTATATAATAAAAATTTTGTATCAATTTATATAATAAAAAATTGCCATATCAATTTATATTAGAAACATTTTCATGTCCTGATTTTGAAAACTTTCTTTTGGTATCTTCTAATATTTGGCAGTGGTGTTTTGTGATGAAAACAGAAATTATCCATCTTTGGTGTCTATAGAGATAACTTTGAAAAAATACTTTGTAGGCACCTGAGATTCTGCTACAAAATGGAGCAAACCCTAATCAAAAATATCAGAAACAAAAGAGTGCTTTGGATGAAGCCGATGATGAAAAAAGGAAAGAATTACTGAAATGGTGCTATTGAGACCGATAATAGAGATGAGAGTGATGCTATAGTCAATGGTATCTATATCAATATTACTGCTATTTTATATAGAGGTACATCTCTGCTTAGGAAAATCTTCCTATTTGTTGTGTAAATTTTTTCATATGTGGGATAGATGTGTCCTATGTTTATTAAACTCTTTAAAATCCATTATTTATTTTTAGAAATTAGCATTTAAAAATATGGTTTAATTTATAGATCATATGATCCTATTGGATTGGAGTTATATGTTGAAATGAAATTTATAGCATTCATCAAACAAACATTAATCTCCTAACTTTGGGTTTGAGATGGAGATGTAATTGAAGCCAGGCAAATCAGTTTAGTTGTAGTAGGGCTGGAAAAGTGCGACATTATACTGAAGTTTTTGCAACTAAGTTTCCATTACTTCAAAATTTGTAGTGATTCATACATCAGTTGGATTCATGCCAACTTTTAAAGAATCTAGTATTCTAGCGTAGTAATTTGTTAAAGAAACATACTTGAATATGTATATGTATATTACAGTGAAAAGAATATTTCAAGGGAATGTACAATCAGGCAAAATTTTATTAACCATTTTTAGAAATGCTTTATATTTTATCAAGTATTGAGGGGAGGGAATTGTTCTTCCTTTTCCCTCATACTCAAACCTTGACTCATAGAAGAAAATAGTTAGGAATATATCTATATTCTCACCATGAGGGAGAATGATGGGTAGAGCAATTGTGTCACATGCTTCTCACCTGGCCTACCAACATCCTTACCAAGTAGGGTCCAAGAGAACTTTACAGAGGCAATTAATCAAGTCATAGTTGTTTAGAGCATGGACTTTGGAGAGATAAGATTGGGTTTCAGTTCTAGCTGTGTGACATTGGACAACTTCTTGAACCCTCTAAGCCTCACTTTTATCTTCTGTAAAATGGATATAATAAACTCCCTATTTCGCAGGTTCATATGAAGATTAAATAAGATGATTTATGGAAACTTTTTGGCACCCAGCACGTGACAAGTGCTCAGTAAATGTTAGCCATATATTAATAGCCAATTAATGATGATGAAGAGTGCTGACTAAGATATTGTAATAGTTGTAGACTTGATTTTTCCTTCCCATCCTCATCACCGGAAAACTGAAAAACAAAACTATTTTTGCACATTCTTATTATATTTTCTAATTTTACTTTTTTAAGAAAAAGGTCCTGCTGTCCAATCTAAAAGACATGAAGTGTTTTTGTGATGATAGCAAAACTGTTGATTCACCTTCCCTTTCACACCAAGAAAGATCAAGAGAAAGCCTTTCTGTAGTGAGTGAAATTAAAGTTACTTCGTTCTTCACCTTAGAAAATGCCATTCTTTGAGCCAACCAGTTAGTTATTGGCTAATGGCAGTACTCTCCATTTTAATGATACAAAGATTGACATGTTTTTTATCATAAAAGATAAGATAGTGAAAAGAATGGACATGGAAGTTATGCCATGTGGTTAGCTCTTAATTATCTGCTTTGAATGCACAAATGGAGTAGCTGCTATCCTTTATACATAGTTTAAATTATTTGGCTGCTTCTTATCCGCAGACGTTGCCACTGTCATAAATATGTTTTCACTCACTTCCATAAGTGTCTAGGAGATACAGGATATGGAAAGGATTCTGGAATCCAAACAGAGAAGAGGATTAGGCAGCCTGGTTTAGCTGTCCTTGATCCTATATGGTTTATAGTAATACACTTCGCTACAAAATCCACCATGTAAAGGTAGCTTTAGAAAAAAGAACATAGCAGTTGCTTAATAAAATATATGTCGATTAATGGATATTCTTAGCTGGACAAAATCACAAAACTTAACTAGACACAAAATCTTCACCAAGATAGCATCCCCAATGAAAACTTATTTTGGATAAGTCTTGGCCCATAGTGTCCAAGACTGAGTACATCCACAATATGAGCAAAGCAAAAAGTAAAGTTGGCACCATGTTTTCTTTATCCTAATCTGTGGATAGAGCTTAGCCTGGGCACACGTTCTGGCCTTTTGTTTGCTTTTATAACCATAAATCATTCACTGTATAAAGTGGTAAACCTTAGTGGGTTTTTATTTGCTTGTTTTTAAAATTTGTACTTTGTAATTTTACTTTGATGCATTTAATAAATGACAGCAGTAAGATTGCTTTGCCAAATAATTAGATTATTTTATTATATACTTTAAAAAATATCTTTTGTGGGCACCAAAGTAAAATTTCAGGGCAACATACTTCAGAAGGCTTTGAGGACCTATGTGTTTTAGAAATGAATGTGTATTGAGAGTATATTAAAGGATAGGTGATATGTGTCAATCCATCAGTCATCATTAATGGAGCAATAGCTATATGAACTCACAATGACAAAACCATATACAAATATAAAGGGCATGCTTCTGCCTACAAGATCTCATTGTCCTGATGAGGAAATAGAATGTGTAAGACATTATTATGTTAGTGTTAAATTATGTAGCACTGAAATTCTGAATTCTGAGAAAAAGGAAATCCGCATGGATAAGTCAGAAATTTCCTGTATGAGATGGATTTTTTATGATAATAATATTCACCGTTTAATGAGTTCTTACTTTGTGCTGACATTGTCCTTAGCATTTTAATGTGTTATATACAATTCAGACACAGAGAGGATAAGTAACTTGCTGGAGTCACCTAGAGAGGAAGATACAAAGCCAGGATTTACACTCTGGTTCCAGAGCTCAATCCACGATTCCCTCTCTCATAGGGAAAGAAAAGTATCAGGGCAGAGTGAATTGAAAGCATTCCAGGCAGGAAGATTAGTACTGACAAGGGCATGGAGGAGTGGTATTAAGTCCCCTTTGTGAGTTTTTGAGAGCATAGTGTTTTGTATTTCTAAGATTATGTATAAGATTTTAATATTGTGCAATGAGTGTCATAAGGCCTTAAAGTGAACTTGTTATATGTATGCGCTTTCAATATTATGTGCTGATTTATTTTTCTCCTACACCTATAGTTTCAACAGAAGTCAGTGAGAAACTGATTTCTTATTATTGTTACTTTTACATTCTATTTTCCAGGAGATCTACTACATAATTCAAAATATATTTGTTTGCTTTTGTTCAAGTCTGCAACACTTATACAGCTAAGCTTATACAAAGTATGAGTATATTTTGAGCATAAAGATAAATGAACATTTTTTAGGAACACTTTCTTTAGTATTTTATTTACTCTGTGTTTGTCGATGGCATATCAGAGAGCAAATTTTATTTGCTACCTCTTTGTAATGAAGTTTCAAGTATATTTATCTGATAGCATCAGACCCTCAGTGCCATTCTAAAAGATATAGAAGAAAAACAAGAAAATGTATTAGAGTTTGAAAGAAGAAACGTGAAGATGCAGGTAAATATAGCCTCATACTCAAGTGTGACATTTTCAGATACCCAAGGCCATCTTCTTCTTAAGGTACATATTCATTTCAAAGCTCACAATGGCCGAAAAAGTGGCCTTCCATTTTTACATGTGAAGATTTAAAGTGCTAGGAATGATTAATACAATTAAAAGTAGATTTACTTAAACAGTAAGTCTAAAGTACACTTCTGATAGCTAAAAGACTGATTTTGTCATGATTCAAACCAATAGTTTGTGTTGTTAGATAAAGATATTTCTAGATGCAAAATACTGCATGAGTAATTTGACCATGATCAGAAATAAGCTACTACCAGTGATATGTTTAGATAATCCTATGCCAGAAAAAGTAAGGTTGTGACTAGAGATGAGATTATTTTACCCCATGGGTTGTCAGCTTCACCCAGCTATGGTAACCCTGAAACGTAGACCAGAAATAGTGCCGTGGATGGTGATGCAGCAGTGACACAAGGAAAGCAAATCCTCCTACTTTCAGAAGAGCACATATGATAGGTAGATGTCTTACTGCAAAGATACCTTCCTGTTTTGAAAACACTAAAGATTCAAAACAGCAAATTAGACTCTGATACCTGACCTAATAATCTTAATTTCTCAAACTTCAGTGAATATATGCAAGACCTTGATGACTCACATATCTTTTTTGAGTTGTGATTTATAAGGTGGAAAATAGTTCCAGGAGTTCGAGACCAGCCTGGGCAACAAAGTGAGACGAAGTCTCTATGAAAATGGAAAATTTGGCTGGATGTGGTGGGACATGTCTGTGGTCCTAGCTACTTGGGTGGCTGAGGCAGGAGAATCTCTTGAGCCCAGTAGTTTGAGGTTATATTGAGCTGTGGTCATACCACTGCATTCCAGCCTGGGTAACAACAACAAATTATTAATTTAGTTTTGGCAGGCATGAAAACATGAATCTCCTTGTATATCTCCATCAGAGCTCTCAGGTGACTAGAAGCATTGTCAAGAGCAGTTATATTTTGAAAGAAATCTGTTATTCTGAGCAGTAGGTCTCAACAGTGGGCTTCAAATATTCAGTAAACCATGCTGTAAACAAACAAATGTGCTGCCACCCAAGCTTTATTGTTCCAATTCTAGAGCACAGAGTAGATTTTACATAGGGCTGTAGGATTTTCAGAATGGTACATGAGAATTTATTTCAACATAAAGTCACCAGTTGCATTAGTCCCTGACAAGAGGGAACCTGTGTTTTGTAGCTTTGAAGCCAGGCATTGACTTCTCTTCTTTAACAGTCATACATGGCATCTTTGTCCAATAGAAGGCTGATTCATTTGTAATGAAAATCTGTGTAGCGTAGCCACCTTCATCAACAATCTAGCTACGTCTTATGGATAATTTACTACAATATCTACATCTACATTGGTTCTTGCTGCTTCAGCTTGCATTTATGTTGTAGAGACAGCTTCTTTCTTTAAACCTCATGAACCAGCCTCTGCCAGCTTCTAACTTTTCTTCTACAGCTTCCTCACCTCTCTCAGCCTTCATAGAATTGGAGTTAGGACCTTGCTCTGGATTAGGTTTTGGCTTAAAGGAATGTTGTGGCCAGTTTGACCTTCTATCCAGACAACTCAAACTTTCTCTGAATAAGGCTGCTTTGCTTTCCTATTATTTGTGTGCTCACTGGAGTACCATTTTCAATTTCCTTCAAGAACTCTTCCTTTGCATTCACAACTTACCTAACAGTTTGATACAAGAGACCTGCCTTTAGGCATATCCCGGCTTTCAATATGCCATCTTCACTCAGCTTAATTATTTCTAGCTTCTGATTTAAAGTGAGAAAGGTGAGCAACTCTTTTTTCACTTGAACACTTAGGCCATTCTAAGGTTACAAATTGGCCTAACTTTAATATTGTCAGAACAAAACAATTATAACAATAACATTGAAGATTGCTGCTCACAGATTACCATAACAGATACAACAGTAACCAAAAGGTTTGAAGTATTTCGAGAACTACCCACGTGGGACACAGACACTAAGTGAGCATGTGGTGTTAGAGAAATGGTGCTGATAGACTTGCTCAGTGCAGGGTCGCCACTTCAATTTTTAAAAAAGAACAAATGTAATATCTGCAAAGTGTGATAAAATGAGGTGTGCCTGCACTCTTGCAAGTGCAGTGATTTTGGTGGGTGGTGATATGGTGTTGCTTTGTGAATATTGTCTGATTTTAAATGTATAGAATACTAAGGTACATCTTTAGAATGTATAAGAAACTGCTTAATGGTGGCCTCTGGAGAAATAAATTACGGAGCTGGAGAACCAAGGAAAAAGACCTATTTTTGACTACATGTACCATTTGGCAAATATGAAATTGGTACTCTGTATGTGTTCTTTCTATTTAGATAAAAAAGTTAAATATCTGAAAGGTAAGCACCTGGAAATGTTTGCCTATTAATAAAGTGTAAGGACATATTAAGTCATTGTATTTTTCTTCCTTCAAGAGGCCAATGAAAATGTTCAGGATGGAATAACCTACATGTTGTAATATTTGGGAACTAACAGAAAATTCATTGTTTCATTATAACTTCCTTGGTGTACCTATTTTTCTAATTCTTAAATAATCTCTATGAGACTTTATTCTATATTTTGCCTTATTATTTAAGAAAATATTTAAAATGTTGGCTATTTGAGAATATATATACTAATTAAATTATATGTATAAGTAAAATGCAAATTATTGGACAAAGTTTAATGCAAATAGTGGTTTTATTAAAGAAAAATTATATACCTTTGCATGCATAATATATACACATACACTGGCATATATGTAGATAAAGTGTATGATTATATATGCATACTGTATATAAATACAGATTATGTAATCTATACTTCTTAATGTATAGCTCTGAAAATGTGTATGTGTGTTGGGTGGAGATGGGGGATATACAGTAAAAGGTCTAGAGTGCTACAGATGTAACTGTTTACAGTGCCTGTCCCTAAGGAAGCTAGACTGAGGAAGATGAAAGAGTACTTTTATAGTTTACTTTCAACTTTAAAAAGAAATTAAGCACACATTTCTTTTGTAATTAAATTTAATAAAATACTTTTTAAAACAGGCATTTTGTTTAGTGATTACAATCTACAAAAGTCATAAATGCTAAGTTTTTAATACAAAAGATCTGCAATTCTAGGTTTTCATTTCGGTGATCAAATTCTTAATTCCCCAAGCCCATTTACTCTATTTTACATACCCACCAGCGACTGAAATAACATCCGTTCCCCTTCAGGCATGCTGAGTATTGCCCAAACTAACCAACAAAAGGGTCTCCTCCAACCAGGGCTGGAGAGAACTACCTTACCCTAGATTATCTCTGAGAGAAGACTGGGCAATTTAGGATGTTAGCTACATGTTTTACCTACTCTGGGTTCTAAATGAAACCTTTAGACTTCTGACCCTTAACCATAGATGAAGACTATCTAATCATCCAATCTCCTACCCGGAACTTTTATGCCTTTTATAAAACTGATTTTTTGAACATCTCTGGCATATTCCATACCCAGAAAGGAAACCTATTCCTTTTCAAACAGTTAGTCTTCAGTGTTAGTAAGCTGGAACACCTATGTCCCAGGCCTCACAACCTTAAATGATAATACTTCTTTTTACAAGCTGAAGTATGATGGCACAGCTTCCACTGGCTTGACTGTTGGAAAAGTCTAAACATACACTGCTGTGGTCTGATGGTTCCTCTGAAACTCATGTTGAAATGTAATCCCCAATGCAGCAGTGGTGGGAGGCGGAGACTTTAAGAAGTGACTCATAAAATGAGTTAGGGAGGATTCCCTCTTTTTCTATTGATTGGAATAGTTTCAGAAG